>NW_027184617.1:618282-927423 GCF_032405125.1 Capricornis sumatraensis | reverse complement strand
AGCCCTCCACAAGAACGCCTGGGGACTAGGTGCAAAGGCAAGGCAGGAGTGGAGCTGAGACCAGGAAGGCGCCAGTAGCATCTCCCAGTCTCGCGCAGCCCGCTCCTTTCTGGACTGGAAGCCGAGCCTCGAGGCAAGTCTGGGCAAGGCTCGCCCAAGCCAGAGCAGCCTCACGCCAGCACTCTGCAAGATCGGGCCTCTGAGCAGAGCTGGAGCTCTGCCGTACTGGAGGCGCACTCGGCTCCGCCAAAGCAGTGAATGCAGCCGCAAACAGCAGGGCTGCTTTCTCTTCTCCCGAGGAGGCTCGCTTCCCGCATGCTGTAAACTAGGCTTCCAGGCGGGGCCCCCTGCGCCTCCCACAGGTCTTGGCTCAGGAGTTGCTTCCCTGAGCTGGGGCTGTGGACGGGAGCCCAGACACGCAGGGGCAGGCCCCAACCACGTGCACACGTCTCTGCTGGGGAGGAGAGCACTAGGGAAATGAGGTCTGTCAGGCACCTTCTGGGCGCTCCTGGAGTTAACCTCCGGTGTGTGGGGCTGCAGACCCCAGCCAGGGGCCCTGTGAGCCTTGTGCTCTCCGTGCTGTGCTGAGTCTGGGCGGTCAAGCAACCGCTGGAGGAGCCCTGCAGTTGCCCTCCCATTGCCTCTAATAGAGCCCTCACTGCTGGAGCGCTTGGCAGTGTGCAACCCACCGGCAACTAAGCCCTCCACAAGAACGCCTGGGGACTAGGTGCAAAGGCAAGGCAGGAGTGGAGCTGAGGCCAGGAAGGCGCCAGTAGCATCTCCCAGTCTCACGCAGCCCGCTCCTTTCTGGACTGGAAGCCTAACGTGCGGCAAGTCTGGGAAAGGCTCGCCCAGGGCAGAGCAGCCTCACGCCAGCAACTCTGCCAGATCGGGCCTCTGAGCAGAGCTGGAGCTCTGCCGTAATGGAGGGCACTCGGCTCCGCCAAAGCAGTGATTGCAGCCGCACGCAGCTGGGCTGCCTCCCCTTCTCCCAAGGAAGCTCGCTTCCCTCATGCTGTAAACTAGGCTTCCAGGCGGGGCCCCCTGCGCCTCTCACAGATCTAGGCTCAGGAGCTGCTTCCCTGAGCTGGGGCTGTGGACGGGAGCCCAGAAACGCAGGGGCAGACCCTAACCACCTGCACAAGTCTCTGCTGGGGAGGAGAGCACTAGGGAAATGACGTCTGTCAGGCACCTTCTGGGCGCTCACCGAGTCAGCCTCCGCGTGTGTGGGGATGCAGACCCCAGCCAGTGGCCCTGTGAGCCTTGTGCTCTCCGTGCTGTGCTGAGTCTGGGCGGTCAAGCAACCACTGGAGGAGCCCTGCAGTTGCCCTCCAATTACCAATAATAGAGCCCTCACTGCTGGAGCGCTTGGCAGTGTGCAACACCCGGGCAATTAAGCCCTCCAAAAGATCGCCTGGGGACTAGGTGCAAAGGCAAGGCAGGAGTGGAGCTGAGGCCAGGAAGGCGCCAGTAGCATCTCCCAGTCTCGCGCAGCCCCCTCCTTTCTGGACTGGAAGCCTAGCCGCGAGGCAAGTCTGGGCAAGGCTCGCCAAGGGCAGACAGCCTCACATCAGCACTCTGCCAGATCGGGCCTCTGAGCAGAGCTGGAGCTCTCTCGTACTGGAGGCGCACTCGGCTCCGCCCAAGCAGTGATTGCAGCCGCACGCATCTGGGCTGCCTCCTCTTCTCCCAAGGAGGCTCGCTTCCCGCATGCTGTGCACTAGGCTTCCAGGCGGGGGCGCCCCACGCCTCCTACAGGTCTTAGCTGAGGAGCTGCTTCCCTGAGCTGGGGCTGTGTTCGGAAGCCCAGACACGCAGGGGCAGGCCCCAACCACCTGAACACGTCTCTGCTGGGGAGGAGAGCACTAGGGAAATGACGTCTGTCAGGCACCTTCTGGGCGCTCACCGAGCCAGCCTCCGCGTGTGTGGGGCTGCAGAACCCAGCCAGGGGCCCTGTGAGCCTTGTGCTCTCCATGCTGTGCTGAGTCTGGGCGGTCAAGCAACCGCTGGAGGAGCCCTGCAGTTGCCCTCCCATGGCCTCTAATAGAGCCCTCACTGCTGGAGCGCTTGGCAGTGTTCAACCCACCGGCAACTAAGCCCTCTACAGGAACGCCTGGGGACTAGGTGCAAAGGCAAGGCAGGAGTGGAGCTGAGGCCAGGAAGGCGCCAGTAGCATTTCCCAGTCTCGCGCAGCCTGCTCCTTCCTGGACTGGAAGCCTAGCCGCGAGGCAAGTCTTGGCAAGGCTCGCCCAGGGCAGAGCAGCCTCACGCCAGTAACTCTGCCCGATCGGGCCTCTGAGCAGAGCTGGAGCTCTGCCGTACTGGAGGCGCACTCGGCTCCGCCAAAGCAGTGAATGCAGCCGCACACAGCAGGGCTGCCTCCTCTTCTCCGGAGGAGGCTCGCTTCCCGCATGCTGTAAACTAGGCTTCCAGGCGGCGCTCCCTGCGCCTCCCACAGGTATTGGCTCAGGAGCTGCTTCCCTGAGCTGGGGCTTTGTCGGGAGCCCAGATACGCCGGGGCAGGCCCCAACTACCTGCCCACATCTCTGCAGGCAAGGAGAGCACTAGGGAAATGACGTCTGTCAGGCACCTTCTGGGCGCTCACTGAGTCAGCCTCCGCGTGTTTGGGGCTGCAGACCCCAGCCAGGGGCCCTGTGAGCCTTGTGCTCTCCGTGCTGTGCTGAGACTGGGCGGTCAAGCAACCGCTGGAGGAGCCCTGCAGTTGCCCTCCCATGGCCTCTAATAGAGCCCTCACTGCTGGAGCGCTTGGCAGTGTGCAACCCACCGGCAACTAAGCCCTCCACAAGAACGCCTGGGGACTAGGTGCAAAGGCAAGGCAGGAGTGGAGCTGAGGCCAGGAAGGCGCCAGTAGCATCTCCCAGTCTCGCGCAGCCCGCTCCTTTCTGGACTGGAAGCCGAGCCTCGAGGCAAGTCTGGGCAAGGCTCGCCCAGGCCAGAGTAGCCTGACGCCAGCACTCTGCCAGATCGGGCCTCTGAGCAGAGCTGGAGCTCTGCCGTACTGGAGGCGCACTCGGCTCCGCCAAAGCAGTGAATGCAGCCGCAAACAGCAGGGCTGCTTTCTCTTCTCCCGAGGAGGCTCGCTTCCCGCATGCTGTAAACTAGGCTTCCAGGCGGGGCCCCCTGCGCCTCCCACAGGTCTTGGCTCAGGAGTTGCTTCCCTGAGCTGGGGCTGTGGACGGGAGCCCAGACACGCAGGGGCAGGCCCCAACCACCTGCACACGTCTCTGCTGGGGAGGAGAGCACTAGGGAAATGAGGTCTGTCAGGCACCTTCTGGGCGCTCACCGAGTCAGCCTCTGCGTGTGTGGGACTGCAGACCCCAGCCAGGGGCCCTGTGAGCCTTGTGCTCTCCGTGCTGTGCTGAGTCTGGGCGGTCAAGTAACCGCTGGAGGAGCCCTGCAGTTGCCCTCCCATTGCCTCTAATAGAGCCCTCACTGCTGGAGCGCTTGGCAGTGTGCAACACCCGGGCAATTAAGCCCTCCACAGGATCGCCTGGGGACTAGGTGCAAAGGCAAGGCAGGAGTGGAGCTGAGGCCAGGAAGGCGCCAGTAGCATCTCCCAGTCTCGCGCAGCCCCCTCCTTTCTGGACTGGAAGCCTAGCCGCGAGGCAAGTCTGGGCAAGGCTCGCTAAGGGCAGACAGCCTCACATCAGCACTCTGCCAGATCGGGCCTCTGAGCAGAGCTGGAGCTCTCTCGTACTGGAGGCGCACTCGGCTCCGCCCAAGCAGTGATTGCAGCCGCACGCATCTGGGCTGCCTCCTCTTCTCCCAAGGAGGCTCGCTTCCCTCATGCTGTAAACTAGGCTTCCAGGCGGGGCCCCCTGCGCCTCTCACAGATCTAGGCTCAGGAGCTGCTTCCCTGAGCTGGGGCTGTGGACGGGAGCCCAGAAACGCAGGGGCAGACCCTAACCACCTGCACAAGTCTCTGCTGGGGAGGAGAGCACTAGGGAAATGACGTCTGTCAGGCACCTTCAGAGCGCTCACCGAGTCAGCCTCCGCGTGTGTGGGGCTGCAGACCCCAGCCAGTGGCCCTGTGAGCCTTGTGCTCTCCGTGCTGTGCTGAGTCTGGGCGGTCAAGCAACCACTGGAGGAGCCCTGCAGTTGCCCTCCAATTACCAATAATAGAGCCCTCACTGCTGGAGCGCTTGGCAGTGTGCATCCCACCGGCAACTAAGCCCTCCACAAGAACGCCTGGGGACTAGGTGCAAAGGCAAGGCAGGAGTGGAGCTGAGGCCAGGAAGGCGCCAGTAGCATCTCCCAGTCTCGCGCAGCCTGCTCCTACCTGGACTGAAAGCTTAGCCGCGAGGCAAGTCTGGGCAAGGCTCGCCCAGGGCAGAGCAGCCTCACGCCAGCAACTCTGCCAGATTGGGCCTCTGAGCAGAGATGGAGCTCTGCCGTACTGGAGGCGCACTCGGCTCCGCCAAAGCAGTGAATGCAGCCGCACACAGCAGGGCTGCCTTCTCTCCTCCTGAGGAGGCTCGCTTCCCGCATGCTGTAAACTAGGCTTCCAGGCGGGGCCCCGTGCGCCTCCCACAGGTCTTGGCTCAGGAGCTGCTTCCCTGAGCTGGGGCTGTGGACGGGAGCCCAGACACGCAGGGGCAGGCCCAAACCACCTGCACACGTCTCTGCTGGGGAGGAGAGCACTAGGGAAATGACGTCTGTCAGGCACATTCTGGGCGCTCCCGGAGTTCGCCTCCGCGTGTGTGGGGCTGCAGACCCCAGCCAGGGGCCCTGTGAGCCTTGTGCTCTCCGTGCTGTGCTGAGTCTGGGCGGTCAAGCAACCGCACAAGGAATCTTGAAGTTGCCCTCCCTTTGCCTCTAATAGAGCCTTCACTGCTGGAGCGCTTGGCAGTGTGCAACCCTCCGGCAACTAAGCCTTTCACAAGAACGCCTGGGGACTAGGTGCAAAGGCAAGGCAGGAGTGGAGCTGAGGCCAGGGAAGCGCCAGTAGCATCTCCCAGTCTCGCGCAGCCTGCTCCTTCCTGGACTGGAAGCCTAGCCGCAAGGCAAGTCTGGGCAAACTTGCCCTGGGCAGAGCAGCCTCACGCCAGCAACACTGCCAGATCGGGCCTCTTAGCAGAGCTGGATCTCTGCCGTACTGGAGGCGCACTCGGCTCTGCCAAAGCAGTGAATGCAGCCGCACACAGCAGGTCTGCCTTCTCTTCTCAGGAGGAGGCTCGCTTCCCGCATGCTGTAAACTAGGCTTCCAGGCGGGGCCCCCTGGGCCTCCCACAGGTATTGGCTGAGGAGCTGCTTCCCTGAGCTGGGGCTGTGGACGGGAGTCCAGACACGCAGGGGCAGGCCCCAAGCACCTGCACACGTCTCTGCTGTGGAGGAGAGCACTAGGGAAACGACTTCTGTCAGGCACCTTCTGGGCGCTCACCGAGTCAGCCTCCGCGTGTGTGGGGCTGCAGACCCCAGCCAGGGGCCCTGTGAGCCTTGGGCTCTCCGTGCTGTGCTGAGTCTGGGCGGTCAAGCATCCGCAAGAGGAAACTTGCAGTTGCCCTCCCTTTGCCTCTAATAGAGCCCTCACTGCTGGAGCGCTTGGCAGTGTGCAACACACCGGCAACTAACACGTCCACAAGAACGCCTGGGGACTAGGTGCAAAGGCAAGGCAGGAGTGGAGCTGAGGCCAGGAAGGCGCCAGTAGCATCTCCCAGTCTCGCGCAGCCCACGCCTTTCTGGACAGGAAGCCTACGCGAGGCAAGTCTGGGCAAGGCTCGCCAGGGCACAACAGCCTCACGGAAGCAACTCTGCCAGATCGGGCCTTTGAGCAGAGCTGGAGCTCTGCCGTACTGCAAGGGCACTCGGCTCTGCCAAAGCAGTGATTGCAGCCACACGCAGCTGGGCTGCCTTCTCTTCTACCGAGGAGGCTCGCTTCCCGCATGCTGTGCACTAGGCTTCTAGGCGGTGGCGCCCCGCTCCTCCTACAAGTCTTAGCTGAGGAGCTGCTTCCCTGAGCTGGGGCTGTGGAAGGGAGTCCAGACACTCAAGGGCAGGCCCCAACCACCTGCACACGTCTCTGCTGGGGAGGAGAGCACTAGGGAAATGACGTCTGTCAGGCACCTTCTGGGCGTTCCCGGAGTTCACCTCCGGTGTGTGGGGCTGCAGACCCCAGCCTGGGGCCCTGTGAGCCTTGTGCTCTCCGTGCTGTGCTGAGTCTGGGCGGTCAAGCAACCGCTGGAGGAGCCCTGCAGTTGCCCTCCCATTGCCTCTAATAGAGCCCTCACGGCTGGAGCGCTTGGCAGTGTGCAAACCACCGGCAACTAAGCCGTTCAGAAGAACGCCTGGGGACTAGGTGCAAAGGCAAGGCAGGAGTGGAGCTGAGGCCAGGAAGGCGCGAGTAGCATCTCCCTGTCTCACGCAGCCCGCTCCTTCCTGGACTGGAAGCCTATGTGTGAGGCAAGTCTGGGCAAGGCTCGCCCAGGACAGAGCAGCCTAACGCCAGCAACTCTGTCAGATCGGGCCTCTGAGCAGAGCTGGAGCTCTGCCGAACTGGAGACGCACTCGGCTCCGCCAAAGCAGTGAATGCAGCCGCACACAGCAGGGCTGCCTTCTCTTCTCCGGAGGAGGCTCGCTTCCCGCATGTTGTAAATTAGCCTTCCAGGCGGGGCCACCTGCGCCTCCCACATGTCTTGGCTCAGGAGCTGCTTCCCTGAGCTGGGGCTGTGGACGGGAGCCCAGACACGCAGGGGCAGGCCCCAAGCACCGGCACACGTCTCTGCTGGAGAGGAGAGCACTAGGGAAATGACGTCTGTCAGGCACCTTCTGGGCGCTCCCGGAGTTAACCTCCGGTGTGTGGGGCTGCAGACCCCAGCCAGGGGCCCTGTGAGCCTTGTGCTCTCCGTGCTGTGCTGAGTCTGGGCGGTCAAGCAACCGCTGGAGGAGCCCTGCAGTTGCCCTCCCATTGCCTCTAATAGAGCCCTCACTGCTGGAGCGCTTGGCAGTGTGCAACCCACCGGCAACTAAGCCCTCCACAAGAACGCCTTGGGACTAGGTGCAAAGGCAAGGCTGGAGTGGAGTTGAGGCCAGGAAGGCGCCAGTAGCATCTCCCAGTCTCACGCAGCCCGCTCCTTTCTGGACTGGAAGCCTAACGTGCGGCAAGTCTGGGCAAGGCTCGCCCAGGGCAGAGCAGCCTCACGCCAGCAACTCTGCCAGATCGGGCCTTTGAGCAGAGCTGGTGCTCTGCCGTAATGGAGGGGCACTCGACTACGCCAAAGCAGTGATTGCAGCCGCACGCAGCTGGGCTGGCGCCCCTTCTCCCAATGAGGCTCGCTTTCCGCATGCTGTAAACTAGGCTTCCAGGCGGGGCCCCCTGCGCCTCCCACAGGTCTTGGCTCAGGAGCTGCTTCCCTGAGCTGGGGCTGTGGACGGGAGCCCAGAAATGCAGGGGCAGGCCCTAACCACCTGCACACGTCTCTGCTGGGGAGGAGAGCAATAGGGAACTGACGTCTGTCAGGCAACTTCTGGGCGCTCACCGAGTCAGCCTCCGCGTGTGTGGGGCTGCAGACCCCAGCCAGTGGCCCTGTGATCCTTGTGCTCTCCGTGCTGTGCTGAGTCTCGGCGGTCAAGCAATCATAAGAATAGATTTCCAGTTGCCCTCACTTTGCCTCTAATAGAGCCCTCACTGCTGGAGCGCTTGGCAGTGTGCAACCCACCGGCAACTAAGCCCTCCACAAGAACGCCTGGGGACTAGGTGCAAAGGCAAGGCAAGAGTGGAGCTGAGGCCAGGAAGGCGCCAGTAGCATCTCCCAGTCTCGCGCAACCCGCTCCTTTCTGGACTGGAAGCCTAACGCGAGGCAAGTCTGGGCAAGGCTCGCCCAGGGCACAGCAGCCTCACGATAGCAACTATGAGAGATCGGGCCTTTGAGCAGAGCTGGAGCTCTGCCGTCCTGGAGGGGCACTCGGCTCCGCCAAAGTACTGATTGCAGCCGCACGCAGATGGGCCGCCTTCTCTTGTACTGAGGAGGCTCGCTTCCGGCATGCTATAAACAGGGCTTCCAGGCGGGGGCGCCCCGCGCCTCCTACAGGTCTTAGCTGAGGAGCTGCTTCCCTGAGCTGGGGCTGTGGAAGTGAGTCCCGACACTCAAGGGCAGGCCCCAACCACCTGCACACGTCTCTGCTGGGGAGGAGAGCACTAGGGAAATGACGTCTGGCAGGCACCTTCTGGGCGCTCCCAGAGTTCCCCTCCGGTGTGTGGGGCTGCAGACCCCAGCCAGGGCCCTGTGAGCCTTGTGCTCTCCGTGCTGTGCAGAGTATGGGCGGTCAAGCAAACGCAAGAGGCGACTTGCAGTAGGCCTCCCTTTGCCTTTAATAGAGCCCTCACTGCTGGTGCGCCTGGCAGTGTGCAACACACCGGCAACTAAGCCTTTCACAAGAACGCCTGGGGACTAGGTGCAAAGGCAAGGCAGGAGTGGAGCTGAGGCCAGGAAGGCGCCAGTAGCATCTCCCAGTCTCGCGCAGCCTGCTCCTTCCTGGACTGGAAGCCTAGCCGCGAGGCAAGTCTGGGCAAAGCTCGCCCTGGGCAGAGCAGCCTCACGCCAGCAACTCTGCCAGATTGGGCCTCTGAGCAGAGCTGGAGCTCTGCCGTACTGGAGGGGCACTCGGCCCCGCCAAAGCAGTGACTGCAGCCGCACGCAGCTGGGCTGGCTCCTCTTCTCCCGAGGAGACTCGCTTCCTGCATGCTGTAAACTAGTCTTCCAGGCGGGGCCCCCTGCAACTCCCACAGGTCTTGGCTGAGGAGCTGCTTCCCTGAGGTGGGGCTGTGGACGGTAGCCCAGACACGCAGGGGCAGGCCCCAACCACCTGCACACGTCTCTGCTGGGGAGGAGAGCACTAGGGAAATGACGTCTGTCAGGCACCTTCTGGGCACTCACCGAGTCAGCCTCCGCGTGTGTGGGGCTGCAGAACCCAGCCAGTGGCCCTGTGAGCCTTGTGCTCTCCGTGCTCTGCTGAGTCTGGGCGGTCAAGCAACCGCTGGAGGAGCCCTGCAGTTGCCCTCCCATGGCTTCTAATAGAGCCCTCACTGCTGGAGCGCTAGGCAGTGTGCAACCCACCGGCAACTAAGCCCTCCACAAGAACGCCTGGGGACTAGGTGCAAAGGCAAGGCAGGAGTGGAGCTGAGGCAAGGAAGGCGCCAGTAGCATCTCCCAGTCTCGCGCAGCCCGCTCCTTTCTGGACTGGAAGCCTAACGCGATTCAAGTCTGGGCAAGGCTCGCCCAGGGCACAGCAGACTCACGCCAGCAACTCTGAGAGATCGGGCCTTTGAGCAGAGCTGGAGCTCTGCCCTACTGGAGGGGCACTCGGCTCCGCCAAAGTACTGATTGCAGCCGCACGCAGCTTGGCTGCCTTCTCTTGTACTGAGGAGGCTCGCTTCCGTCATGCTGTAAACTAGGCTTCCCGGCGGGGGCGCCCCGCGCCTCCTACAGGTCTTAGCTGAGGAGCTGCTTCCCTGAGCTGTGGCTGTGGAAGGGAGTCCAGACACTCAAGGGCAGGCCCCAACCACCTGCAGACGTCTCTGCTGGGGAGGAGAGCACTTGGGAAATGACGTCTGTCAGGCACCTTCTGGGCGCTCACCGAGTCAGCCTCCGCGTGTGTGGGGCTGCAGACCCCAGCCAGGGGCCCTGTGAGCCTTGGGCTCTCCGTGCTGTGCTGAGTCTGGGCGGTCAAGCATCCGCAAGAGGAAACTTGCAGTTGCCCTCCCTTTGCCTCTAATAGAGCCCTCACTGCTGGAGCGCTTGGCAGTGTGCAACACACCGGCAACTAACACGTCCACAAGAACGCCTGGGGACTAGGGGCAAAGGCAAGGCAGGAGTGGAGCTGAGGCCAGGAAGGCGCCAGTAGCATCTCCCAGTCTCGCGCAGCCCGCGCCTTTCTGGACAGGAAGCCTACGCGAGGCAAGTCTGGGCAAGGCTCGCCCAGGGCACAACAGCCTCACGGAAGCAACTCTGCCAGATCGGGCCTTTGAGCAGAGCTGGAGCTCTGCCGTACTGCAAGGGCACTCGGCTCTGCCAACGCAGTGATTGCAGCCACACGCAGCTGGGCTGCCTTCTCTTCTACCGAGGAGGCTCGCTTCCCGCATGCTGTGCACTAGGCTTCTAGGCGGTGGCGCCCCGCTCCTCCTACAAGTCTTAGCTGAGGAGCTGCTTCCCTGAGCTGGGGCTGTGGAAGGGAGTCCAGACACTCAAGGGCAGGCCCCAACCACCTGCACACGTCTCTGCTGGGGAGGAGAGCACTAGGGAAATGACGTCTGTCAGGCACCTTCTGGGTGCTCACCGAGTCAGCCTCCGCGTGTGTGGGGCTGCAGACCCCAGCCTGGGGCCCTGTGAGCCTTGTGCTCTCCGTGCTGTGCTGAGTCTGGGCGGTCAAGCAACCGCTGGAGCAGCCCTGCAGTTGCCCTCCCATTGCCTCTAATAGAGCCCTCACGGCTGGAGCGCTTGGCAGTGTGCAACCCACCGGCAACTAAGCCGTTCACAAGAACGCCTGGGGACTAGGTGCAAAGGCAAGGCAGGAGTGGAGCTGAGGCCAGGAAGGCGCGAGTAGCATCTACCTGTCTCACGCAGCCCGCTCCTTCCTGGACTGGAAGCCTATGTGTGAGGCAAGTCTGGGCAAGGCTCGCCCAGGACAGAGCAGCCTAACGCCAGCAACTCTGTCAGATCGGGCCTCTGAGCAGAGCTGGAGCTCTGCCGTACTGGAGACGCACTCGGCTCCGCCAAAGCAGTGAATGCAGCCGCACACAGCAGGGCTGCCTTCTCTTCTCCAGAGGAGGCTCGCTTCCCGCATGTTGTAAATTAGGCTTCCAGGCGGGGCCACCTGCGCCTCCCACATGTCTTGGCTCAGGAGCTGCTTCCCTGAGCTGGGGTTGTGGACGGGAGCCCAGACACGCAGGGGCAGGCCCCAAGCACCGGCACACGTCTCTGCTGGGGAGGAGAGCACTAGGGAAATGACGTCTGTCAGGCACCTTCTGGGCACTCACCGAGTCAGCCTCCACGTGTGTGGGGCTGCAGACCCCAGCCAGTGGCCCTGTGAGCCTTGTGCTCTCCGTGCTCTGCTGAGTCTGGGCGGTCAAGCAACCACTGGAGGAGCCCTGCAGTTGCCCTCCCATTACCACTAGTAGAGCCCTCACCGCTGGAGCGCTTGGCAGTGTGCAACCCACCAGCAACTAAGCCCTCTACAAGAACGCCTGGGGACTAGGTGCAAAGGCAAGGCAGGAGAGTAGCTGAGGCCAGGAAGGCGCCAGTAGCATCTCCCAGTCTCGCGCAGCCCGCTCCTTTCTGGACTGGAAGCCTAACGCGATTCAAGTCTGGGCAAGGCTCGCCCAGGGCACAGCAGACTCACGCCAGCAAATCTGAGAGATCGGGCCTTTGAGCAGAGCTGGAGCTCTGCCCTACTGGAGGGGCACTCGGCTCCGCCAAAGTACTGATTGCAGCCGCACGCAGCTCGGCTGCCTTCTCTTGTACTGAGGAGGCTCGCTTCCGGCATGCTGTAAACTAGGCTTCCCGGCGGGGGCGCCCCGCGCCTCCTACAGGTCTTAGCTGAGGAGCTGCTTCCCTGAGCTGGGGCTGTGGAAGGGAGTCCAGACACTCAAGGGCAGGCCCCAACCACCTGCACACGTCTCTGCTGGGGAGGAGAGCACTTGGGAAATGACGTCTGTCAGGCACCTTCTGGGCGTTCCCGGAGTTCCCCTCCGGTGTGTGGGGCTGCAGACCCCAGCCAGGGGCCCTGTGAGCCTTGTACTTTCCGTGCTGTGCTGAGTCTGGGCGTCAAGCAACCGCTGGAGGAACCCTGCAGTTGCCCTCCCATTGCCTCTAATAGAGCCCTCACTGCTGGAGCGCTTCGCAGTGTGCATCCCACCGGCAACTAAGCCCTCCACAAGAACGTCTGGGGACTAGGTGCAAAGGCAAGGCAGGAGTGGAGCTGAGGCCAGGAAGGCGCCAGTAGCATCTCCCAGTCTCGCGCAGCCTGCTCCTTCCTGGACTGGAAGCCTAGCCGCGAGGCAAGTCTGGGCAAGGCTCGCCCAGGGCAGAGAGCCTCACGCCAGCAACTCTGCCAGATCGGGCCTCTGAGCAGAGCTGGAGCTCTGCCGTACTGGAGCCGCACTCGGCTCCGCCAAAGCAGTGAATACAGCCACACGCAGCAGGGCTGCCTTCTCTTCTCCCGAGGAGGCTCGATTCCCGCATGCTGTAAACTAGGCTTCCAGGCGGGGCCCCCTGGGCCTCCCACAGGTCTTGGCTGAGGAGCTGCTTCCCTGAGCTGGGGCTGTGGACGGGAGTCCAGACACGCAGGGGCAGGCCCCAAGCACCTGCACACGTCTCTGCTGTGGAGGAGAGCACTAGGGAAACGACTTCTGTCAGGCACCTTCTGGGCGCTCACCGAGTCAGCCTCCGCGTGTGTGGGGCTGCAGACCCCAGCCAGGGGCCCTGTGAGCCTTGGGCTCTCCGTGCTGTGCTGAGTCTGGGCGGTCAAGCATCCGCAAGAGGAAACTTGCAGTTGCCCTCCCTTTGCCTCTAATAGAGCCCTCACTGCTGGAGCGCTTGGCAGTGTGCAACACACCGGCAACTAACACGTCCACCAGAACGCCTGGGGACTAGGTGCAAAGGCAAGGCAGGAGTGGAGCTGAGGCCAGGAAGGCGCCAGTAGCATCTCCCAGTCTCGCGCAGCCCGCGCCTTTCTGGACAGGAAGCCTACGCGAGGCAAGTCTGGGCAAGGCTCGCCCAGGGCACAACAGCCTCACGGAAGCAACTCTGCCAGATCGGGCCTTTGAGCAGAGCTGGAGCTCTGCCGTACTGCAAGGGCACTCGGCTCTGCCAAAGCAGTGATTGCAGCCACACGCAGCTGGGCTGCCTTCTCTTCTACCGAGAAGGCTCGATTCCCACATGCTGTGCACTAGGCTTCTAGGCGGTGGCGCCCCGCTCCTCCTACAAGTCTTAGCTGAGGAGCTGCTTCCCTGAGCTGGGGCTGTGGAAGGGAGTCCAGACACTCAAGGGCAGGCCCCAACCACCTGCACACGTCTCTGCTGGGGAGGAGAGCACTAGGGAAATGACGTCTGTCAGGCACCTTCTGGGCGCTCACCGAGTCAGCCTCCGCGTGTGTGGGGCTGCAGACCCCAGCCTGGGGCCCTGTGAGCCTTGTGCTCTCCGTGCTGTGCTGAGTCTGGGCGGTCAAGCAACCGCTGGAGGAGCCCTGCAGTTGCCCTCCCATTGCCTCTAATAGAGCCCTCACTGCTGGAGCGCTTGGCAGTGTGCAACCCACCGGCAACTAAGCCCTCCACAAGAACGCCTGGGGACTAGGTGCAAAGGCAAGGCAGGAGTGGAGCTGAGGCCAGGAAGGCACCAGTAGCATCTCCCAGTCTCGCGCAACCCGCTCCTTTCTGGACTGGAAGCCTAGCCTCGAGGCAAGTCTGGGCAAGGCTCGCCCAGGGCACAGCAGCCTCACGATAGCAACTATGAGAGATCGGGCCTTTGAGCAGAGCTGGAGCTCTGCCGTCCTGGAGGGGCACTCGGCTCCGCCAAAGTACTGATTGCAGCCGCACGCAGATGGGCTGCCTTCTCTTGTACTGAGGAGGCCCGCTTCCGGCATGCTATAAACTGGGCTTCCAGGCGGGGGCGCCCCG
The DNA here is from genome assembly GCF_032405125.1 of Capricornis sumatraensis. NCBI lineage: Eukaryota > Metazoa > Chordata > Mammalia > Artiodactyla > Bovidae > Capricornis > Capricornis sumatraensis. The sequence continues at coordinate 913,793 of NW_027184617.1, read as the reverse complement.
CGCCTCCTACAGGTCTTAGCTGAGGAGCTGCTTCCCTGAGCTGGGGCTGTGGAAGTGAGTCCAGACACTCAAGGGCAGGCCCCAACCACCTGCACACGTCTCTGCTGGGGAGGAGAGCACTAGGGAAATGACGTCTGGCAGGCACCTTCTGGGCGCTCCCAGAGTTCCCCTCCGGTGTGTGGGGCTGCAGACCCCAGCCAGGGGCCCTGTGAGCCTTGTGCTTTCCGTGCTGTGCAGAGTATGTGCGGTCAAGCAAACGCAAGAGGCGACTCGCAGTAGGCCTCCCTTTGCCTTTAATAGAGCCCTCACTGCTGGTGCGCTTGGCAGTGTGCAACCCACCGGCAACTAAGCCTTTCACAAGAACGCCTGGGGACTAGGTGCAAAGGCAAGGCAGGAGTGGAGCTGAGGCCAGGAAGGCGCCAGTAGCATCTCCCAGTCTCACGCAGCCCGCTCCTATCTGGACTGGAAGCCTATCGTGCGGCAAGTCTGGGCAAGGCTCGCCCAGGGCAGAGCAGCCTCACGCCAGCAACTCTGCCAGATCGGGCCTCTGAGTAGAGCTGGAGCTCTGCCGTACTGGAGGCCCAATCGGCTCCGCCAAAGCAGTGAATGCAGCCGCACACAGCAGGGCTGCCTTCTCTTCTCCCGAGGAGGCTCGCTTCCCGCATGCTGTAAACTAGGCTTCCAGGAGGGGGAGCCCCGCGACTCCTACTGGTCTTAGCTTAGGAGCTGCCTCCCTGAGCTGGGGCTGTGGACGGGAGCCCAGACACGCAGGGTTAGGCCCCAACCTCCTGCACACATCTCTGCTGGGGAGGAGTGCACTCGGGAAATGACGTCTGTCAGGCACCGTCTGGGCGCTCAACGACTCAGCCTCCGCGTGTGTGGGGCTGCAGACCCCAGCCAGGGGCCCTCTGAGCCTTGTGCTCTCCGTGCTGTGCTGAGTCTGGGCTGTCAAGCAACCGCTGGAATAGCCCTGCAGTTACCCTCCCATTGCCTCTAATAGAGCCCTCACTGCTGGAGCGCTTGGCAGTGTGCAACCCACCGGCAACTAAGCCCTCCACAGGAACGCCTTGGGACTAGGTGCAAAGGCAAGGCAGGAGTGGAGCTGAGGCCAGGAAGGCGCCAGCAGCATCTCCCAGTCTCGCGCAGCCCTTTCCTTCCTGGACTGGAAGCCTATGTGCGAGGCAAGTCTGGGCAAGGCTCGCCCAGGACAGAGCAGCCTAACGGAAGCAACTCTGCCAGATCCGGACTCTGAGCAGAGCTGGAGCTCTGCCGTACTGGAGGCGCACTCGGCTCCGCCAAAGCAGTGAATGCAGCCACACACAGCAGGGCTGCCTTCTATTCTCCTGAGGAGGCTGGCTTCCCGCATGCTGTAAACTAGGCTTCCAGGAGGGGCCCCCTGCCCCTCCCACAGTTCTTGGCTCAGGAGCTGCTTCCCTGAGCTGGGGCTGTGGACTGGAGCCCAGACACGCAGGGGCATGCCCCAACCACCTACACACGTCTCTCCTGGGGAGGAGAGCACTAGGGAAATAATGTCTGTTCGGCACCTTCTGGGCGCTAACTGAGTTAGCCTCCGCGTGTGTGGGGCTGCAGACCCCAGCCAGGGGCCCTGTGAGCCTTGTGCTCTCCGTGCTGTGCTGAGTCTGGGCGGTCAAGCAACCGCTGGAGGAGCCCTGCAGTTGCCCTCCCATTGCCTCTAATAGAGCCCTCACTGCTGGAGCGCTTGGCAGTGTGCAACCCACCGGCAACTAAACCCTCGACAAGAACGCCTGGGGACTAGGTGCAAAGGCAAGGCAGGAGTGGAGCTGAGGCCAGGATGGCGCCAATAGAATCTCCCAGTCTCGCGCAGCCTGCTCCTTCCTGGACTGGAAGCCTAGCCGCGAGGCAAGTCTGGGCAAGGCTCGCCCAGGGCAGAGCAGCCTCACGCCAGCAGCTCTGCAAGATCGGGCCTCTGAGCAGAGCTGGAGCTCTGCCGTACTGGAGGCGCACTCGGCTCCGCCAAAGCAGTGAATGCAGCCACACGCAGCAGGGCTGCCTTCTCTTCTACCGAGGAGGCTCGCTTCCCGCATGCTGTAAACTAGGCTTCCAGGCAGGGCCCCCTGCGCCTCCCACAGGTCTTGGCTCAGGAGCTGCTTCCCTGAGCTGGGGCTGTGGACAGGAGCCCAGAAACGCAGGGGCAGGCCCCAAGCACCTGCCCACGTCTCTGCCTGGGAGGAGAGCACTAGGGAATGACGTCTGTCAGGCACCTTCTGGGCGCTCAACGAGTCAGCCTCCGCGTGTGTGGGGCTGCAGACCCCAGCCAGGGGCCCTGTGAGCCTTGTGCTCTCCGTGCTGTGCTGAGTCTGGGCGGTCAAGCAACCGCTGGAGAAGCCCTGCAGTTGCCCTCCCATTGCCTCTAATAGAGCCCTCACTGCTGGAGCGCTTGGCAGTGTGCAACCCACCGGCAACTAAGCCATCCACAAGAACGCCTGGGGACTAGGTGCAAAGGCAAGGCAGGAGTGGAGCTGAGGCCAGGAAGGCGCCAGTAGCATCTCTCAGTCTCGCGCAGCCTGCTCCTTCCTGGACTGGAAGCCTAGCCGCGAGGCAAGTCTGGGCAAGTCTCCCTGGGCAGAGAAGCCTCACGCCAGCAACTCTGCCAGATCGGGCCTCTGGGCAGAGCTGGAGCTCTGCCGTACTGGAGCCGCACTCGGCTCCGCCAAAGCAGTGAATGCAGCCGCACACAGCAGTGCTGCCTTCTCTTCTCCCAAGGAAGCTCGTTTCCCGCATGCTGTAAACTAGATTTCCAGGCGGGGCCACCTGCGCCTCCCACAGGTCTTGACTCAGGAGCTGCTTCCCTGAGCTGGGGTTGTGGACGGGAGCCCAGACACGCAGGATCAGGCCCAAACCACCTGCACACGTCTCTGCTGGGAAGGAGAGCACAAGGGAAATGACGTCTCCCAGGCACCTTCTGGGCGCTCCCGGTGTTCACCTCTGGTGTGTGGGGCTGCAGACCCCAACCAGGGGCCCTGTGAGCCTTGTGCTCTCCGTGCTGTGCTGAGTCTGGGCAGTCAAGCAACCGCTGGAAGGGCCCTAGGTGCCCTCCCATTGCCTCTAATAGAGCCCTCACTGCTGGAGCGCTTGGCAGTGTGCAGCCCACCGGCAACTAAGCCCTCCACAAGAACGCCTGGGGACTAGGTGCAAAGGCAAGGCAGGAGTGGAGCTGAGGCCAGGAAGGCGCCAGTAGCATCTCCCAGTCTCGCGCAGGCTGCTCCTTTCTGGACTGGATGCCTAACGCGAGGCAAGTCTGGGAAAGGCTCGCCCAGGTCAGAGCAGCCTCATGCCAGCAACTCTGCAAGATCGGGCCTCTGAGCAGAGCTGGAGCACTGCCGTATGGAGGGGCACTCGGCTCCGCCAAAGTATTGATTGCAGCCACACCCAGCTGGGCTGGCTCCTCTTCTCCCGAGGAGTCTCGCTTCCCGCATGCTGTAAACTAGGCTTCCAGGCGGGGCCCCATGCACCTCCCACAGGTCTTGGCTCAGGAGCTGCTTTCCTGAGCTGGGGCTGTGGACGGGAGCCCAGACACACAGGGGCAGGCCCCAACCACCTGCACACGTCTCTGCTGGGGAGGAGAGCACTAGGGAAATGACGTCTCCCAGGCGCCTTCTGGGGGCTCCCGATGTTCACCACTGGTGTGTGGGGCTGCAGACCCCAGCCAGGGGCCCTCTGAGCCTTGTGCTCTCCGTGCTGTGCTGAGTCTGGGCGGTCAATCAACGGCTGGAGGAGCCCTGCAGTTGCCCTCCCATTGCCTCCAATAGAGCCCTCACTGCTGGAGCGCTTGGCAGTGTGCAACCCACCGGCAACTAAGCCCTCCACAAGAACGCCTGGGGACTAGGTGCACAGGCAAGGCAGGAGTGGAGAAGAGGCCTGGAAGGCTCCAGTAGCATCTCCCAGTCTCGCGCAGCCTGCTCCTTCCTGGACTGGAAGCCTATCCGCGAGGCAAGTCTGGGCAAGGCTCGCCCAGGTCAGAGCAGCCGCACGCCAGTAACTCTTACAGATCAGGCCTCTGAGCAGAGCTGGAGCTCTGCCGTACTGGAGGCGCACTCGGCTCCGCCAAGCAGTGAATGCAGCCGCACACAGCAGGGCTGCCTTCTCTCCTCCTGAGGAGGCTCGCTTCCCGCATGCTGTAAACTAGGCTTCCAGGCGGGGCCCTGTGCGCCTATCAGAGGTCTTGGCTCAGGAGCTGCTTCCCTGAGCTGGGGTTGTGGACGGGAGACCAGACACGCAGGGGCAGGCCCCAATCACCTGCACACGTCTCTGCTGGGGAGGAGAGAACTAGGGAAATGACGTCTGTCAGGCACCTTCTGGGCGCTCACCGAGTCAGCCTCCGCGTGTGTGGGGCTACAGACCCCAGCCAGGGGCCCTGTGAGCCTTGTGCTCTCCGTGCTGTGCTGAGTCTGGGCGGTCAAGCAACCGCTGGAGGAGCCCTGCAGTTGCCCTCCCATTGCGTCTAATAGAGCCCTCACTGCTGGAGCGCTTGGCAGTGTGCAACCCAGCGGCAACTAAGCCCTCCACGAGAACGCCTGGGGACTAGATGCAAAGGCAAGGCAGGAGTTTAGCTGAGGCCAGGAAGGCTCCAGTAGCATCTCCCAGTCTCGCGCAGCCTGCTCCTTCCTGGACTGGAAGCCTATCCGCGAGGCAAGTCTGGGCAAGGCTTGCCCAGGGCAGAGCAGCCTCACGCCAGTAACTCTTCCAGATCGGGCCTCTGAGCAGAGCTGGAGCTCTGCCGTACTGGAGGCGCACTCAGCTCCGCCAAAGCAGTGAATGCAGCCGCACACAGCTGGGCTGCCTCACCTACTCCCAAGGACGCTCGCTTCCCGCATGCTGTAAACTGGGCTTCCAGGCGGGGCCCCCTGCGCCTCCCACAGGTCTTGGCTGAGGAGCTGCTTCCCTGAGGTGGGGCTGTGGACGGGAGCCCAGACACGCAGGGCCAGGCCCCAACAACCTGCACATGTCTCGGCTGGGGAGGAGAGCACTCGGGAAATGACGTCTGTCAGGCACCGTCTGGGCGCTCAACGAGTCAGCCTCCGCGTGTGTGGGGCTGCAGACCCCAGCCAGGGGCCCTGTGAGCTTTGTGCTCTCCGTGCTGTGCTGAGTCTGGGCGGTCAGGCAACCGCTGGAGGAGCCCTGCAGTTGCCCTCCCATTGCCTCTAATAGAGCCCTCACTGCTGGAGCGCTTGGCAGTGTGCAACCCACCGGCAACTCAGCCCTCCACAAGAACGCCTGGGGACTACGTGCAAAGGCAAGGCAGGAGTGGAGCTGAGGCCAGGAAGGCGCCAGTAGCATCTCCCAGTCTAGCGCAGCCGGCTCCTTTCTGGACTGGAAGCCTAACGTGAGGCAAGTTTGGGCAAGGCTCGCCCAGGGCAGAGCAGCCTCACGCCAGCAACTCTGCCAGATCGGGCCTCTGAGCAGAGCTGGAGCTCTGCCGTACTGGAGGGGCACTAGGCTCCACCAAAGCAGTGATTGCAGCCGCACAGAGCTGGGCTGCCTCCCCTTCTCCCATGGAGGCTCGCTTCCCGCATGCTGTAAACTAGGCTTCCAGGCGGGGCCCCCTGCGCCTGCCACAGGTCTTGGCTCAGGAGCTGCTTCCCTGAGCTGGGGCTGAGGACGGGAGCCCAGACATGCAGGGGCAGGCCCAAACAACATGCACACGTCTCTGCTGGGGAGGAGAAATCTAGGGAAATGACGTCTGTCAGGCACCTTCTGGGTGCTCCCGGAGTTCACCTCCAGTGTGTAGGGCTGCAGACCCCAGCCAGGGGCCCTGTGAGCCTTGTACTTTCCGTGCTGTGCTGAGTCTGGGCGGTCAAGCAAACCCAAGAGGTGACTTGCAGTAGCCCTCCCTTTGCCTCTAATAGAGCCCTCACGGCTGGAGCGCTTGGCAGTGTGCAACCCACCGGCAACTAAGCCTTTCACAAGAACGCCTGGGGACTAGTTGCAAAGGCAAGGCAGGAGTGGAGCTGAGGCCAGGAAGGCGCCAGTAGCATCTCCTAGTCTCGCGCAGCCTGCTCCTTCCTGGACTGGAAGCCTAGCCGTGAAGCAAGTGTGGGCAAAGCTCGCACTGGGCAGAGCAGCCTCACGCCAGCAACTCTGCCAGATCGGGCCTCTGAGCAGAGCTCGAGATCTACCGTACTGGAGGGGTACTCGGCTTCGCCAAAGCAGTGAATCTAGCCGCACACAGCAAGGCTGCCTTCTCTTCTCCTGAGGAGGCTCGCTTCCCGCATGCTGTAAACTATGCTTCCAGGCGGTGCCCCCTGCGCCTACCACAGGTCTTGGCTGAGGAGCTGCTTCCCTGAGCTGGGGCTGTGGACGGGAGCCCAGACACGCAGGGGCAGGCCCCAGCCACCTGCACACGTCTCTGCTGGGGAGGAGAGCACTAGGGAAATGACGTCTGTCAGGCACCTTCTGGGCGCTCACCGAGTCAGCCTCCGCGTGTGTTGGACTGCAGACCCCAGCCAGGGGCCCTGTGAGCCTTGTGCTCTCCGTGCTGTGCTGAGTCTGGGCGGTCAAGCAACCGTTGGAGGAGCCCTGCAGTTGCCCTCCCATTGCCTCTAATAGAGCCCTCACTGCTGGGGCGCTTGGCAGTTTGCAACCCACTGGCAACTAACCCCTCCACAAGAACGCCTGGGGACTAGGTGCAAATGCAAGGCAGGAGTGGAGCTGAGGCCAGGAAGGCGCCAGTAGCATCTCCCAGTCTCGCGGAGCCCGCTCCTTTCTGGACTGGAAGCCTAACGCGAGGCAATTCTGGGCAAGGCTCGACCAGGGCACAGCAGCCTCACGCCAGCAACTCTGAGAGATCGGGCCTTTGAGCAGAGCTGGAGCTCTGCCATACTGGAGGGGCATTCGGCTCCGCCAAAGTACTGATAGCAGCCGCACGCAGCTGGGCTGCCTTCTCTTGTACTGAGGAGGCTCGCTTCCGGCATGCTGTAAACTAGGCTTCCCGGTGGGGGCGCCCCGCGCCTCCTACAGGTCTTATCTGAGGAGCTGCTTCCCTGAGCTGGGGCTGTGGAAGGGAGTCCAGACACTCAAGGGCAGGCCCCAACCACCTGCACACCTCTCTGCCTGGGAGGAGAGCACTAGGGAAATGACGGCACTCAGGCACCTTCTGGGCGCTCCCGGAGTTCACCTCCGGTGTGTGGGGCTGCAGACCCCAGCCAGGGGCCCTGTGAGCCTTGTAATCTCCGTGCTGTGCTGAGTCTGGGCGGTCAAGCAACCGCTGGAGGAGCCCTGCAGTTGCCCTCCCATTGCCTCTAATAGAGCCCTCACGGCTGGAGCGCTTGGCAGTGTGCAACCCACCGGCAACTAAGCCCTCCACAAGAACGCCTGGGGACTAGGTGCAAAGGCAAGGCAGGAGTGGAGCTGAGGCCAGGAAGGCGCCAGTAGCATCTCCCAGTCTCGCGCAGCCTGCTCCTTCCTGGACTGGAAGCCTAGCCGCGAGGCAAGTCTGGGCAAGGTTCGCCAAGGGCAGAGCAGCCTCACGCCAGCAGCTCTGCCAGATCTGGCCTTGAGCATAGCTGGAGCTCTGCCGTACTGGAGGGGTACTCGGCTCCGCCGAAGCAGTGATTGCAGCTGCACACAGCTGGGCTGCTTCCCCTTCTCCCAAGGACGCTCGCTTCCCGCATGCTGTAAACTGGGCTTCCAGGCGGGGACCCTGCGCCTCCCACAGGTCTTGGCTGAGGAGCTGCTTCCCTGAGGTGGGGCTGTGGACGGGAGCCCAGACACGCAGGGTCAGGCCCCAAGAACCTGCACATGTCTCTGCTGGGGAGGAGAGCACTAGGGAAATGACGTCTGTAAGGCACCTTCTGGGCGCTCACCGAGTCAGCCTCCGCGTGTGTTGGACTGCAGACCCCAGCCAGGGGCCCTGCGAGCCTTCTGCTCTCCCTGCTGTGCTGAGTCTGGGCGGTCAAGCCACCGCTGGAGGAGCCCTGCAGTTGCCCTCCCATTGCCTCTAATAGAGCCCTCACTGCTGGAGCGCTTGGCAGTGTGCAACCCACTGGCAACTAAACCCTCCACAAGAACGCCTGGGGACTAGGTGCAGAGGCAAGGCAGGAGTGGAGCTGAGGCCAGGAAGGCGCCAGTAGCATCTCCCAGTCTTGCGCAGCCTGCTCCTTCCTGGACTGGAAGCCTAGCCGCGAGGCAAGTCTGCGCAAAGCTCGCCCAGGGCAGAGCAGCCTCACGCCAGCAACTCTGCCAGATCGGGCCTCTGAGCAGAGCTGGAGCTCTGCCGTACTGGAGGGGCACTAGGCTCCGCCAAAACAGTGATTGCAGCAGCACGCAGCTGGGCTGGCTCCTCTTCTCCCGAGGAGACTCGCTTCCCGCATGCTGTAAACAAGGCTTCCAGGCGGGGCAACCTGCACCTCCCACATGTCTTGGCTCAGGAGCTGCTTCCCTGAGCTGGGGCTGTGGACGGGAGCCCAGACACACAGGGGCAGGCCCCAACCACCTGCACACGTCTCTGCTGGGGAGGAGAGCACTAGGGAAATTACGTCTGTCAGGCACCTTCTGGGTGCTCACCGAGTCAGCCTCCGCGTGTGTGGGGCTGCAGACCCCAGCCAGGGGCCCTGTGAGCCTTGTACTTTCCATGCTGGCTGAGTCTGTGCGGTCAAGCAAACGCAAGAGGCTACTTGCAGTAGCCCTCCCTTTGCCTCTAATAGAAGCCTCACTGCTGGCGCGCTAGGCAGTGTGCAACCCACCGGCAACTAAGCCCTCCACAAGAACGCCTGGGGACTAGGTGCAAAGGCAAGGCAGGAGTGGAGCTGAGGCCAGGAAGGCGCCAGTAGCATCTCCCAGTCTTGCACAGCATGCTCCCTCCTGGACTGGAAGCCTAGCCGCGAGGCAAGTCTGGGCAAGGCTCGCCCAGGGCAGAGCAGCCTCACGCCAGCAGCTCTGCCAGATCGGGCCTTTGAGCAGAGCTGGAGCTCTGCCGTACTGGAGGCGCACTCGCCTCCGCCAAAACAGTGAATGCAGCCGCACGCAGCAGGGCTGCCTTCTCTTCTCCCGAGGAGGCTCGCTTCCCGCATTCTGTAAACTAGGCTTCCAGGAGGGGCCCCATGCGCCTCCCACAGGTCTTGGCTCAGGAGCTGCTTTCCTGAGCTGGGGCTGTGGACGGGAGCCCAGACACGCAGGGGCAGGCCCTAACCACCTGCACACGTCTCTGCTGGGGAGGAGAGCACTAGGGAAAAGACGTCTGTCAGGCACCTTCTGGGCGCTCACCGAGTCAGCTTCCGCGTGTGTGGGGCTGCAGACCCCAGCCAGGGGCCCTGTGAGCCTTGGGCTCTCCGTGCTGTGCTGAGTCTTGGCGGTCAAGCAACCGCTGAAGGAGCTCTGCAGTTGCCCTCCCATTGCCTCTAATAGAGCGCTCACTGCTGGAGCGCTTGGCAGTGTGCAACCCACCGGCAACTAAGCCCTCCACAAGAACGCCTGGAGACTAGGTGCAAAGGCAAGGCAGGAGTGGAGCTGAGGCCAGGAAGGCGCCAGTAGCATCTCCCAGTCTCGCGCAGCCTGCTCCTTTCTGGACTGGAAGCCTATGTGCGAGGCAAGTCTGGGCAAGGCTCGCCCAGGGCAGAGCAGCCTCACACCAGCAACTCTGCCAGATCGGGCCTCTGAGCAGTGCTGGAGCTCTGCCGTACTGGAAGCACACTCGGATCCGCCCAAGCAGTGAATGCAGCCGCAGGCAGCCGGCCTGCCTTCTCTTCTCCCGAGGAGGCTCGCTTTCCGCATAATGTAAACTAGGCTTCCAAGCGGGGCCCCCTGTGCCTCCCACAGGTCTTGGCTCAGGAACTCCTTCACTGAGCTGGGGCTGTGGACGGGAGCCCAGACACGCAGGGGCAGGCCCCAACCACCTGCACACGTCTCTGCTGGGGAGGAGAGCACTAAGGATATGACGTCTGTCTGGCACATTCTGGGCGCTCCCGGAATTCCCCTCCGGTGTGTGGGGCTGCAGACCCCAGCCAGGGGCCCTGTGGGCCTTGTGCTCTCCGTGCTGTGCTGAGTCTGGGCGGTCAAGCAACCGCTAGAGGAGCCCTGCAGTTGCCCTCCCATTGCCTCTAATAGAGCCCTCACTGCTGGAGCGCTTGGCAGTGTGCATCCCACCGGCAACTAAGCCTTTCACAAGAACGCCTGGGGACTAGGTGCAAAGGCAAGGCAGGAGTGGAGCTGAGGTCAGGAAGGCGCCAGTAGCATCTCCCAGTCTCGCGCAGCCTGCTCCTTCCTGGACTGGAAGCCTAACCGCAAGGCAAGTCTGGGCAAAACTTGCTCTGGGCAGAGCAGCCTCACGCCAGCAACTCTGCCAGATCGGGCCTCTGAGCAGAGCTGGAATTCTGCCGTAATGGAGGGGCACTCGGCTCCGCCAAAGCAGTGATTGCAGCTGCACGCAGCTTGGCTGCCTCCCCTTCTCCCAAGGAGGCTCGCTTCCCACATGCTGTAAACTAGGCTTCCCGGCGGTGGCGCCCCGCGCCTCCTACAGGTCTTAGCTGAGGAGCTGCTTCCCTGAGCTGGGGCTGTGGAAGGGAGTCCGACACTCAATGGCAGGCCCCAACCACCTGCACACGTCTCTGCTGGGCAGGAGAGCACTAGGGAAATGACGTCTTTCAGGCACTTCTGGGCGCTCACCGAGTCAGCCTCCCCGTGTGTGGGGCTGTAGACCCCAGCCAGGGGCCCTGAGAGCCTTGTGCTCTCCGTGCTGTGCTGAGTCTGGGCGGTCAAGCAACCGCTGGAGGAGCCCTGTAGTTGGCCTCCCATTGCATCTAATAGAGCCCTCACTGCTGGAACGCTTAGCAGTGTCAACCCACTGGCAACTAAGCCCTCCACAAGAACGCCTGGAGACTAAGTGCAAAGGTAAGGCAGGAGTGGAGCTGAGGCCAGGAAGGCGCCAGTAGCATCTCGCAGTCTCACGCAGCCTGCTCCTTCCTGGACTGGAAGCCTAGTCACGAGGCAAGTCTGGGCAAGGCTCGCCCAGGGCAAAGCAGCCTCAAGCCAGCAACTCTGCCCGATCGGGCCTCTGAGCGGAACTGGAGCTCTGCCGTACTGGAGGCGCTCTCGGCTCCGCCCAAGCAGTGATTGCAGCCGCACGCATCTGGGCTGCCTCCTCTTCTCCCAAGGAGGGTCGCTTCCCGCATGCTGTAAACTAGGCTTCCAGGCGAGTGCGCCGCGCGCCTCCTTCAGGTCTTGGCTGAGGAGCTGCTTCCCTGAGCTGGGGCTGTGGACGGGAGCCCAGACATGCAGGGGCAGGCCCAAACCACCTGCACATTTCTCTGCTGGGGTGCGGAGCCCTAGGGAAATGACGTCTCTCAGGCACCTTCTGGGCGCTCACCGAGTCAGCCTCCGATGTGTGGGGCTGCAGACCCCAGCCAGGGGCCCTGTGAGCCTTGTGCTCTCCGTGCTGTGCTGAGTCTGGGCGGTCAACCAACCGTAAGAATAGACTTCCAGTGGCCCTCACTTTGCCTCTAATAGAGCCCTCAAGCTGGAGCGCTTGGCAGTGTGCAACCCACCGGAAACTAAGCCCTCCACAAGAACGCCTGGGGACTAGGTGCAAAGGCAAGGCAGGAGTGGAGCTGAGGCCAGGAAGGCGCCAGTAGCATCTCCCAGTCTCGCGCAGCCCGCTCCTTTCTGGACTGGAAGCCTAACGCGTGGCAAGTCTGGGCAAGGCTCGCCAAGGGCACAGCAGCCTCACGCCAGCAACTATGAGAGATCGGGCCTTTGAGCAGAGCTGGAGCTCTGCCGTACTGGAGGGGCACTCGGCTCCGCCAAAGTACTGATTGCAGCTGCACGCAGCTGGGCTGCCTTCTCTTGTACTGAGGAGGCTCGCTTCCGGCATGCTGTAAACTAGGCTACCCGACGGGGGCGCCCCGCGCCTCCTACAGGTCTTAGCTGAGGAGCTGCTTCCGTGAGCTGGGGCTGTGGAAGGGAGTCAGGACACTCAAGGGCAGGCCCCAACCACCTGCACACGTCTCTTCTGGGGAGTAGAGCACTAGAGAAATGACGTTTGTCAGGCAGCTTCTGGGCGCTCCCGGAGTTCCCCTCCGGTGTGTGGGGCTGCAGACCCCAGACAGGGGCCCTGTGAGCCTTGCACTTTCCGAGCTGTGCTGAGTCTGGGCGGTCAAGCAAACGCAAGAGGCGACTTGCAGTAGCCCTCCCTTTGCCTCTAATAGAGCCCTCACGGCTGGAGCGCTTTGCAGTGCGCAACCCACCGGCAACTAAGCCTTTCACAAGAACGCCTGGGGACTAGGTGCAAAGGCAAGGCAGGAGTGGAGCTGAGGCCAGGAAGGCGCCAGTAGCATCTCGCACTCTCACGCAGCCTGCTCCTTCCTGGACTGGAAGCCTAAACACGAGGCAAGTTTGGGAAAGGCTCGCCCAAGGAAAAGCAGCCTCACGCCAGCAACTCTGCCAGATTGGGCCTCTGAGCAGAGCTGGAGCTCTGCCGTTCTGTAGGGGCACTCGGCTCCGCCAAAGCAGTGATTGCAGCCGCACGCAGCTGTGCTGGCTCCTGTTCTCCCGAGGAGACTCGCTTCCCGCATGCTGTAAACTAGGCTTCCAGGCGGGCCCCCTGCACCTCCCACAGGTCTTGGCTCAGGAGCTGCTTCCCTGTGCTGGGGCTGTGGACAGGAGCCCAGACACACAGGGGCAGGCCCCAACCACCTGCACACGTCTCTGCTGGGGAGGAGAGCACTAGGGAAATGACGTCTGCCAGGCACTTTCTGGGCGATCACCGAGTCAGCCTCCGCGTGTGTGGGGCTGTAGACCCCAGCCAGGGGCCCTGAGAGCCTTGTGCTCTCCGTGCTGTGCTGACTCTGGGCGGTCAAGCAACCGCTGGAGGAGCCCTGTAGTTGCCCTCCCATTGCATCTAATAGAGCCCTCACTGCTGGAACGCTTAGCAGTGTGCAACCCACTGGCAACTAAGCCCTCCACAAGAACGCCTGGAACTAAGTGCAAAGGTAAGGCAGGAGTGGAGCTGAGGCCAGGAAGGCGCCAGTAGCATCTCGCAGTCTCACGCAGCCTGCTCCTTCCTGGACTGGAAGCCTAGACACGAGGCAAGTTTGGGAAAGGCTCGCCCAAGGAAAAGCAGCCTCACGCCAGCAACTCTGCCAGATCGGGCCTCTGAGCGGAGCTGGAGCTCTGCCGTACTGGAGGGGCTCTCGGCTCCGCCCAAGCAGTGATTGCAGCCGCACGCATCTGGGCTGCCTCCTCTTCTCCCAAGGAGGGTCGCTTCCCGCATGCTGTGCACTAGGCTTCCAGGCGGGGGCGCCGCGCGCCTCCTTCAGGTCTTGGCTGAGGAGCTGCCTCCCTGAGCTGGGGCTGTGGACGGGAGCCCAGACATGCAGGGGCAGGCCCAAACCACCTGCATATTTCTCTGCTGGGGTGAGGAGCCCTAGGGAAATGATGTCCGTCAGGCACCTTCTGGGCGCTCACCGAGTCAGCCTCCGCGTGTGTGGGGCTGCAGACCCCAGCCAGGGGCCCTGTGAGCCTTGTGCTCTCCATGCTGTGCTGAGTCTGGGCGGTCAAGCAACCGCTGGAGGAGCCCTGCAGTTGCACTCCCATTGCCTCTAATAGAGCCTTCACTGCTGGAGCGCTTGGCAGTGTGCAACCCTCCGGCAACTAAGCCCTCCAAAAGAACGCCTGGGGACTAGGTGCAAAGGCAAGGCAGGAGTGGAGCTGAGGCCTGGAAGGTGCCAGTAGCATCTCCCAGTCTCGCGCAGCCTGCTCCTTCCTGGACTGGAAGCCTAGCCGCGAGGCAAGTCTGGGCAAGGCTCGCCCAGGTCAGTACAGCCTCACGCCAGCAACTCTGCCCGATCGGCCCTCTGAGCAGAGCTGGATCTCTGCCGTACTGGAGGCGAACTCGGCTCCGCCAAAGCAGTGAATGCAGCCACACACAGCATGGCTGCCTTCTCTTCTCCTGAGGAGGCTCGCTTCCCGCATGCTGTAAACTAGGCTTCTAGGCGGGACCCCCTGCGCCTACCACAGGTCTTGTCTCAGGAGCTGCTTCCCTGAGCTGGGGCTGTGGACGGGAGCCCAGACACGCAGGGGTAGGCCCCAACCACCTGCCCACGTCTATGCTGGGGAGGAGAGCACTAGGGAAATGACGTCTGTCATTCACCTTCTGGGCGCTCACCGAGTCAGCCTCCGCGTGTGTGGAGCTGCAGACCCCAGCCAGGGACCCTGTGAGCCTTGTGCTCTCCGTGGTGTGCTGAGTCTGGGGTGTCAAGCAGGGGTAAGAATAGACTTCCAGTTGCCCTCACTTTGCCTCCTATAGAGCCCTCAAGCTGGAGCTCTTGGAAGTGTGCAACCAACCGGCAACTAAGCCCTCCACAAGAACGCCTGGGGACTAGGTGCAAAGGCAAGGCAGGAGTGGAGCTGAGGCCAGGAAGGCGCCAGTAGCATCTCCCAGTCTCGCGCAGCCCGCTCCTTCCTGGACTGGAAGTCTAACCACGAGGCAAGTCTGGGCAAGGCTCGCCCAGGGCAGAGCAGCCTCACGCCAGCAACTCTGCCAGATTGGGACTCAGAGCAGCGCTGGAGCTCTGCCGTACTGGAGGCGCACTCGGCTCCGCCAAAGCAGTGTATGCAGCCGCACACAGCAGGGCTGCTTTCTCTTCTCCCGAGGAGGCTAGCTTCCCGCAAGCTGTAAACTAGGCTTCCAGGCGGGGCCCCCTGCGCCTACCACAGGTCTTGGCTTAGGAGCTGCTTCCCTGAGCTGGGGCTGTGGACGGAAGCGCAGACACGAAGGGGCAGGCCCCAAACACCCGCACACGTCTCTGCTGGGGAGAAAAGCACTAGGGAAATGACGTCTGTCAGGCACTTTCTGGGCGCTCACCGAGTCAGCCTCCGCGTGTGTGGGGTTGCAGACCCCAGCCAGGGGCCCTGTGAGCCTTCTGCTCTCCGTGCTGTGCTGAGTCTGGGCGGTCAAGCCACCGCTGGAGGAGCCCTGCAGTTGCCCTCCCATTGCCTCTAATAGAGCCCTCACTGCTGGAGCGCTTGGCAGTGTGCAACCCACTGGCAACTAACCCCTCCACAAGAACGCCTGGGGACTAGGTGCAGAGGCAAGGCAGGAGTGGAGCTGAGGCCAGGAAGGCGCCAGTAGCATCTCCCAGTCTCGCGCAGCCTGCTCCTTCCTGGACTGGAAGACTAGCCGCGAGGCAAGTCTGGGCAAAGCTCACCCTGGGCAGAGCAGCCTCACGCCAGCAACTCTGCCAGATCGGGCCTCTGAGCAGAGCTGGAGCTCTGCCGTACTGGAGGGGCACTCGGCTCCGCCAAAGCAGTGATTGCAGCCGCACACAGCTGGGCTGGCTCCTCTTCTCCCGAGGAGACTCGCTTCCCGCATGCTGTAAACAAGGCTTCCAGGCGGTTCACCCTGCACCTCCCACAGGTCTTGGCTCAGGAGCTGCTTCCCTGAGCTGGGGCTGTGGACGGGAGCCCAGACACACAGGGGCAGGCCCCAACCACCTGCACACGTCTCTGCTGGGGAGGAGAGCACTAGGGAAATTACGTCGGTCAGGCACTTTCTGGGCGCTCACTGAGTCAGCCTCCGCGTGTGTGGGGCTGCAGACCCCAGCCAGGGGCCCTGTGAGCCTTGTACTTTCCATGCTGGCTGAGTCTGTGCGGTCAAGCAAACGCAAGAGGCTACTTGCAGTAGCTCTCCCTTTGCCTCTAATAGAACCCTCACTGCTGGAGCGCTAGGCAGTGTGCAACCCACCGGCAACTAAGCCCTCCACAAGAACGCCTGGGGACTAGGTGCAAAGGCAAGGCAGGAGTGGAGCTGAGGCCAGGAAGGCGGCAGTTGCATCTCCCAGTCTTGCACAGCATGCTCCTTCCTGGACTGGAAGCCTAGCCGCGAGGCAAGTCTGGGCAAGGCTCGCCCAGGGCAGAGCAGCCTCACGCCAGCAGCTCTGCCAGATCGGGCCTTTGAGCAGAGCTGGAGCTCTGCCGTACTGGAGGCGCACTCGCCTCCGCCAAAGCAGTGAATGCAGCCGCACGCAGCAGGGCTGCCTTCTCTTCTCCCGAGGAGGCTCGCTTCCCGCATGCTGTAAACTAGGCTTCCAGGAGGGCCCCCTGCGCCTACCACAGGTCTTGGCTCAGGAGCTGCTTTCCTGAGCTGGGGCTGTGGACGGGAGCCCAGACACGCAGGGGCAGGCCCTAACCACCTGCACACGTCTCTGCTGCGGAGGAGAGCACTAGGGAAAAGACGTCTGTCAGGCAACTTCTGGGCGCTCACCGAGTCAGCTTCCGCGTGTGTGGGGCTGCAGACCCCAGCCAGGGGCCCTGTGGGCCTTGTGCTCTCCGTGCTGTGCTGAGTCTGGGCGGTCAAGCAACCGCTGGAGGAGCCCTGCAGTTGCCCTCCCATTTCCTCTAATAGAGCCCTCACTGCTGGAGCGCTTGGCAGTGTGCAACCCACCGGCAACTAAGACCTCCACAAGAACGCCTGGGTACTAGGTGCAAAGGCAAGGCAGGAGTGTAGCTGAGGACAGGAAGGCGCCAGTAGCATCTCCCAGTCTCGCGCAGCCTGCTCCTTCCAGGACTGGAAGCCTAGCCGCGAGGCAAGTCTGGGCAAGGCTCGCCCAGGGCAGAGCAGCCTCAAAGCAGCAACTCTGCCCGATCGGGCCTCTGAGCAGAGCTGGAGCTCTGCAGTAATGGAGGCGCACTCGGCTCTGGCAAAGCAGTGAATGCAGCCGTACACAGCAGGGCTGCCTTCTCTTCTCCCGAGGAGGCTCGCTTCCCGCATGCTGTAAACTAGGCTTCCAGGCGGGGCCCCCTGCGCCTCCTACAGGTCTTGGCTCAGGAGCTGATTCCCTAAGCTGGGGCTGTGGACGGGAGCCCAGACACGCAGTGGCAGACCCCAACCACCTGCACACGTTTCTGCTGGGGAGGAGAGCACTAGGGAAATGATGTCTGTCAGGCACCTTCTGGGCGCTCACCGAGTCAGCCTCCGCGTGTGTGGGGCCGCAGACCCCAGCCAGGGGCCCTGTGAGCCTTGTGCTCTCCGTGTTGTGCTGAGTCTGGGCGGTCAAGCAATCGCTGGAGGAGCCCTGCAGTTGCCCTCCCATTGGATCTAATAGAGCCCTCACTGCTGGAGCGCTTGGCAGTGTGCAACCCACCGGCAACTAAGCCCTCCACAAGAACGCCTGGGGACTAGCGGCAAAGGCAAGGCAGGAGTGGAGCTGAGGCCAGGAAGGCGCCAGTAGCATCTCCCAGTCTCGCGCAGCCCGCTCCTTTCTGGAATGGAAGCCTAACGCGAGGCAAGTCTGGGCAAGGCTCACCCAGGGCACAGCAGCCTCACGCCAGCAACTCTGAGAGATCGGGCCTTTGAGCAGAGCTGGAGCTCTGCCGTAGTGGAGGTGCACTCGGCTCCGCCCAAGCAGTGATTGCAGGCACACGGGTGTGGGATGCCTCCTCCTCTCCCAAGGAGGCTCGCTTCCCGCATGATGTGCACTAGGTTTGTAGGCGGGGGCGCCCCGCGCCTCCTACAGGTCTAGGCTGAGGAGCTGCTTCCCTGAGCTGGGGCTGTGGACGGGAGACGAGACACGCAGGGGCAGGCCCCAATCACCTGCACACATCTCTGCTGGGGAGGAGAGCACTAGGGAAATGACGTCTGTCAGGCACCTTCTGGGTGCTCACCGAGTCAGCCTCCGCGTGTGTGGGGTTGCAGACCCCAGCCAGGGGTCCTGTGAGCCTTGTGCTCTCCGTGCTGTACTGAGTCTGGGCGGTCAAGCAACCGTAAGAATAGACTTCCAGTTGAACTCACTTTGCCTCTAATAGAGCCCTCACTGCTGGAGCGCTTGGCAGTGTGCAACCCACGGGCAATTAAGCCCTCCAGAAGAAAGCCTGGGGACTAGGTGCAAAGGCAATGCAGGAGTGGAGCTGAAGCCAGGAAGGCGCCAGGAGCATCTCCCAGTATCGCGCAGCCTGCTCCTTCCTGGACTGGAAGCCTAGCCGGGAGGCAAGTCTGGGCAAGTCTCCCAGGGCAGAGCAGCCTCACGCCAGCAACTCTGCCAGATCGGGCCTCTGAGCAGAGCTGGAGCTCTGCCGAACTGGAGGCGCACTAGGCTCCGCCAAAGCAGTGAATGCAGCCGCACACAGCAGGGCTGCATTCTCTTCTCCCGAGGAGCCTCGCTTCCCAAATGCTGTAAACTAGGCTTAAAGTCGGGGCCCCCTGCGCCTTCCACATGTCTTGGCTCAGGAGCTGCTTCCCTGAGCTGGGGCTGTGGACAGGAGCCAAGACACGCAGGGGCAGGCCCAAACCACCTGCACACGTCTCTGCTGGGGAGGAGAGCACTAGGGAAATGACGTCTCTCTGGCACCTTCTGGGCGCTCACCGAGTCAGCCTCCGCGTGTGTTGGGCTGCAGACCCCAGCCAGGGACCCTGGGCGCCTTGTGCTCTCCGTGCTGTGCTGAGTCTGGGCGGTCAAGCAACCGCTGGAGGTGCCCTGCAGTTGCCCTCCCATTGCCTCTAATAGAGCCCTCACTGCTGGAGCGCTTGGCAGTGTGCAACCCACCAGCAACTAAGCCCTTCACAGGAACGCCTGGGACTAGGTGCAAAGGTAAGGCAGGAGTGGAGCTGAGGCCAGGAAGGTGCCAGTAACATCTCCCAGTCTCACGCAGCCCGCTCCGTTCTGGACTGGAAGCCTAGCCGCGAGGCAATTCTGGGCAAGGCTCGCCCAGGGCAGAGCAGCCTCACGCCAGCACTCTGCCAGATCGTGCCTCTGAGCAGAGCTGGAACTCTGCCGTAGTGGAGGCGCACTCGGCTCCGCCCAAGCAGTGATTGCAGGCACACGGGTGTGGGATGCCTCCTCCTCTCCCTAGGAGGCTCGCTTCCCGCATGATGTGCACTAGGTTTGTAGGCGGGGGCGCCCCGCGCCTCCTACACGTCTAGGCTGAGGAGCTGCTTCCCTGAGCTGGGCCTGTGGATGGGAGCCGAGACACGCAGGGGCAGGCCCCAACCACCTGCACACATCTCTGCTGGGGAGGAGAGCACTAGGGAAATGACGTCTGTCAGGCACCTTCTGGGTGCTCACCGAGTCAGCCTCCGCGTGTGTGGGGCTGCAGACCCCAGGCAGGGGTCCTGTGAGCCTTGTGCTCTCCGTGCTATACTGAGTCTGGGCGGTCAAGCAACCGTAAGAATAGACTTCCAGTTGAACTCACTTTGCCTCTAATAGAGCCCTCACTGCTGGAGCGCTTGGCAGTGTGCAACCCACGGGCAATTAAGCCCTCCAGAAGAAAGCCTGGGGACTAGGTGCAAAGGCAATGCAGGAGTGGAGCTGAGGCCAGGAAGGCGCCAGGAGCATCTCCCAGTATCGCGCAGCCTGCTCCTTCCTGGACTGGAAGCCTAGCCGGGAGGCAAGTCTGGGCAAGTCTCCCAGGGCAGAGCAGCCTCACGCCAGCAACTCTGCCAGATCGGGCCTCTGAGCAGAGCTGGAGCTCTGCCGAACTGGAGGCGCACTAGGCTCCGCCAAAGCAGTGAATGCAGCCGCACACAGCAGGGCTGCCTTCTCTTCTCCCGAGGAGGCTCGCTTCCCAAATGCTGTAAACTAGGCTTAAAGTCGGGGCCCCCTGCGCCTTCCACTTGTCTTGGCTCAGGAGCTGCTTCCCTGAGCTGGGGCTGTGGACGGGAGCCAAGACACGCAGGGGCAGGCCCAAACCACCTGCACACGTCTCTGCTGGGGAGGAGAGCACTAAGGAAATGACGTCTGTCAGGCACCTTCTGGGCGCTCACCGAGTCAGCCTCCGCGTGTGTGGGGCTGCATACCCCAGCGAGGGACCCTGGGCGCCTTGTCCTCTCCGTGCTGTGCTGAGTCTGGGCGGTCAAGGAACCGCTGGAGGAGCCCTGCAGTTGCCCTCCCATTGCCTCTAATAGAGCCCTCACTGCTGGAGTGCTTGGCAGTGTGCAACCCACCGGCAACTAAGCCCTCCACAAGAACGCCTGGGGACTAGGTGCAAAGGCAAGGCAGGAGTGGAGCTGAGGCCAGGAAGGAGCCAGTAGCATCTCCCAGTCTCGCGCAGCCTGCTCCTTCCTGGACTGGAAGCCTAGCAGCGAGGCAAGTTTGGGCAAGGCTCGCCCAGGGCAGAGCAGCCTCACGCCAGCAACTCTGTACGATCGGGCATCTGAGCAGAGCTGGAGCTCTGCCGTACTGGAGGCGCACTAGGTTCCGCCAAAGCAGTGAATGCAGCCGCACACAGCAGGGCTGCCTTCTCTTCTCCCGAGGAGGCTTGCTTCCCGCATGCTGTAAACTAGGCTTCAAGGCGGGGCCCCGTGCGCCTCCCACAGGTCTTTGCTCAGGAGCTGCTTCCCTGAGCTGGGGCTGTGGACGGGAGCCCAGACACGCAGGGGCAGGCCCAAACCACCTGCACACGTCTCTGCTGGGGAGGAGAGTACTAGGGAAATGACGTCTGTCAGGCACCTTCTGGGCGCTCACCGACTCAGCCTCCTCGTGTGTGGGGCTGCAGACCCCAACTAGGGGCCCTGTGAGCCTTGTGCTCTCCGTGCTGTGCTGAGTCTGGGCGGTCAAGCAACCGTAAGAATAGACTTCCAGTTGCCCTCACTTTGCCTCTAATAGAGCCCTCACTGATGGAGCGCTTGGCAGTGTGCAACCCACCGACAACTAAGCCCTCCACAAAAACGCCTGGGAACTAGGTGCAAAGGCAAGGCAGGAGTGGAGCTGAGGCCAGAAAGGCGCCAGTAGCATCTCAGAGTCTCGCGCAGCCCGCTCCTTTCTGGACTGGAAGCCTAGCCTCGAGGCAAGTCTGGGCAAGGCTCGCCCAGGGCAGAGCAGCCTCACGCCAGTAACTCTGCCCGATCAGGCCTCTGAGCGGAACTGGAGCTCTGCCGTACTCGAGGCGCTCTCGGCTCCACCCAAGCAGTGATTGCAGCCGCACCCATCTGGGCTGCCTCCTCTTCTCCCAAGGAGGGTCGCTTCCCGCATGCTGTGCACTAGGCTTCCAGGCGAGGGCACCGCGCGCCTCCTTCAGGTCTTGGTTGAGGAGCAGCTTCCCTGAGCTGGGGCTGTGGACGGGAGCCCAGACATGCAGGGGCAGGCCCAAACCACCTGCACATTTTTCTGCTGGGGTGGGGAGCCCTAGGGAAATGACGTCTGTCAGGCACCTTCTGGGCGCTCACCGAGTCAGCCTCCGCGTGTGTGGGGCTGCAGACCCCAGCCAGGGGCCCTGTGAGCCTTGTGCTCTCCATGCTGTGCTGAGTCTGGGCGGTCAAGCAACCGCTGGAGGCGCCCTGCAGTTGCACTCCCATTGCCTCTAATAGAGCCCTCACTGCTGGAGCGCTTGGCAGTGTGCAACCCACCGGCAACTAAGCCCTCCACAAGAACGCCTGGGGACTAGGTGCAAAGGCAAGGCAGGAGTGGAGCTGAGGCCAGCAAGGTGCCAGTAGCATCTCCCAGTCTCGCGCAGCCTGCTCCTTCCAGGACTGGAAGCCTAGCCGCGAGGCAAGTCTGGCAAGGCTCGCCCAGGGCAGAGCAGCCTCAAAGCAGCAACTCTGCCCGATCGGGCCTCTGAGCAGAGCTGGAGCTCTGCAGTAATGGAGGCGCACTCGGCTCTGGCAAAGCAGTGAATGCAGCCGTACACAGCAGGGCTGCCTTCTCTTCTCCCGAGGAGGCTCGCTTCCCAAATGCTGTAAACTAGGCTTCCAGGCGGGGCCCCCTGCGCCTCCTACAGGTCTTGGCTCAGGAGCTGATTCCCTGAGCTGGGGCTGTGGACGGGAGCCCAGACACGCAGTGGCAGGCCCCAACCACCTGCACACGTCTCTGCTGGGGAGGAGAGCACTAGGGAAATGACGTCTGTCAGGCACCTTCTGGGCGCTCACCGAACAAGCCTCCGCGTGTGTGGGGCTGCAGACCCCAGCCAGGCGCCCTGTGAGCCTTGTGCTCTCCGTGTTGTGCTGAGTCTGGGCGGTCAAGCAATCGCTGGAGGAGCCCTGCAGTTGCCCTCCCATTGGCTCTAATAGAGCCCTCACTGCTGGAGCGCTTGGCAGTGTGCAACCCACCGGCAACTAAGCCCTCCACAAGAACGCCTGGGGACTAGGTGCAAAGGCAAGGCAGGAGTGGAGCTGAGGCCAGGAAGGCGCCAGTAGCATCTCCCAGTCTCGCGCAGCCCTCTCCTTTCTGGAATGGAAGCCTAACGCTAGGCAATTCTGGGCAAGGCTCACCCAGGGCACAGCAGCCTCACGCCAGCAACTCTGAGAGATCGGGCCTTTGAGCAGAGCTGGAGCTCTGCCGTAGTGGAGGCGCACTCGGCTCCGCCCAAGCAGTGATTGCAGGCACACGGGTGTGGGATGCCTCCTCCTCTCCCAAGGAGGCTCGCTTCCCGCATGATGTGCACTAGGTTTGTAGGCGGGGGCGCCCCGCGCCTCCTACAGGTCTAGGCTGAGGAGCTGCTTCCCTGAGCTGGGGCTGTGGACGGGAGCCCAGACACGCAGGGGCAGGCCCCAACCACCTGCACACATCTCTGCTGGGGAGGAGAGCACTAGGGAAATGACGTCTGTCAGGCACCTTCTGGGTGCTCACCGAGTCAGCCTCCGCGTGTGTGGGGTTGCAGACCCCAGCCAGGGGTCCTGTGAGCCTTGTGCTCTCCGTGCTGTACTGAGTCTGGGCGGTCAAGCAACCGTAAGAATAGACTTCCAGTTGAACTCACTTTGCCTTTAATAGAGCCCTCACTGCTGGAGCGCTTGGCAGTGTGCAACCCACGGGCAATTAAGCCCTCCAGAAGAAAGCCTGGGGACTAGGTGCAAAGGCAATGCAGGAGTGGAGCTGAGGCCAGGAAGGCGCCAGGAGCATCTCCCAGTCTAGCGCAGCCCGCTCCTTTCTGGACTGGAAGCCTAACGTGAGGCAAGTTTGGGCAAGGCTCAGCCAGGGCAGAGCAGCCTCACGCCAGCAACTCTGCCAGATCGGGACGCTGAGAAGAGCTGGAGCTCTGCCGTACTGGAGGGGCACTAGGCTCCACCAAAGCAGTGATTGCAGCCGCACGCAGCTGGGCTGCCTCCCCTTCTACCAAGGAGGCTCGCTTCCCAAATGCTGTAAACTAGGCTTCCAGGCGGGGCCCCCTGCGCCTCCCACAGGTCTTGGATCAGGAGCTGCTTCCCTGAGCTGGGGCTGTGGACGGGAGCCCAGAAACGCAGGGGCAGGCCCCAACCACCTGCACACGTCTCTGCTGGGGAGGAGAGCACTAGGGAAATGACGTCTGTCAGGCACCTTCTGGGCGCTCACCGAGTCAGCCTCTGCGTGTGTGGGGATGCAGACCCCAGCCAGTGGCCCTGTGAGCCTTGTGCTCTCCGTGCTGTGCTGAGTCTGGGCGGTCAAGCAACCGTAAGAATAGACTTCCAGTTGCCCTCACTTTGCCTCTAATAGAGCCCTCAAGCTGGAGCGCTTGGCAGTGTGCAACCCACCGGCAACTAAGCCCTCCACAAGAACGCCTGGGGACTTGGTGCAAAGGCAAGGCAGGAGTGGAGCTGAGGCCAGTCAGGCGCCAGTAGCATCTCCCAGTCTCGCGCAGCCCGCTCCTTTCTGGACTGGAAGCCTAACGCGAGGCAAGTCTGGGCAAGGCTCGCCCAGGGCACAGCAGCCTCACGCCAGCAACTATGAGAGATCGGGCCTTTGAGCAGAGCTGGAGCTCTGCCGTACTGGAGGGGCACTCGGCTCCGCCAAAGTACTGATTGCAGCCGCAAGCAGCTGGGCTGCCTTCTCTTGTACTGAGGAGGCTCGCTTCCGGCATGCTGTAAACTAGGCTTCCCGGCGTGGGCGCCCCGCACCTCCTACAGGTCTTAGCTGAGGAGCTGCTTCCCTGAGCTGGGGCTGTGGAAGGGAGTCCGGACACTCAAGGGCAGGCCCCAACCACCTGCACACGTCTCTGCTTGGGAGGAGAGCACTAGGGAAATGACGTCAGTCAGGCACTTTCTAGGCGCTCACCGAGTCAGCCTCCGCGTGTGTGGGGCTGCAGACCCCAGGCAGGGGCCCTGTGAGCCTTGTACTTTCCGTGCTGTGCTGAGTCTGGGCGGTCAAGCAAACGCAAGAGGCGACTTGCAGTAGCCCTCCCTTTGCCTCTAATAGAGCCCTCACGGCTGGAGCGCTTGGCAGTGTGCAACCCACCGGCAACTAAGCCTTTCACAAGAAAGCCTGGGGACTAGGTGCAAAGGCAAGGCAGGAGTGGAGCTGAGGCCAGGAAGGCGCCAGTCGCATCTCCCAGTCTCGCCCAGCCTGCTCCTTCCTGGACTGGAAGCCTAGCCGCGAAGCAAGTCTGGGCAAAGCTCGCCCTGGACAGAGCAGCCTCACGCCAGCAACTCTGCCAGATCGGGCCTCTGAGCAGAGCTGGAGCTCTGCCGTACTGGAGGGGCACTCGGTTCCGCCATAGCAGTGATTGCAGCCGCACGCAGCTTGGCTGGCTCCTCTTCTCCCGAGGAGACTCGCTTCCCGCATGCTGTAAACTAGGCTTCCAGGCGGGGCCCCCTGAACCTCCCACAGGTCTTGGCTCAGGAGCTGCTTCCCTGAGCTGGGGCTGTGGACGGGAGCCCAGACACACAGGGGCAGGCCCCAACCACCTGCACACGTCTCTGCTGGGGAGGAGAGCACTAGGGAAATGACGTCTGTCAGGCACTTTCTAGGCGCTCATCGAGTCAGCCTCCGCGTGTGTGGGGCTGCAGACCCCAGCCAGGGTCCCTGAGAGCCTTGTGCTCTCCGTGCTGTGCTGAGTCTGGGCGGTCAAGCAACCGCTGGAGGAGCCCTGTAGTTGCCCTCCCTCTGCATCTAATAGAGCCCTCACTGCTGGAACTCTTAGCAGTGTGCAACCCACTGGCAACTAAGCCCTCCACAAGAACGCCTGGAGACTAAGTGCAAAGGTAAGGCAGGAGTGGAGGTGAGGCCAGGAAGGCGCCAGTAGCATCTCGCAGTCTCACGCAGCCTGCTCCTTCCTGGACTGGAAGCCTAGACACGAGGCAAGTCTGGGAAAGGCTCGCCCAAGGAAAAGCAGCCTCACGCCAGCAACTCTGCCAGATCGGGCCTCTGAGCGGCGCTGGAGCTCTGCCGTACTGGAGGGGCTCTCGGCTCCGCCCAAGCAGTAATTGCAGCCGCACGCATCTGGGCTGCCTCCTCTTCTCCCAAGGAGGCTCGCTTCCCCCATGCTGTGCACTAAGCTTCCAGGCGGGGGCGCCGCGCGCCTCCTACAGGTCTTGGCTCAGGAGCTGCTTCCCTGAGCTGGGGCTGTGGACGGGAGCCCAGACATGCAGGGGCAGCCCCAAACCACCTGCACATTTCTCTGCTGGGGTGGGGAGCCCTAGGGAAATGACGTCTGTCAGGCACCTTCTGGGCGCTCACCGAGTCAGCCTCCGCGTGTGTGGGGCTGCAGACCCCAGCCAGGGGCCCTGTGAGCCTTGTGCTTTCCGTGCTGTGCTGAGTCTGGGCGGTCAAGCAACCGCACAAGGAAACTTGAAGTTGCCCTCCCTTTGCCTCTAATAGAGCCCTCACTGCTGGAGCGCTTGGCAGTGTGCATCCCACCGGCAACTAAGCCTTTCACAAGAACGCCTGGGGACTAGGTGCAAAGG
The DNA here is from genome assembly GCF_032405125.1 of Capricornis sumatraensis. Classification (NCBI taxonomy): domain Eukaryota; kingdom Metazoa; phylum Chordata; class Mammalia; order Artiodactyla; family Bovidae; genus Capricornis; species Capricornis sumatraensis. Next base: position 888,238 of record NW_027184617.1, on the reverse strand, counting down.
CAAGGCAGGAGTGGAGCTGAGGCCAGGAAGGCGCCAGTAGCATCTCCAAGTCTCGCGCAGCCTGCTCCTTCTTGGAATGGAAGCCTAACCGCAAGGCATGTCTGGGCAAAGCTCGCCCTGGGCAGAGCAGCCTCACGCCAGCAACTCTGCCAGATCGGGCCTCTGAGCAGAGCTGGAGCTCTGCCGTAATGGAGGGGCACTCGGCTCCGCCAAAGCAGTGATTGCAGCTGCACGCAGCTGGGCTGCCTCCCCTTCTCCCGAGGAGGCTCGCTTCCCGTATGCTGTAAACTAGTCTTCCCGGCGGGGGCGCCCCGCGCCTCCTACAGGTCTTAGCTGAAGAGCTGCTTCCCTGAGCTGGGGCTGTGGAAGGGAGTCCAGACACTCAATGGCAGGCCCCAACCACCTGCACACGTCTCTGCTGGGGAGGAGAGCACTAGGGAAATGACGTCTGTCAGGCACTTTCTGGGCGCTCACCGAGTCAGCCTCCGCGAGTGTGGGGCTGTAGACCCCAGAAAGGGGCCCTGAGAGCCTTGTGCTCTCCGTGCTGTGCTGAGTCTGGGCGGTCAAGCAACCGCTGGAGGAGCCCTGCAGTTGCCCTCCCATTGCCTCTAATAGAGCCCTCACTGCTGGAGCGCTTGGCAGTGTGCAACCCACCGGCAACTAAGCCCTCCACAAGAACGCCTGGGGACTAGCTGCAAAGGCAAGGCAGGAGTGGGGCTGAGGCCAGGAAGGCGCCAGTAGCATCTCCCAGTCTCGCGCAGCCCGCTCCTTTCTGGACTGGAAGCCTAGCCTCGAGGCAAGTCTGGGCAAGGCTCGCCCAGGGCAGAGCAGCCTCACGCCAGCACTCTGCCAGATCAGGCCTCTGAGCAGAGCTGGAGCTATGCAGTATTGGAGGCCCACTCGGCTCCGCCTAAGCAGTGATTGCAGCCGCACGCATCTGGGCTGCCTCCTCTTCTCCCAAGGAGGCTCGCTTCCCTCATGCTGTGCACTAGGCTTCCAGGCGGGGGCGCCCCGCGCCTCCTACAGGTCTTGGCTGAGGAGCTGCTTCCCTGAGCTGGGGCTGTGGTCGGGAGCCCAGACACGCAGGGCCAGGCCCCAAGCACCTGCACACGTCTCTGCTGGGGAGGAGAGCACTAGGGAAATGACGTCTGTCAGGCACTTTCTGGGTGCTCACCGAGTCAGCCTCCGCGTGTGTGGGGCTGTAGACCCCAGCCAGGGGCCCTGAGAGCCTTGTGCTCTCCGTGCTGTGCTGAGTCTGGGCGGTCAAGCAACCGCTGGAGGAGCCCTGTATTTGCCCTCCCATTGCATCTAATAGTGCCCTCACTGCTGGAACGCTTAGCAGTGTGCAACCCACTGGCAACTAAGCCCTCCACAAGAACGCCTGGAGACTAAGTGCGAAGGTAAGGCAGGAGTGGAGCTGAGGCCAGGAAGGCGCCAGTAGCATCTCGCAGTCTCACGCAGCCTGCTCCTTCCTGGACTGGAAGCCTAGTCACGAGGCAAGTCTGGGCAAGGCTCGCCCAGGGCAAAGCAGCCTCACTCCAGTAACTCTGCCCGATCGGGCCTCTGATCGGAACTGGAGCTCTGCCGTACTGGAGGCGCTCTCGGCTCCGCCCAAGCAGTGATTGCAGCCGCACCCATCTGGGCTGCCTCCTCTTCTCCCAAGGAGGGTCGCTTCCCGCATGCTGTGCACTAGGCTTCCAGGCGAGGGCGCCGCGCGCCTCCTTCAGGTCTTGGCTGAGGAGCTGCTACCCTGAGCTGGGGCTGTGGATGGGAGCCCAGACATGCAGGGGCAGGCCCAAACCACCTGCACATTTCTCTGCTGGGTTGGGGAGCCCTAGGGAAATGACGTCTGTCAGACAACTTCTGGGCGCTCACCGAGTCAGCCTCCGCGTGTGTGGGGCTGCAGACCCCAGCCAGGGGCCCTGTGAGCCTTGTGCTTTCCGTGCTGTGCTGAGTCTGGGCGGTCAAGCAACCGCACAAGGAAACTTGAAGTTGCCCTCCCTTTGCCTCTAATAGAGCCCTCACTGCTGGAGCGCTTGGCAGTGTGCAACCAACGGGCAATTAAGCCCTCCAGAAGAAAGCCTGGGGTCTAGGTGCAAAGTCAAGGCAGGAGTGGAGCTGAGGCCAGGAAGGCGCCAGGAGCATCTCCCAGTATCGCGCAGCCTGCTCCTTCCTGGACTGGAAGCCTAGCCGCGAGGCAAGTCTGGGCAAGTCTCCCAGGGCAGAGCAGCCTCACGCCAGCAACTCTGCCAGATCGGGCCTCTGAGCAGAGCTGGAGCTCTGCCGAACTGGAGGCGCACTAGGCTCCGCCAAAGCAGTGAATGCAGCCGCACACAGCAGGGCTGCCTTCTCTTCTCCTGAGGAGGCTCGCTTCCCAAATGCTGTAAACTAGGCTTAAAGTCGGGGCCCCCTGCGCCTTCCACATGTCTTGGCTCAGGAGCTGCTTCCCTGAGCTGGGGCTGTGGACGGGAGCCCAGACACGCAGGGGCAGGCCCAAACCACCTGCACACGTCTCTGCTGGGGAGGAGAGCACTAGAGAAATGACGTCTGTCAGGCACCTTCTGGGCGCTCCCGGAGTTCCCCTCCGGTGTGTGGGGCTGCAGACCCCAGGCAGGGGCCCTGTGAGCCTTGTACTTTCCGTGCTGTGCTGAGTCTGGGCGGTCAAGCAAACGCAAGAGGCGACTTGCAGTAGCCCTCCCATTGCCTCTAATAGAGCCCTCAATCTGGAGCGCTTGGCAGTGTGCAACCCACCGGCAACTAAGCCTTTCACAAGAAAGCCTGGGGACTAGGTGCTAAGGCAAGGCAGGAGTGGAGCTGAGGCCAGGAAGGCGCCAGTAGCATCTCCCTGTCTCGCCCAGCCTGCTCCTTCCTGGACTGGAAGCCTAGCCGCGAGGCAATCTGGGCAAAGCTCGCCCTGGGCAGAGCAGCCTCACGCCAGCAACTCTGCCAGATCGGGCCTCTGAGCAGAGCTGGAGCTCTGCCGTACTGGAGGGGCACTCGGTTCCGCCAAAGCAGTGATTGCAGCCGCACGCAGCTTGGCTGGCTCCTCTTCTCCCGAAGAGACTCGTTTCCCGCATGCTGTAAACTAGGCTTCCAGGCGGGGCCCCCTGCACCTCCCACATGTCTTGGCTCAGGAGCTGCTTCCCTGAGCTGGGGCTGTGGACGGGAGCCCAGACACACAGGGGCAGGCCCCAACCACCTGCACACGTCTCTGCTGGGGAGGAGAGCACTAGGGAAATGACGTCTGTCAGGCACTTTCTAGGCGCTCACCGAGTCAGCCTCCGCGTGTGTGGGGCTGTAGACCCCAGCCAGGGGACCTGAGAGCCTTGTGCTCTCCGTGCTGTGCTGAGTCTGGGCGGTCAAGCAACCGCTGGAGGAGCCCTGAAGTTACCCTCCCTCTGCATCTAATAGAGCCCTCACTGCTGGAGCGATTAGCAGTGTGCAACCCACTGGCAACTAAGCCCTCCACAAGAACGCCTGGAGACTAAGTGCAAAGGTAAGGCAGGAGTGGAGGTGAGGCCAGGAAGGCGCCAGTAGCATCTCGCAGTCTCACGCAGCCTGCTCCTTCCTGGACTGGAAGCCAAGACACGAGGCAAGTCTGTGAAAGGCTCGCCCAAGGAAAAGCAGCCTCACGCCAGCAACTCTGCCAGATCGGGCCTCTGAGCGGAGCTGGAGCTCTGCCGTACTGGAGGGGCACTCGGCTCCGCCAAAGCAGTGATTGCAGCTGCACGCAGCTGGGCTGCCTCCCCTTCTCCCAAGGAGGCTCGATTCCCGCATGCTGTAAACTAGGCTTCCCGGCGGGGGCGCCCCGCGCCTCCTACAGGTCTTAGCTGAGGAGCTGCTTCCCTGAGCTGGGGCTGTGGAAGGGAGTCCAGACACTCAATGGCAGGCCCCAACCACCTGCACACGTCTCTGCTGGGGAGGAGAGCACTAGGGAAATGACGTCTGTCAGGCACTTTCTGGGCGCTCACCGAGTCAGCCTCCGCGTGTGTGGGGCTGTAGACCTCAGCCAGGGGCCCTGAGAGCCTTGTGCTCTCCGTGCTGTGCTGAGTCTGGGCGGTCAAGCAACCGCTGGAGGAGCCCTGTAGTTGCCCTCCCATTGCATCTAATAGAGCCCTCACTGCTGGAACGCTTAGCAGTGTGCAACCCACTGGCAACTAAGCCCTCCACAAGAACGCCTGGAGACTAAGTGCAAAGGTAAGGCAGGAGTGGAGCTGAGGCCAGGAAGGCTCCAGTAGCATCTCGCACTCTCACGCAGCCTGCTCCTTCCTGGACTGGAAGCCTAGTCACGAGGCAAGTCTGGGCAAGGCTCGCCCAGGGCAAAGCAGCCTCAAGCCAGCAACTCTGCCCGATCGGGCCTCTGAGCGGAACTGGAGCTCTGCCGTACTGGAGGCGCTCTCGGCTCCGCCCAAGCAGTGATTGCAGCCGCACGCATCTGGGCTGCCTCCTCCTCTCCCAAGGAGGGTCGCTTCCCGCATGCTGTGCACTAGGCTTCCAGGCGAGGGCGCCGCGCGCCTCCTTCAGGTCTTGGCTGAGGAGCTGCTTCCCTGAGCTGGGGCTGTGGACGGGAGCCCAGACATGCAGGGGCAGGCCCAAACCACCTGCACATTTCTCTGCTGGGGTGGGGAGCCCTAGGGAAATGACGTCTGTCAGGCACCTTCAGGGCGCTCACCGAGTCAGCCTCCGCGTGTGTGGGGCTGCACACCCCAGCGAGGGGCCCTGTGAGCCTTGTGCTCTCCGTGCTGTGCTGAGTCTTGGCGGTCAAGCAACCGCTGGAGGAGCCCTGCAGTTGCCCTCCCATTGCCTCTAATAGAGCCCTCACTGCTGGAGCGCGTGGCAGTGTGCAACCCACCGGCAACTAAGCCCTCCACAAGAACGCCTGGGGACTAGATGCAAAGGCAAGGCAGGAGTGGAGCTGAGGCCAGAAAGGCGTCAGGAGCATCTCCCAGTCTCGCGGAGCCTACTCCTTCCTGGACTGGAAGCCTAGCCGCGAGGCAAGTCTGGGCAAGGCTCACCCAGGGCAGAGCAGCCTCACGCCAGCAACTCTGCCAGATCGGGCCTCTGATAAGAGCTGGAGCTCTGCCGTACTGGAGGCGCACTCGGCTCCGCCAAAGCAGTGAATGCAGCCACACACAGCAGGGCTGCCTTCTCTTCTCCCGAGGAGGCTCGCTTCCCGCATGCTGTAAACTAGGCTTCCAGGCGGGGCCACCTGCGCCTCCCACATGTCTTGGCTCAGGAGCTGCTTCCCTGAGCTGGGGCTGTGGACGGGAGTCCAGACACGCAGGGGCAGGCCCAAACCACCTGCACACGTCTCTGCTGGGGCGGAGAGCACTAGGGAAATGACGTCTGTCAGGCACCTTCTGGGCGCTCACCGAGGCAGGCTCCGCGTGTGTGGGGCTACAGACCCCAGCCAGGGTCCCTGTGAGCCTTGTGCTCTCCGTGCTGTGCTGAGTCTGGGCGGTCAAGCAACCGCTGGAGGAGCCCTGCAGTTGCCCTCCCATTGCCTCTAATAGAGCCATCATTGCTGGAGCGCTTGGCAGTCTGCAACCCACCGGCAACTAAGCCCTCCACAAGAACGCCTGGGGACTAGGTGCAAAGGCAAGGCAGGAGTGGAGCTGAGGCCAGGAAGGCGCCAGGAGCATCTCCCAGTCTCGCGCAGCCTGCTCCTTCCTGGACTGGAAGCTTAGCCGCGAAGCAAGTCGGGGCAAGGCTCGCCAGGGCAGAGCAGCCTCACGCCAGCAACTCTGCCAGATCGGGCCTCTGAGCAGAGCTGGAGTTCTGCCTTACTGGAGGCGCACTCGGCTCTGCCAAAGCAGTGAATGTAGCCGCACACAGTAGGGCTGCCTTCTCTTCTCCCAAGGAGGCTCGCTTCCCGCATGCTGTAAACTAGGCTTCCAGGCGGGGCCCCCTGCGCCTCCCACAGGTCTTGGCTCAGGAGCTGCTTCCCTGAGCTGAGGCTGTGGACGGGAGCCCAGACACGCAGGGGCAGGCCTCAAGCACCTGTACACGTCTCTGCTGGGGAGGAGAGCACTAGGGAAATGACGTCTGTCAGGCACCTTCTGGGCGCTCACCGAGTCAGCCTCTGCGTGTGTGGGGCTGCAGACCACAGCCAGGGGCCCTGTGAGCCTTGTGCTCTCCCTGCTCTGCTGAGTCTGGGCGGTCAAGCAACCGTAAGTACAGACTTCCAGTTGCGCTCACTTTGCCTCTAATAGAGCCCTCAAGCTGGAGCGCTTGGCAGTGTGCAACCCACCGACACCTAAGCCCTCCACAAGAACGCCTGGGGACTAGGTGCAAAGGCAAGGCAGGAGTAGAGCTGAGGCCAGGAAGGCGCCAGTAGCATCTCCCAGTCTCGCGCAGCCCGCTCCTTTCAGGACTGGAAACCTAGCCACGAGGCAAGTCTGCGCAAGGCTCGCCAAGGGCAGAGCAGCCTCACGCCAGCACTCTGCCAGATCGGGCCTCTGAGCAGAGCTGAAGCTCTGCCGTACTGGAGGCGCACTCGGGTCCGCCCAAGCAGTGATTGCAGCCGCACGCATCTGGGCTGCCTCCTCTTCTCCCAAGGAGGCTCGCTTCCCGCATGCTGTGCACTAGGCTTCCAGGAGGGGGCGCCCCGCGCCTCCTACAGGTCTTGGCTGAGGAGCTGCTTCCCTGAGCTGGGGCTGTGGACGGGAGCGCAGAAACTCAGGGGCAGGCCCCAACCACCTGCACACGTCTCTGCTGGGGAGGAGAGCACTAGGGAAATGACGTCTGTCAGGTACCTTCTGGGCGCTCACCGAGTCAGCCTCCGCGTGTGTGGGGCTGCAGACCCCAGCCAGGGGCCCTGTGAGCCTTGTGCTCTCCGTGCTGTGCTGAGTCTGGGCGGTCAAGCAACCGCTGGAGGAGCCCTGCAGTTGCCCTCCCATTGCCTCTAATAGAGCCCTCACTGCTGGAGCGCTTGGCAGTGTGCAACCCACCGGCAACTAAGCCCTCCACAAGAACGCCTGGGGACTAGGTGCAAAGGCAAGGCAGGAGTGGAGCTGAGGCCAGGAAGGCGCCAGTAGCATCTCCCAGTCTCACGCAGCCCGCTCCGTTCTGGACTGGAAGCCTAGCCGCGAGGCAAGTCTGGGCAAGGCTCGCCCAGGGCAGAGCAGCCTCACGCCAGCACTCTGCCAGATCGGGCCTCTGAGCAGAGCTGGAACTCTGCCGTAGTGGAGGCGCACTCGGCTCCCCCAAGCAGTGATTGCAGGCACACGGGTCTGGGATGCCTCCTCCTCTCCCAAGGAGGCTCGCTTCCCGCATGATGTGCAATAGGTTTGTAGGCGGGGGCGCCCCGCGCCTCCTACAGGTCTTGGCTGAGGAGCTGCTTCCCTGAGCTGGGGCTGTGGACGGGAGCCCAGACACGCAGGGGCAGGCCCCAACCACCTGCACACATCTCTGCTGGGGAGGAGAGCACTAGGGAAATGACGTCTGTCAGGCACCTTCTGGGCGCTCACCGAGTCATCCTCCGCGTGTGTGGGGCTGCAGACCCCAGCCAGGGTCCCTGTGAGCCTTGTGCTCTCCGTGCTGTGCTGAGTCTGGGCGGTCAAGCAACCGCTGGAGGAGCCCTGCAGTTACCCTCCCATTGCCTCTAATAGAGCCCTCACTGCTGGAGCGCTTGGCAGTGTGCAACCCACCGGCAACTAAGCCCTCCACAAGAACGCCTGGGGACTAGGTGCAAAGGCAAGGCAGGAGTGGAGCTGAGGCCAGGAAGGCGCCAGTAGCATATCCCAGTCTCGCGCAGCCCGCTCCTTCCTGGACTGGAAGCCTAGCAGCAGCAAGTCTGGGCAAGGCTCGCCCAGGGCAGAGCAGACTCACGCCAGCAAATCTGCCAGATCGGGCCTCTGAGCAGAGCTGGAGCTCTGCCGTACTGGAGGCGCACTCGGCTCGGCAAAGCAGTGAACGCAGCTGCACATAGCAGGGCTCCCTTCTCTTCTCCCGAGGAGGCACGCTTCCCGCATGCTGTGCACTAGGCTTCCAGACGGGGGCGCCCCGCGCTTCCTAAAGGTCTTGGTTGAGGAGCTGCTTCCCTGAGCTGGGGCTGTGGACGGGAGCCCAGACACGCAGGGGCAGGCCCCAACCACCTGCACACGTCTCTGCTGGGGAGGAGAGCACTAGGGAAATGCCGTCTGTCAGGCAGCTTCTGGGCACTCACCGAGTCAGCCTCCGCGTGTGTGGGGCTGCAGACCCCAGCCAGGGGCCCTGTGAGCCTTGTGCTCTCCGTGCTAGGCTGAGTCTGGGCGGTCAGGTAACCGTAAGGATACAATTCCAGTTGCCCTCACTTTGCCTCTAATAGAGCCATCAAGCTGGAGCCCTTGGCAGTGTGCAACACACTGGCAACTAAACCCTCCACAAGAACTCCTGGGGACTAGGTGCAAAGGCAAGGCAGGAGTGGAGCTGAGGCCAGAAAGGCGCCAGGAGAATCTCCCAGTCTCGCACAGCCCGCTCCTTTCTGGACTAGAAGACTAGCCGCGAGGCAAGTCTGGGCAAGGCTCGCCCAGGGCAGAGCAGCCTCACGCCAGCACTCTGCCAGATCGGGCCTCTGAGCAGAGCTGGAGCTCTGCCGTAATGGAGGTGCACTCGGCTCCACCAAAGCAGTGAATGCAGCCGCACGCATCTGGGCTGCCTCCTCTTATCCCAAGGAGGCTCGCTTCCCGCATGCTGTGCACTAGGCTTCCAGGCGGGGGCGCACCAAGCCTCCTACAGATCTTGGCTGAGGAGCTGCTTCCGTGAGCTAGGGCTGTGTTCGGAAGCCCAGACACGCAGGGGCAGGCCCCAACCACCTGAACATGTCTCTGCTGGGGAGGAGAGCACTAGGGAAATGACGTCTGTCAGGCACCTTCTGGGCGCTCACCGAGTCAGCCTCCGCGTGTGTTGGACTGCAGACCCCAGCCAGGGGCCCTGTGAGCCTTCTGGTCTCCATGCTGTGCTGAGTCTGGGCGGTCAAGCTACCGCTGGAGGAGCCCTGCAGTTGCCCTCCCATTGCCTCTAATAGAGCCCTCACTGCTGGAGCGCTTGGCAATGTGCAACCCACTGGCAACTAACCCCTCCACAAGAACGCCTGGGGACTAGGTGCAAAGGCAAGGCAGGAGTGGAGCTCAGGCCAGGAAGGCGCCCGGAGCATCTCCCAGTCTCGCGCAGCCTGCTCCTTCCTGGACTGGAAGCCTAGCCGCGAGGCAAGTCTGGGCAAAGCTCGCCCTGGGCAGAGCAGCCTCATGCCAGCAACTCTGCCAGATCGGGCCTCTGAGCAGAGCTGGAGCTCTGCCGTACTGGAGGGGCACTCGGCTCCGCCAAAGCAGTGATTGCAGCCTCACGCAGCTGGGCTGGCTCCTCTTCTCCCGAGGAGACTCGCTTCCTGCATGCTGTAAACTAGTCTTCCAGACGGGGCCCCCTGCAACTCCCACAGGTCTTGGCTGAGGAGCTGCTTCCCTGAGGTGGGGCTGTGGACGGGAGCCCAGACACGCAGGGGCAGGCCCCAACCACCTGCACACGTCTCTGCTGGGGAGGAGAGCACTAGGGAAATGACGTCTGTCAGGCACCTTCTGGGCACTCACTGAGTCAACTTCCCCGTGTGTGGGGCTGCAGACCCCAGCCAGGGGCCCTGTGAGCCTTGTGCTCTCCGTGCTGTGCTGAGTCTGGGCTGTCAAGCAACCGTAAGAATAGAATTCCAGTTGCCCTCACTTTGCCTCTAATAGAGCCCTCAAGCTGGAGCGCTTGGCAGTGTGCAACCCACGGGCAACTAAGCCCTCCACAAGAACGCCTGGGGACTAGGTGCAAAGGCAAGGCAGGAGTGGAGCTGAGGCCAGGAAGGCGCCAGTAGCATCTCCCAGTCTCGCGCAGCCTGCTCCTTCCTGGACTGGAAGCCTAACCGCGATGCAAGTATTGGCAAGGCTCGCCCAGGGTAGAGCAACCTTACGCCAGCAACTCTGCCAGATCGGGCCTCTGAGCAGAGCTGGAGCTCTGCAGTACTGGAGGCGCACTTGGCTCCGCCAAAGCAGTGAATGCGGACGCACACAGCAGGGCTGCCTTCTCTTCTCCCGAGGAGGCTTGCTTCCCGCATGCTGTAAACTAGGCTTCCAGGCTGGGCCCCCTGCGCATCCCACATGTCTTGGCTTAGGAGCTGCTTCCCTAAGCTGGGGCTGTGGACGGGAGCCCAGACACGCAGGGGCAGGCCCCAACCACCTGCACACGTCTCTGCTGGGGAGGAGAGCACTAGGGAAATGACGTCTGTCAGGCACCTTCTGGGCGCTCACCGAGTCAGCCTCCGCGTGTGTGGGGCTGCAGACCCCAGCCAGGGGCCCTGTGATCCTTGTGCTCTCCGTGCTGTGCTGAGTCTGGGCGGTCAAGCAACCGTAAGAATAGACTTCCAGTTGCCCTCACTTGGCCTCTAATAGAGCCCTCAAGCTGGAGCGCTTGGCAGTGTGCAACCCACCGGCAACTAAGTCCTCCACAAGAACTCCTGGGGTCTAGGTGCAAAGGCAAGGCAGGAGTGGAGCTGAGGCCAGGAAGGCGCCAGTAGCATCTCCCAGTCTCGCGCAGCCCGCTCCTTTCTGGACTGGAAGCCTAGCCGCGAGGCAAGTCTGGGCAAGGCTCGCCCAGGGCAGAGCAGCCTCACGCCAGCACTCTGCCAGATCGGGCCTCTGAGCAGAGCTGGAACTCTGACGTAGTGGAAGCGCACTCGGCTCCGCCCAAGCAGTGATTGCAGCCCAAAGCATCGGGGCTGCCTCAACCTCTCCCAAGGAGGCTCGCTTCTGACATGCTGTGCACTAGGATTCCAGGCGGGGGCGCCCCGCGCCTCCTACAGGTCTTGGCTGAGGAGCTGCTTCCCTGAGCTGGGGCTGTGGTCAGGAGCCCAGACACGCAGGGGCAGGCCCAAACCACCTGCACACGTCTCTGCCGGGGAGGAGAGCACTAGGGAAATGACGTCTGTCAGGCACCTTCTGGGCGCTCACCGAGTCAGCCTCCGCGTGTGTGGGGCTGCAGACCCCAGCGAGGAGCCCTGTGAGCCTTGTGCTCTCCGTGCTGTGCTGAGTCTGGGCGGTCAAGCAACCGCTGGAGGAGCCCTGCAGTTGCCCTCCCATGGCCTCTAATAGAGCCCTCACTGCTGGAGCGCTTGGCAGTGTGCAACACACTGGCAACTAAGCCCTCCACAAGAACGCCTGGGGACTAGGTGCAAAGGCAAGGCAGGAGTGGAGCTGAGGCCAGGAAGGCGCCAGTAGCATCTTCCAGTCTCGCGCAGCCTGCTCCTTTCTGGACTGGAAGCCGAGCCTCGAGGCAAGTCTGGGCAAGGCTCGCCCAGGCCAGAGCAGCCTCATGCCAGCACTCTGCCAGATCGGGCCTCTGAGCAGAGCTGGAGCTCTGCTGTACTGGAGGCGCACTCGGCTCCGCCAAAGCAGTGAATGCAGCCGCACACAGCAGGGCTGCTTTCTCTTCTCCCGAGGAGGCTCGCTTCCCGCATGCTGTAAACCAGGCTTCCAGGCGGGGGCCCCTGCGCCTCCCACAGGTCTTGGCTCAGGAGTTGCTTCCCTGACCTGGGGCTGTGGTCGGGAGCCCAGACACGCAGGGGCAGGCCCCAACCACCTGCACACGTCTCTGCTGGGGAGGAGAGCACTAGGGAAATGAGGTCTGTCAGGCACCTTCTGGGCGCTCCCGGAGTTAAACTTCGGTGTGTGGGGCTGCAGACCCCAGCCAGGGGACCTGTGAGCCTTGTGCTCTCCGTGCTGTGCTGAGTCTGGGCGGTCAAGCAACCGCTGGAGGAGCCCTGCAGTTGCCCTCCCATTGCCTCTAATAGAGCCCTCACTGCTGGAGCGCTTGGCAGTGTGCAACCCAATGGCAACTAAGCCCTCCAAAAGAACGCCTGGGGACTAGGTGCAAAGGCAAGGTAGGAGTGGAGCTGAGGCCAGGAAGGCGCCAGTAGCATCTCCCAGTCTCACGCAGCCCGCTCCTTTCGGGACTGGAACCCTAACATGCGGCAAGTCTGGGCAAGGCTCGCCCAGGGCACAGCAGACTCACGCCAGTAACTCTGAGAGATCAGGCCTTGGAGCAGAGCTGGAGCTCTGCCATACTGGAGGGGCACTCGGCTCCGCCAAAATACTGATTGCAGCCGCACGCAGCTGGGCTGCCTTCTCTTGTACTGAGGAGGCTCGCTTCCGGCATGCTGTAAACTAGGCTTCCCGACGGGGGCGCCCCGCGCCTCCTACAGGTCTTAGCTGAGGAGCTGCTTCCCTGAGCTGGGGCTGTGGAAGGGAATCCAGACACTCAAGGGCAGGCCCCAACCACCTGCACACGTCTCTGCTGGGGAGGAGAGCACTAGGGAAATGACGTATGTCAGGCACCTTCTGGGCGCTCCCGGAGTTCCCCTCCGGTGTGTGGGGCTGCAGACCCCAGCCAGGGGCCCTGTAAGCCTTGTACTTTACGTGCTGTGCTGAGTCTGGGTGGTCAAGCAAACGCAAGAGGCGACTTGCATTAGCCCTCCCTTTGCCTCTAATAGAGCCCTCACGGCTGGAGCGCTTGGCAGTGTGCAACCCACCGGCAACTAAGCCTTTCACAAGAACGCCTGGGGACTAGGTGCAAAGGCAAGGCAGGAGTGGAGCTGAGGCCAAGAAAGCGCCAGTAGCATCTCCCACTCTCGCGCAGCCTGCTCCTTCCTGGACTGGAAGCCTAGCCGCGAGGCAAGTCTGGGCAAGGCTCGCCCTGGGCAGAGCAGCCTCACGCCAGCAACTCTGCCAGATCGGGCCTCTGAGCAGAGCTGGAGCTCTGCCGTACTGGAGGGGCACTCGGCTCCGCCAAAGCAGTGATTGCAGCCGCACGCAGCTGGGCTGGCTCCTCTTCTCCCGAGGAGACTCGCTTCCCGCATGCTGTAAACTAGGCTTCCAGGCGGGGCCCCCTGCGCCTCCCACAGGTCTTGGCTCAGGAGCTTCTTCCCGGAGCTGGGGCTGTGTTCGGGAGCTCAGACACGCAGGGGCAGGCCCTAACCACCTGCACACGTCTCTGCCTGGGAGGAGAGCACTAGGGAAATGACGGCACTCAGGCACCTTCTGGGCGCTCACTGAGTCATCCTCCGCGTGTGTGGGGCTGCAGACCCCAGCCAGGGGCCCTGTGAGCCTTGTGCTTTCCGTGCTGTGCTGAGTCTGGGCTGTCAAGCAACCGTAAGAATAGAATTCCAGTTGCCCTCACTTTGCCTCTAATAGAGCCCTCAAGCTGGAGCGCTTGGCAGTGTGCAACACACCGGCAACTAAGCCCTCCACAAGAACGCCTGGGGACTAGGTGCAAAGGCAAGGCAGGAGTGGAGCTGAGGCCAGGAAGGCGCCAGTAGCATCTCCCAGTCTCGCGCAGCCTGCTCCTTCCTGGACTGGAAGCCTAACCGCGAGGCAAGTATTGGCAAGGCTCGCCCAGGGTAGAGCAACCTTACGCCAGCAACTCTGCCAGATCGGGCCTCTGAGCAGAGCTGGAGCTCTGCAGTACTGGAGGCGCAATTGGCTCCGCCAAAGCAGTGAATGCGGACGCACACAGCAGGGCTGCCTTCTCTTGTCCCGAGGAGGCTTGCTTCCCGCATGCTGTAAACTAGGCTTCCAGGCTGGGCCCCCTGCGCATCCCACATGTCTTGGCTTAGGAGCTGCTTCCCTAAGCTGGGGCTGTGGACGGGAGCCCAGACACGCAGGGGCAGGCCCCAACCACCTGCACACGTCTCTGCTGGGGAGGAGAGCACTAGGGAAATGACGTCTGTCAGGCACCTTCTGGGCCCTCACCGAGTCAGCCTACGCGTGTGTGGGGCTGCAGACCCCAGCCAGGGGCCCTGTGATCCTTGTGCTCTCCGTGCTGTGCTGAGTCTGGGCGGTCAAGCAACCGTAAGAATAGACTTCCAGTTGCCCTCACTTGGCCTCTAATAGAGCCCTCAAGCTGGAGCGCTTGGCAGTGTGCAACCCACCGGCAACTAAGTCCTCCACAAGAACTCCTGGGGTCTAGGTGCAAAGGCAAGGCAGGAGTGGAGCTGAGGCCAGGAAGGCGCCAGTAGCATCTCCCAGTCTCGCGCAGCCCGCTCCTTTCTGGACTGGAAGCCTAGCCGCGAGGCAAGTCTGGGCAAGGCTCGCCCAGGGCAGAGCAGCCTCACGCCAGCACTCTGCCAGATCGGGCCTCTGAGCAGAGCTGGAACTCTGACGTAGTGGAAGCGCACTCGGCTCCGCCCAAGCAGTGATTGCAGCCCAAAGCATCTGGGCTGCCTCAACCTCTCCCAAGGAGGCTCGCTTCCGACATGCTGTGCACTAGGATTCCAGGCGGGGGCGCCCCGCGCCTCCTACAGGTCTTGGCTGAGGAGCTGCTTCCCTGAGCTGGGGCTGTGGTCAGGAGCCCAGACACGCAGGGGCAGGCCCAAACCACCTGCACACGTCTCTGCTGGGGAGGAGAGCACTAGGGAAATGACGTCTGTCAGGCACCTTCTGGGCGCTCACCGAGTCAGCCTCCGCGTGTGTGGGGCTGCAGACCCCAGCCAGGAGCCCTGTGAGCCTTGTGCTCTCCGTGCTGTGCTGAGTCTGGGCGGTCAAGCAACCGCTGGAGGAGCCCTGCAGTTGCCCTCCCATGGCCTCTAATAGAGCCCTCACTGCTGGAGCGCTTGGCAGTGTGCAACACACCGGCAACTAAGCCCTCCATAAGAACGCCTGGGGACTAGGTGCAAAGGCAAGGCAGGAGTGGAGCTGAGGCCAGGAAGGCGCCAGTAGCATCTCCCAGTCTCGCGCAGCCCGCTCCTTTCTGGACTGGAAGCCGAGCCTCGAGGCAAGTCTGGGCAAGGCTCGCCCAGGAGAGAGCAGCCTCACGCCAGCACTCTGCCAGATCGGGCCTCTGAGCAGAGCTGGAGCTCTGCTGTACTGGAGGCGCACTCGGCTCCGCCAAAGCAGTGAATGCAGCCGCACACAGCAGGGCTGCTTTCTCTTCTCCCGAGGAGGCTCGCTTCCCGCATGCTGTAAACTAGGCTTCCAGGCGGGGCCCCCTGCGCCTCCCACAGGTCTTGGCTCAGGAGTTGCTTCCCTGAGCTGGGGCTGTGGTGGGGAGCCCAGACACGCAGGGGCAGGCCCCAACCACCTGCACACGTCTCTGCTGGGGAGGAGAGCACTAGGGAAATGAGGTCTGTCAGGCACCTTCTGGGCGCTCCCGGAGTTAAACTTCGGTGTGTGGGGCTGCAGACCCCAGCCAGGGGCCCTGTGAGCCTTGTGCTCTCCGTGCTGTGCTGAGTCTGGGCGGTCAAGCAACCGCTGGAGGAGCCCTGCAGTTGCCCTCCCATTGCCTCTAATAGAGCCCTCACTGCTGGAGCGCTTGGCAGTGTGCAACCCAATGGCAACTAAGCCCTCCACAAGAACGCCTGGGGACTAGGTGCAAAGGCAAGGTAGGAGTGGAGCTGAGGCCAGGAAGGCGCCAGTAGCATCTCCCAGTCTCACGCAGCCCGCTCCTTTAGGGACTGGAACCCTAACATGCGGCAAGTCTGGGCAAGGCTCGCCCAGGGCACAGCAGACTCACGCCAGTAACTCTGAGAGATCGGGCCTTGGAGCAGAGCTGGAGCTCTGCCATACTGGAGGGGCACTCGGCTCCGCCAAAGTACTGATTGCAGCCGCACGCAGCTCGGCTGCCTTCTCTTGTACTGAGGAGGCTCGCTTCCGGCATGCTGTAAACTAGGCTTCCCGACGGGGGCGTCCCGCGCCTCCTACAGGTCTTAGCTGAGGAGCTGCTTCCCTGAGCTGGGGCTGTGGAAGGGAGTCCAGACACTCAAGGGCAGGCCCCAACCACCTGCACACGTCTCTGATGGGGAGGAGAGCACTAGGGAAATGACGTATGTCAGGCACCTTCTGGGCGCTCCCGGAGTTCCCCTCCGGTGTGTGGGGCTGCAGACCCCAGCCAGGGGCCCTGTAAGCCTTGTACTTTACGTGCTGTGCTGAGTCTTTGTGGTCAAGCAAACGCAAGAGGCGACTTGCATTAGCCCTCCCTTTGCCTCTAATAGAGCCCTCACGGCTGGAGCGCTTGGCAGTGTGCAACCCACCGGCAACTAAGCCTTTCACAAGAACGCCTGGGGACTAGGTGCAAAGGCAAGGCAGGAGTGGAGCTGAGGCCAGGAAAGCGCCAGTAGCATCTCCCACTCTCGCGCAGCCTGCTCCTTCCTGGACTGGAAGCCTAGCCGCGAGGCAAGTCTGGGCAAGGCTCGCCCTGGGCAGAGCAGCCTCACGCCAGCAACTCTGCCAGATCGGGCCTCTGAGCAGAGCTGGAGCTCTGCCGTACTGGAGGGGCACTCGGCTCCGCCAAAGCAGTGATTGCAGCCGCACGCAGCTGGGCTGGCTCTTCTTCTCCCGAGGAGACTCGCTACCCGCATGCTGTAAACTGGGCTTCCAGGCGGGGCCCCCTGCGCCTCCCACAGGTCTTGGCTCAGGAGCTGCTTCCCGGAGCTGGGGCTGTGTACGGGAGCTCAGACACGCAGGGGCAGGCCCTAACCACCTGCACACGTCTCTGCCTGGGAGGAGAGCACTAGGGAAATGACGGCACTCAGGCACCTTCTGGGCGCTCCCGGAGTTCACCTCCGGTGTGTGGGGCTGCAGACCCCAGCCAGGGGCCCTGTGAGCCTTGTGCTCTCTGTGCTGTGCTGAGTCTGGGCGGTAAAGCAACCGCTGGAGGAGCCATGCAGTTGCCCTCCCATTGCCTCTAATAGAGCCCTCACTGCTGGAGCGCTTGGCAGTGTGCAACCCACCGGCAACTAAGCCCTCCACAAGAACGCCTGGGGACTAGGTGCAAAGGCAAGGCAGGAGTGGAGCTGAGGCCAGGAAGGCGCCAGTAGCATCTTCCAGTCTCGCGCAGCCTGCTCCTTCCTGGACTGGAAGCCTAGCCGCGAGGCAAGTCTGGGCAAGGTTCGCCCAGGGCAGAGCAGCCTCACGCCAGCAGCTCTGCCAGATCTGGCCTTGAGCATAGCTGGAGCTCTGCCGTACTGGAGGGGTACTCGGCTCCGCCGAAGCAGTGATGCAGCTGCACACAGCTGGGCTGCCTCCCCTTCTCCCAAGGACGCTCGCTTCCCGCATGCTGTAAACTGGGCTTCCAGGCGGGGACCCTGCGCCTCCCACAGGTCTTGGCTGAGGAGCTGCTTCCCTGAGTTGGGGCTGTGGACGGGAGCCCAGACACGCAGGGGCAGGCCCCAACCACCTGCATATGTCTCTGCTGGGGAGGAGAGCACTAGGGAAATGACGTCTGTCAGGCACCTTCTGGGCGCTCACCGAGTCAGCCTCCGCGTGTGTTGGACTGCAGACCCCAGCCAGGGGCCCTGTGAGCCTTCTGGTCTCCATGCTGTGCTGAGTCTGGGCGGTCAAGCCACCGCTGGAGGAGCCCTGCAGTTGCCCTCCCATTGCCTCTAATAGAGCCCTCACTGCTGGAGCGCTTGGCAATGTGCAACCCACTGGCAACTAACCCCTCCACAAGAACGCCTGGGGACTAGGTGCAAAGGCAAGGCAGGAGTGGAGCTGAGGCCAGGAAGGCGCCCGGAGCATCTCCCAGTCTCCCGCAGCCTGCTCCTTCCTGGACTGGAAGCCTAGCCGCGAGGCAAGTCTGGGCAAGGCTCGCCCAGGGCAGAGCAGCCTCACGCCAGCAACTCTGCCAGATCGGGCCTCTGAGCAGAGCTGGAGCTCTGCCATACTGGAGGCGCACTCGGCTCCACCAAAGCAGTGAATGCAGCCACACACAGCAGGGCTGCCTTCTCTTCTTCCGAGGAGGCTCGCTTCCCACATCCTGTAAACTAGGCTTCCAGGCGGGGCCCCCTGCGCCTCCCACAGGTCTTGGCTCAGGAGCTGCTTCCCTGAGCTGGGGCTGTGGACGGGAGCCCAGACACGCAGGGGTAGGCCCAAACCACCTGCACATGTCTCTGCTGGGGAGGAGAGCACTAGGGAAATGACGTCTGTCAGGCAACTTCTGGGCGCTCACCGAGTCATCCTCCGCGTGTGTGGGGCTGCAGACCCCAGCCAGGGGCCCTGTGAGCCTTGTGCTTTCCGTGCTGTGCTGAGTCTGGGCGGTCAAGCAACCGCATAAGGAAACTTTAAGTTGCCCTCCCTTTGCCTCTAATAGAGCCCTCACTGCTGGAGCGCTTGGCAGTGTTCAACCCACCGGCAACTAAGCCTTTCACAAGAACGCCTGGGGACTAGGTGCAAAGGCAAGGCAGGAGTGGAGCTGAGGCCAGGAAGGCCTCAGTAGCATCTCCCAGTCTCGCGCAGCCTGCTCCTTCCTGGACTGGAAGCCTAACCGCAAGGCAAGTCTGGGCAATGCTTGACCTGGGCAGAACAGCCTCACGCCAGCAACTCTGCCAGATCGGGCCTCTGAGCAGAGCTGGAGCTCTGCCGAAATGGAGGGGCACTCGGCTCCCCCAAAGCAGTGATTGCAGCTGCACGCAGCTGGGCTGCCTCCCCTTCTCTCAAGGAGGCTCGCTTCCCGCATGCTGTAAACTAGGTTTCCAGGCGGGGCCCCCTGCGCCTCAAACAGGTCTTGGCTTAGGAGCTGCTTCCCTGAGCTGGGGCTGTGGACGGGAGCCCAGAAACGCAGGGGCAGGCCCTAACCACCTGCACACGTCTCTGCTGGGGAGGAGAGCACTAGGGAAATGACGTCTGTCAGGCACCATCTGGGCGCTCACCGAGTCAGCCTCCGCGTGTGTGGGGCTGCAGACCCCAGCCAGTGGCCCTGTGAGCCTTGTGCTCTCCGTACTGTGCTGAGTCTGGGCGGTCAAGCAACCGCTGGAGGAGCCCTGCAGTTGCCCTCACATTACCACTAATAGAGCCCTCACTGCTGGAGCTCGTGGCAGTGTGCAACCCACCGGCAACTAAGCCCTCCACAAGAACGCCTGGGGACAAAGTGCAAAGGCAAGGCAGGAGTGGAGCTGAGGCCAGGAAGGCGCCCGTAACATCTCCCAGTCTAGCGCAGCCTGCTCCTTTCTGGACTGGAAGCCTAACACGAGGCAAGTCTGGGCAAGGCTCGCCCAGGGCACAGCAGCCTCACGCCAGCAACTCTGAGAGATCGGGCCTTTGAGCAGAGCTGGAGCTCTGCCGTACTGGAGGGGCACTCGGCTCTGCCAAAGTACTGATTGCAGCAGCACGCAGCT
The DNA here is from genome assembly GCF_032405125.1 of Capricornis sumatraensis. Classification (NCBI taxonomy): domain Eukaryota; kingdom Metazoa; phylum Chordata; class Mammalia; order Artiodactyla; family Bovidae; genus Capricornis; species Capricornis sumatraensis. The sequence continues at coordinate 869,121 of NW_027184617.1, read as the reverse complement.
GGGCTGCCTTCTCTTGTACTGAGGAGGCTCGCTACCGGCATGCTGTAAACTAGGCTTCCCGGTGGGGGCGCCCCGCGCCTCCAAAGATCTTAGCTGAGGAGCTGCTTCCCTGAGCTGGGGCTGTGGAAGGGAGTCCAGACACTCAAGGTCGGGCGCCAACCACCTGCACACGTCTCTGCTGGGGAGGAGAGCACTAGGGAAATGACGTCTGTCAGGCACCTTCTGGGTGCTCCAGGAGTTCGACTCCGGTGTGTGGGGCTGCAGACCCCAGCCAGGGGCCCTGTAAGCCTTGTGCTTTCCGTGCTGTGCTGAGTCTGGGCGTCAAGCAAACGCAAGAGGCGACTTGCAGTTGCCCTCCCATTACCACTAATAGAGCCCTCACTGCTGGAGCGCGTGGCAGTGTGCAACCCACCGGCAACTAAGCCCTCCACAAGAACGCCTGGGGAGTAGCTGCAAAGGCAAGGCAGGAGGGGAGCTGAGGCCAGGAAGGCCTCAGTAGCATCTCCCAGTCTCGCGCAGCCTGCTCCTTCATGGACTGTAAGCCTAGCCGCGAGGCAAATCTGGGCAAGTCTCCCAGGGCAGAGCAGCCTCACGCCAGCAACTCTGCCTGATCGGACCTCTGAGCAGAGCAGGAGCTCTGCCGTACTGGAGGTGCACTCGGCTACGCCAAAGCAGTGAATGCAGCCGCACACAGCAGGGCTGCCTCCTCTTCTCCCGAAGAGGCTCGCTTCCCGCATGCTGTAAACTAGGCTTCCAGGCGGCGCTCCCTGCGCCTCCCACATGTCTTGGCTCAGGAGCTGCTTCCCTGAGCTGGGGCTGTGGACGGGAGCCCAGATACGCAGGGGCAGGGCCCAACCACCTGCACACGTCTCTGCTGGGGAGGAGAGCACTAGGGAAATGACGTCTGTCAGGCATCTTCTGGGCGCTCACCGAGTCAGCCTCCGCGTGTGTGGGGCTGCAGACCCCAGCCAGGGGCCCTGTGAGCCTTGTGCTCTCCGTGCTGTGCTGAGTCTGGGCGGTCAAGCAACCGCTGGAGGAGCCCTGCAGTTGCCCTCCCATTGCCTCTAATAGAGCCCTCACTGCTGGAGGGCTTGGCAGTGTGCAACCCCCGGGCAATTAAGCCCACCACAAGAACACCTGGGGACTAGATGCAAAGGCAAGGCAGTAGTGGAGCTGAGGCCAGGAAGGCGCCAGTAGCATCTCCCAGTCTCGCGCAGCCCCCTCCTTTCTGGACTGGAAACCTAGCCGCGAGGCAAGTCTGGGCACGGCTCGCCAAGGGCAGACAGCCTCACATCAGCACTCTGCCAGATCGGGCCTCTGAGCAGAGCTGGAGCTCTCTCGTACTGGAGGCAAACTCCGCTCCGCCAAAGCAGTGATTGCAGCCGCACGCATCTGGGCTGCCTCCTCTTCTCCCAAGGAGGCTCGCTTCCCGCATGCTGTGCACTAGGTTTCCAGGCGGGGGCGCCCCACACCTCCTACAGGTCTTGGCGGAGGAGCTGCTTCCCTGAGCTGGGGCTGTGTTCGGAAGCCCAGACACGCAGGGGCAGGCCCCAACCACCTGCACACGTCTCTGCTGGGGAGGAGATCACTAGGGAAATGACGTCTGTCAGGCACCTTCTGGGCGTTCACGGAGTTCCCCTCCGGTGTGTGGGGCTGCAGACCCCAGCCAGGGGCCCTGTGAGCCTTGTACTTTCGGTGCTGTGCTGAGTCTGGGCGGTCAAGCAACCGCTGGCGGAACCCTGCAGTTGCCCTCCCATTGCCTCTAATAGAGCCCTCACTGCTGGAGCGCTTGGCAGTGTGCATCCCACTGGCAACTAAGCCCTCCACAAGAACGCCTGGGGACTAGGTGCAAAGGCAAGGCAGGAGTGGAGCTGAGGCCAGGAAGGCGCCCGGAGCATCTCCCAGTCTCCCGCAGCCTGCTCCTTCCTGGACTGGAAGCCTAGCCGCGAGGCAAGTCTGGGCAAGGCTCGCCCAGGGCAGAGCAGCCTCACGCCAGCAACTCTGCCAGATCGGGCCTCTGAGCAGAGCTGGAGCTCTGCCGTACTGGAGGCGCACTCGGCTCCACCAAAGCAGTGAATGCAGCCACACACAGCAGGGCTGCCTTCTCTTCTTCCGAGGAGGCTCGCTTCCCACATCCTGTAACCTAGGCTTCCAGGCGGGGCCCCCTGCGCCTCCCACAGGTCTTGGCTCAGGAGCTGCTTCCCTGAGCTGGGGCTGTGGACGGGAGCCCAGACACGCAGGGGTAGGCCCAAACCACCTGCACATGTCTCTGCTGGGGAGGAGAGCACTAGGGAAATGACGTCTGTCAGGCACCTTCTGGGCGCTCACCGAGTCATCCTCCGCGTGTGTGGGGCTGCAGACCCCAGCCAGGGGCCCTGTGAGCCTTGTGCTTTCCGTGCTGTGCTGAGTCTGGGCTGTCAAGCAACCGTAAGAATAGAATTCCAGTTGCCCTCACTTTGCCTCTAATAGAGCCCTCAAGCTGGAGCGCTTGGCAGTGTGCAACACACCGGCAACTAAGCCCTCCACAAGAACGCCTGGGGACTAGGTGCAAAGGCAAGGCAGGAGTGGAGCTGAGGCCAGGAAGGCGCCAGTAGCATCTCCCAGTCTCGCGCAGCCTGCTCCTTCCTGGACTGGAAGCCTAACCGCGAGGCAAGTATTGGCAAGGCTCGCCCAGGGTAGAGCAACCTTACGCCAGCAACTCTGCCAGATCGGGCCTCTGAGCAGAGCTGGAGCTCTGCAGTACTGGAGGCGCACTTGGCTCCGCCAAAGCAGTGAATGCGGACGCACACAGCAGGGCTGCCTTCTCTTCTCCCGAGGAGGCTTGCTTCCCGCATGCTGTAAACTAGGCTTCCAGGCTGGGCCCCCTGCGCATCCCACATGTCTTGGCTTAGGAGCTGCTTCCCTAAGCTGGGGCTGTGGACGGGAGCCCAGACACGCAGGGGCAGGCCCCAACCACCTGCACACGTCTCTGCTGGGGAGGAGAGCACTAGGGAAATGACGTCTGTCAGGCACCTTCTGGGCGCTCACCGAGTCAGCCTCCGCGTGTGTGGGGCTGCAGACCCCAGCCAGGGGCCCTGTGATCCTTGTGCTCTCCGTGCTGTGCTGAGTCTGGGCGGTCAAGCAACCGTAAGAATAGACTTCCAGTTGCCCTCACTTGGCCTCTAATAGAGCCCTCAAGCTGGAGCGCTTGGCAGTGTGCAACCCACCGGCAACTAATTCCTCCACAAGAACTCCTGGGGTCTAGGTGCAAAGGCAAGGCAGGAGTGGAGCTGAGGCCAGGAAGGCGCCAGTAGCATCTCCCAGTCTCGCGCAGCCCGCTCCTTTCTGGACTGGAAGCCTAGCCGCGAGGCAAGTCTGGGCAAGGCTCGCCCAGGGCAGAGCAGCCTCACGCCAGCACTCTGCCAGATCGGGCCTCTGAGCAGAGCTGGAACTCTGACGTAGTGGAAGCGCACTCGGCTCCGCCCAAGCAGTGATTGCAGCCCAAAGCATCTGGGCTGCCTCAACCTCTCCCAAGGAGGCTCGCTTCCGACATGCTGTGCACTAGGATTCCAGGCGGGGGCGCCCCGCGCCTCCTACAGGTCTTGGCTGAGGAGCTGCTTCCCTGAGCTGGGGCTGTGGTCAGGAGCCCAGACACGCAGGGGCAGGCCCAAACCACCTGCACACGTCTCTGCTGCGGAGGAGAGCACTTGGGAAATGACGTCTGTCAGGCACCTTCTGGGCGTTCACGGAGTTCCCCTCCGGTGTGTGGGGCTGCAGACCCCAGCCAGGGGCCCTGTGAGCCTTGTACTTTCGGTGCTGTGCTGAGTCTGGGCGGTCAAGCAACCGCTGGAGGAACCCTGCAGTTGCCCTCCCATTGCCTCTAATAGAGCCCTCACTGCTGGAGCGCTTGGCAGTGTGCATCCCACTGGCAACTAAGCCCTCCACAAGAACGCCTGGGGACTAGGTGCAAAGGCAAGGCAGGAGTGGAGCTGAGGCCAGGAAGGCGCCGGTAGCATCTCCCAGTCTCGCGCAGCCTGCTCCTACCTGGACTGGAAGCTTAGCCTCGAGGCAAGTCTGGGCAAGGCTCGCCCAGGGCAGAGCAGCCTCACGCCAGCAACTCTGCCAGATTGGGCCTCTGAGCAGAGATGGAGCTCTGCCGTACTGGAGGCGCACTCGGCTCCGCCAAAGCAGTGAATGCAGCCTCAAACAGCAGGGCTGCCTTCTCTCCTCCTGAGGAGGCTCGCTTCCCGCATGCTGTAAACTAGGCTTCCAGGCGGGGCCCCGTGCGCCTCCCACAGGTCTTGGATCAGGAGCTGCTTCCCTGAGCTGGGGCTGTGGACGGGAGCCCAGACACGCAGGGGCAGGCCCAAACCACCTGCACACGTCTCTGCTGGGGAGGAGAGCACTAGGGAAATGACGTCTGTCAGGCAACTTCTGGGCGCTCCCGGAGTTCGCCTCCGCGTGTGTGGGGCTGCAGACCCCAGCCAGGGGCCCTGTGAGCCTTGTGCTCTCCGTGCTGTGCTGAGTCTGGGCGGTCAAGCAACCGCACAAGGAATCTTGAAGTTGCCCTCCCATTGCCTCTAATAGAGCCTTCACTGCTGGAGCGCTTGGCAGTGTGCAACCCTCCGGCAACTAAGCCTTTCACAAGAACGCCTGGGGACTAGGTGCAAAGGCAAGGCAGGAGTGGAGCTGAGGCCAGGAAGGCGCCAGTAGCATCTCCCAGTCTCGCGCAGCCTGCTCCTTCCTGGACTGGAAGCCTAGCCGCAAGGCAAGTCTGGGCAAACTTGCCCTGGGCAGAGCAGCCTCACGCCAGCAACACTGCCAGATCGGGCCTCTTAGCAGAGCTGGATCTCTGCCGTACTGGAGGAGCACTCGGCTCTGCCAAAGCAGTGAATGCAGCCGCACACAGCAGGGCTCCCTTCTCTTCTCAGGAGGAGGCTCGCTTCCCGCATGCTGTAAACTAGGATTCCAGGCGGGGCCCCCTGTGCCTCCCACAGGTCTTGGCTCTGGAGCTGCTTCCCTGAGCTGGGGCTGTGGATGGGAGCCCAGAAACGCAGGGGCAGGCCCCAACCACCTGCACACGTCTCTGCCTGGGAGGAGAGCACTAGGGAAATGACGGCACTCAGGCACCTTCTGGGAGCTCCCGGAGTTCACCTCCGTTGTGTGGGGCTGCAGACACCAGCCAGGGGCCCTATGAGCCTTGTGCTCTCCGTGCTGTGCTGAGTCTGGGCGGTCAAGCAACCGCACAAGGAATCTTGAAGTTGCCCTCCCTTTGCCTCTAATAGAGCCCTCACTGCTGGAGCGCTTGGCAGTGTTCAACCCACCGGCAACTAAGCCTTTCACAAGAACGCCTGGGGACTAGGTGCAAAGGCAAGGCAGGAGTGGAGCTGAGGCCAGGAAGGCCTCAGTAGCATCTCCCAGTCTCGCGCAGCCTGCTCCTTCCTGGACTGGAAGCCTAACCGCAAGGCAAGTCTGGGCAATGCTTGCCCTGGGCAGAACAGCCTCACGCCAGCAACTCTGCCAGATCGGGCCTCTGAGCAGAGCTGGAGCTCTGCCGAAATGGAGGGGCACTCGGCTCCCCCAAAGCAGTGATTGCAGCTGCACGCAGCTGGGCTGCCTCCCCTTCTCTCAAGGAGGCTCGCTTCCCGCATGCTGTAAACTAGGCTTCCAGGCGGCGCTCCCTGCGCCTCCCACATGTCTTGGCTCAGGAGCTGCTTCCCTGAGCTGGGGCTGTGGACGGGAGCCCAGATACGCAGGGGCAGGGCCCAACCACCTGCACACGTCTCTGCTGGGGAGGAGAGCACTAGGGAAATGACGTCTGTCAGGCATCTTCTGAGCGCTCACCGAGTCAGCCTCCGCGTGTGTGGGGCTGCAGACCCCAGCCAGGGGCCCTGTGAGCCTTGTGCTCTCCGTGCTGTGCTGAGTCTGGGCGGTCAAGCAACCGCTGGAGGAGCCCTGCAGTTGCCCTCCCATTGCCTCTAATAGAGCCCTCACTGCTGGAGGGCTTGGCAGTGTGCAACCCCCGGGCAATTAAGCCCACCACAAGAACACCTGGGGACTAGATGCAAAGGCAAGGCAGTAGTGGAGCTGAGGCCAGGAAGGCGCCAGTAGCATCTCCCAGTCTCGCGCAGCCCCCTCCTTTCTGGACTGGAAACCTAGCCGCGAGGCAAGTCTGGGCACGGCTCGCCAAGGGCAGACAGCCTCACATCAGCACTCTGCCAGATCGGGCCTCTGAGCAGAGCTGGAGCTCTCTCGTACTGGAGGTAAACTCCGCTCCGCCAAAGCAGTGATTGCAGCCGCACGCATCTGGGCTGCCTCCTCTTCTCCCAAGGAGGCTCGCTTCCCGCATGCTGTGCACTAGGTTTCCAGGCGGGGGCGCCCCACACCTCCTACAGGTCTTGGCGGAGGAGCTGCTTCCCTGAGCTGGGGCTGTGTTCGGAAGCCCAGACACGCAGGGGCAGGCCCCAACCACCTGCACACGTCTCTGCTGGGGAGGAGATCACTAGGGAAATGACGTCTGTCAGGCACCTTCTGGGCGTTCACGGAGTTCCCCTCCGGTGTGTGGGGCTGCAGACCCCAGCCAGGGGCCCTGTGAGCCTTGTACTTTCGGTGCTGTGCTGAGTCTGGGCGGTCAAGCAACCGCTGGAGGAACCCTGCAGTTGCCCTCCCATTGCCTCTAATAGAGCCCTCACTGCTGGAGCGCTTGGCAGTGTGCATCCCACTGGCAACTAAGCCCTCCACAAGAACGCCTGGGGACTAGGTGCAAAGGCAAGGCAGGAGTGGAGCTGAGGCCAGGAAGGCGCCGGTAGCATCTCCCAGTCTCGCGCAGCCTGCTCCTACCTGGACTGGAAGCTTAGCCTCGAGGCAAGTCTGGGCAAGGCTCGCCCAGGGCAGAGCAGCCTCACGCCAGCAACTCTGCCAGATTGGGCCTCTGAGCAGAGATGGAGCTCTGCCGTACTGGAGGCGCACTCGGCTCCGCCAAAGCAGTGAATGCAGCCGCAAACAGCAGGGCTGCCTTCTCTCCTCCTGAGGAGGCTCGCTTCCCGCATGCTGTAAACTAGGCTTCCAGGCGGGGCCCCGTGCGCCTCCCACAGGTCTTGGATCAGGAGCTGCTTCCCTGAGCTGGGGCTGTGGACGGGAGCCCAGACACGCAGGGGCAGGCCCAAACCACCTGCACACGTCTCTGCTGGGGAGGAGAGCACTAGGGAAATGACGTCTGTCAGGCACCTTCTGGGCGCTCCCGGAGTTCGCCTCCGCGTGTGTGGGGCTGCAGACCCCAGCCAGGGGCCCTGTGAGCCTTGTGCTCTCCGTGCTGTGCTGAGTCTGGGCGGTCAAGCAACCGCACAAGGAATCTTGAAGTTGCCCTCCCTTTGCCTCTAATAGAGCCTTCACTGCTGGAGCGCTTGGCAGTGTGCAACCCTCCGGCAACTAAGCCTTTCACAAGAACGCCTGGGGACTAGGTGCAAAGGCAAGGCAGGAGTGGAGCTGAGGCCAGGAAGGCGCCAGTAGCATTTCCCAGTCTCGCGCAGCCCGCTCCTTTCGGGAATGGAACCCTAACGTGCGGCAAGTCTGGACAAGGCTCGCCCAGGGCAGAGCAGCCTCACGCCAGCAACTCTGCCAGATCGGGCCTCTGAGCAGGGCTGGAGCTCTGCCGTAATGGAGGGGCACTCGGCTCCTCCAAAGCAGTGATTGCAGCCGCACGCAGCTGGTCTGCCTCCTCTTCTCCCAAGGAGGCTCGCTTCCCGCATGCTGTAAACTAGGTTTCCAGGCAGGGCCCCCTGCGCCTCTCACAGGTCTTGGCTCAGGAGCTGCTTCCCTGAGCTGAGGCTGTGGTTGGGAGCCCAGAAACGCAGGGGCAGACCCTAACCACCTGCACACGTCTCTGCTGGGGAGGAGAGCACTAGGGAAATGACGTCTGTCAGGCACCTTCTGGGCGCTCACCGAGTCAGCCTCCGCGTGTGTGGGGCTGCAGACCCCAGCCAGTGGCCCTGTGAGCCTTGTGCTCTCCGTGCTGTGCTGAGTCTGGGCGGTCAAGCAACCACTGGAGGAGCCCTGCAGTTGTCCTCCCATTACCACTAATAGAGCCCTCACTGCTGGAGCGCTTGGCAGTGTGCAACCCACCGGCAACTAAGCCCTCCACAAGAACGCCTGGGGATTAGGTGCAAAGGCAAGGCAGGAGTGGAGCTGAGGCCAGGAAGGCGCCAGTAGCATCTCCCAGTCTCGCGCAGCCCGCTACTTTCTGGACTGGAAGCCTAACGTGAGGCAAGTCTGGGCAAGGCTCGCCCAGGGCACAGCAGACTCACGCCAGCAACTCTGAGAGATCGGGCCTTTGAGCAGAGCTGGAGCTCTGCCCTACTGGAGGGGCAATCGGATCCGCCAAAGTACTGATTGCAGCCGCACGCAGCTCGGCTGCCTTCTCTTGTACTGAGGAGGCTCGCTTCCGGCATGCTGTAAACTAGGCTTCCCGGCGGGGGCGCCCCGCGCCTCCTACAGGTCTTAGCTGAGGAGCTGCTTCCCTGAGCTGGGGCTGTGGAAGGGAGTCCAGACACTCAAGGGCAGGCCCCAACCACCTGCACACGTCTCTGCTGGGGAGGAGAGCACTTGGGAAATGACGTCTGTCAGGCACCTTCTGGGCGTTCACGGAGTTCCCCTCCGGTGTGTGGGGCTGCAGACCCCAGCCAGGGGCCCTGTGAGCCTTGTACTTTCGGTGCTGTGCTGAGTCTGGGCGGTCAAGCAACCGCTGGAGGAACCCTGCAGTTGCCCTCCCATTGCCTCTAATAGAGCCCTCACTGCTGGAGCGCTTGGCAGTGTGCATCCCACTGGCAACTAAGCCCTCCACAAGAACGCCTGGGGACTAGGTGCAAAGGCAAGGCAGGAGTGGAGCTGAGGCCAGGAAGGCGCCGGTAGCATCTCCCAGTCTCGCGCAGCCTGCTCCTACCTGGACTGGAAGCTTAGCCTCGAGGCAAGTCTGGGCAAGGCTCGCCCAAGGCAGAGCAGCCTCACGCCAGCAACTCTGCCAGATTGGGCCTCTGAGCAGAGATGGAGCTCTGCCGTACTGGAGGCGCACTCGGCTCCGCCAAAGCAGTGAATGCAGCCTCAAACAGCAGGGCTGCCTTCTCTCCTCCTGAGGAGGCTCGCTTCCCGCATGCTGTAAACTAGGCTTCCAGGCGGGGCCCCGTGCGCCTCCCACAGGTCTTGGATCAGGAGCTGCTTCCCTGAGCTGGGGCTGTGGACGGGAGCCCAGACACGCAGGGGCAGGCCCAAACCACCTGCACACGTCTCTGCTGGGGAGGAGAGCACTAGGGAAATGACGTCTGTCAGGCAACTTCTGGGCGCTCCCGGAGTTCGCCTCCGCGTGTGTGGGGCTGCAGACCCCAGCCAGGGGCCCTGTGAGCCTTGTGCTCTCCGTGCTGTGCTGAGTCTGGGCGGTCAAGCAACCGCACAAGGAATCTTGAAGTTGCCCTCCCTTTGCCTCTAATAGAGCCTTCACTGCTGGAGCGCTTGGCAGTGTGCAACCCTCCGGCAACTAAGCCTTTCTCAAGAACGCCTGGGGACTAGGTGCAAAGGCAAGGCAGGAGTGGAGCTGAGGCCAGGAAGGCGCCAGTAGCATCTCCCAGTCTCGCGCAGCCTGCTCCTTCCTGGACTGGAAGCCTAGCCGCAAGGCAAGTCTGGGCAAACTTGCCCTGGGCAGAGCAGCCTCACGCCAGCAACACTGCCAGATCGGGCCTCTTAGCAGAGCTGGATCTCTGCCGTACTGGAGGAGCACTCGGCTCTGCCAAAGCAGTGAATGCAGCCGCACACAGCAGGGCTCCCTTCTCTTCTCAGGAGGAGGCTCGCTTCCCGCATGCTGTAAACTAGGATTCCAGGCGGGGCCCCCTGTGCCTCCCACAGGTCTTGGCTCTGGAGCTGCTTCCCTGAGCTGGGGCTGTGGATGGGAGCCCAGAAACGCAGGGGCAGGCCCCAACCACCTGCACACGTCTCTGCCTGGGAGGAGAGCACTAGGGAAATGACGGCACTCAGGCACCTTCTGGGAGCTCCCGGAGTTCACCTCCGTTGTGTGGGGCTGCAGACACCAGCCAGGGGCCCTATGAGCCTTGTGCTCTCCGTGCTGTGCTGAGTCTGGGCGGTCAAGCAACCGCTGGAATATCCCTGCAGTTGCCCTCCCATTGCGTCTAATAGAGCCCTCACTGCTGGAGCGCTTGGCAGTGTGCAACCCACCGGCAACTAAGCCCTCCACAAGAACGCCTGGGGACTAGGTGCAAAGGCAAGGCAGGAGTGTAGCTGAGGCCAGGAAGGCGCAAGTAGCATCTCCCAGTCTCGCGCAGCCTGCTCCTTCCTGGACTGGAAGCCTAACGCGAGGCAAGTCTGGGCAAGACTCGCCCAGGGCACAGCAGCCTCACGAAAGCAACTGTGAGAGATCGGGCCTTTGAGCAGAGCTGGAGCTCTGCCGTACTGGAGGGGCACTCGGCTCCGCCAACGTACTGATTGCAGCCGCACGCAGCTGGGCTGCCTTCTCTTGTACTGAGGAGGCTCGCTTCCGTCATGCTGTAAACTAGGCTTCCGGGCGGTGGCGCCCCGCGCCTCCTACAGGTCTTAGCTGAGGAGCAGCTTCCCTGACCTGGGGCTGTGGAAGGGAGTCCAGACTCTCAAGGGCAGGCCCCAACCACCTGCACACGTCTCTGATGGGGAGGAGAGCACTAGGGAAATGACATCTGTCAGGCACCTTCTGGGCACTCCCGGAGTTTCCCTCCGGTGTGAGGGGCTGCAGACCCCAGCCAGGGGCCCTGTGAGCCTTGTACTTTCCGTGCTGTGCTGAGTCTGGGCGGTCAAGCAAACGCAAGAGGCGACTTGCAGTAGCCCTCCCTTTGCCTCTAATAGAGCCCTCACGGCTGGAGCGCTTCGCAGTTTGCAACCCACCGGCAACTAAGCCTTTCACAAGAACGCCTGGGGACTAGGTGCAAAGGCAAGGCAGGAGTGGAGCTGAGGCCAGGAAGGCGCCAGTAGCATCTCCCAGTCTCGCGCAGCCTGCTCCTTCCTGGACTGGAAGCCTAGCCGCGAGGCAAGTCTGGGCAAAGCTCGCCCTGGGCAGAGCAGCCTCACGCCAGCAACTCTGCCAGATCGGGTCTCTGAGCAGAGCTGGAGCTCTGCCGTACTGGAGGGGCACTCGGCTCCGCCAAAGCAGTGATTGTAGCCGCACGCAGCTGGGCTGGCTCCTCTTCTCCCGAGGAGACTCGCTTCCTCCATGCTGTAAACTAGTCTTCCAGGCGGGGCCCCCTGCAACTCCCACAGGTCTTGGCTGAGGAGCTGCTTCCCTGAGGTGGGGCTGTGGACGGGAGCCCAGACACGCAGGGGAAGGCCCCAACCACCTGCACACGTCTCTGCTGGGGAGAAGAGCACTAGGGAAATGACGTCTGTCAGGCACCTTCTGGGCACTCACCGAGTCAGCTTCCGCGTGTGTGGGGCTGCAGACCCCAGCCAGGGGCCCTGTGAGCCTTGTGCTTTCCGTGCTGTGCAGAGTCTGGGCGGTCAAGCAAACACAAGAGGCGACTTGCAGTAGCCCTCCCTTTGCCTCTAATAGAGCCCTGACGGCTGGAGCGCTTGGCAGTGTGCAACCCACCGGCAACTAAGACCTCCACAAGAACGCCTGGGGACTAGGTGCAAAGGCAAGGCAGGAGTGGAGCTGAGGCCAGGAAGGCGCGAGTAGCATCTCCCTGTCTCGCGCAGCCCGCTCCTTCCTGGACTGGAAGACTATGTGTGAGGCAAGTCTGGGCAAGGCTCGCCCAGGACAGAGCAGCCTAACGCCAGCAACTCTGTTAGATCGGGCCTCTGAGCAGAGCTGGAGCTCTGCCGTACTGGCGGCGCACTCGGCTCCGCCAAAGCAGTGAATGCAGCCGCACACAGCAGGGCTGCCTTCTCTTCTCCCGAGGAGGATCGCTTCCCGCATGCTGTAAACTAGGCTTCCAGGCGTGGCCACCTGCTCCTCCCACAGGTCTTGGCTCAGGAGCTGCTTCCCTGAGCTGGGGCTGTGGACGGGAGCCCAGACACGCAGGGGCAGGCCCCAGGCACCGGCACACGTCTCTGCTGGAGAGGAGAGCACTAGGAAAATGACGTCTGTCAGGCACCTTCTGGGCGCTCCCGGAGTTCAGCTCCGGTGTGTGGGGCTGCAGACCCCAGCCAGGGGCCCTGTGAGCCTTGTGCTCTCCGGGCTGTGCTGAGTCTGGGCGGTCAAGCAACCGCTGGAGGAGCCCTGCAGTTGCCCTCCCATTGCCTCTAATAGAGCCCTCACTGCTGGAGCGCTTGGCAGTGTGCAACCCACCGGCAACTAAGCCCTCCACAAGAACGCCTGGGGACTAGGTGCAAAGGCAAGGCAGGAGTGGAGCTGAGGCCAGGAAGGCGCGAGTAGCATCTCCCAGTCTCGCGCTGCCCGCTCCTGTCTGGACTGGAAGCCTAACGCGAGGCAAGTATGGGAGAGGCTCGCCCAGGGCACAGCAGCCTCACGCCAGCAACTATGAGAGATCGGGCCTTTGAGCAGAGCTGGAGCTCTGCCGTACTGGAGGGGCACTCGGCTCCGCCAAAGTACTGATTGCAGCTGCACGCAGCTGGGCTGCCTTCTCTTGTACTGAGGAGGTTCGCTTCATGCATGCTATAAACTGGGCTTCCAGGCGGGGGCGCTCACCGCCTCCTACAGGTCTTAGCTGAGGAGCTGCTTCCCTGAGCTGGGGCTGTGGACGGGAATCCAGACACTCAAGGGCAGGCCCCAACCACCTGCACACGTCTCTGCTGGGGAGGAGAGCACTAGGGAAATGACGTCTGTCAGGCACCTTCTGGGCGCTCCCAGAGTTCCCCTCCGGGGTGTGGGGCTGCAGACCCCAGCCTGGGGCCCTGTGAGCCTTGTGCTTTCCGTGCTGTGCAGAGTCTGGGCGGTCAAGCAAACGCAAGAGGCGACTTGCAGTAGCCATCCCTTTGCCTTTAATAGAGCCCTCACTGCTGGAGCGCTTGGCAGTGTGCAACCCACCGGCAACTAAGCCTTTCAGAAGAATGCCTGGGGACTAGGTGCAAAGGCAAGGCAGGAGTGGAGCTGAGGCCAGGAAGGCGCCAGTAGCATCTCCCAGTCTCATGCAGCCTGCTCCTATCTGGACTGGAAGCCTAACGTGCGGCAAGTCTGGGAAAGGCTCGCCCAGGGAAGAGCAGCCTCACGCCAGCAACTCTGCCAGATCGGGCCTCTGAGCAGAGCTGGAGCTCTGCCGTACTGGAGGCGCACTTAGCTCCGCCAAAGCAGTGAATGCAGCCGCACACAGCAGGGCTGCCTTCTCTTCTCCCGAAGGCTCGCTTCCCGCATGCTGTAAACTAGGCTTCCAGAAGGGGCCACCTGCGCCTCCCACAGGTCTTGGCTCAGGAGCTGCTTCCCTGAGCTGGGGCTGTGGACGGGAATCCAGACACGCAGGGGCAGGCCCAAACCACCTGCACACGTCTCTGCTGGGGAGGAGAGCACTAGGGAAATGACGTCTGTCAGGCACCTTCTGGGCGCTCACCGAGTCAGCCTCGGCGTGTGTGGGGCTGCAGACCCCAGCCAGGGGCCCTGTGAGCCTTGTGCTCTCCGTGCTGTGCTGAGTCTGGGCGGTCAAGCAACCGCTGGAGGAGCCCTGCAGTTGCCCTCCCATTGCCTCTAATAGAGCCCTCACTGCTGGAGCGCTTGGCAGTGTGCAACCCACCGGCAACTAAGACCTCCACAAGAACGCCTGGGGACTAGGTGCAAAGGCAAGGCAGGAGTGGAGCTGAGGCCAGGGTGGCGCCAGTAGAATCTCCCAGTCTCGCGCACGGTGCTCATTCCTGGACTGGAAGCCTAGCCGCGAGGCAAGTCTGGGCAAGGCTCGCCCAGGGCAGATCAGCCTCACTCCAGCAGCTCTGCCAGATCGGGCCTCTGAGCAGAGCTGGAGCTCTGCCGTACTGGAGCCGCACTCGGCTCCGCCAAGCAGTGAATGCATCCACACGCAGCAGGGCTGCCTTCTCTTCTCCCGAGCAGGCTCGCTTCCCGCATGCTGTAAACTAGGCTACCAGGCAGGGCCCCCTGCGCCTCCCACAGGTCTTGGCTGAGGAGCTGCTTCCCTGAGCTGGGGCTGTGGATGGGAGCCCAGACACGCAGGGGCAGGCCCCAAGCACCTGCACACGTCTCTGCTGTGGAGGAGAGCACTAGGGAAACGACGTCTGTCAGGCACCTTCTGGGCGCTCACCGAGTCAGTTTCCGCGTGTGTGGTGCTGCAGACCCCAGCCAGGGGCCCTGTGAGCCTTGGGCTCTCCGTGCTGTGCTGAGTCTGGGCGGTCAAGCAACCGCAAGAGGAAACTTGCAGATGCCCTCTCTTTGCCTCTAATAGAGCCCTCACTGCTGGAGCGCTTGGCAGTGTGCAACACACCGGCAACTAAGACGTCCACAAGAACGCCTGGGGACTAGGTGCAAAGGCAAGGCAGGAGTGGAGCTGAGGCCTGGAAGGCGCCAGTAGCATCTCCCAGTCTCGCGCAGCCCGCTCCTTTCTGGACAGGAAGCTTACGCGAGGCAAGTCTGGGCAAGGCTCGCCCAGGGCACAACAGCCTCAAGGAAGCAACTCTGCCAGATCGGGCCTCTGAGCAGAGCTGGAGCTCTGCCGTACTGGAGGCGCACTCGGCTCCGCCAAAGCAGTGAATGCAGCCGCACACAGTAGGGCTGCCTTCTCTTCTCCGGAGGAGGCTCGCTTCCCGCATGCTTTAACTAGGCTTCCAGGCGGGGCCCCCTGCGCCTCCCACAGGTCTTGGCTCAGGAGCTGCTTCCCTGAGCTGGGGCTGTGGACAGGAGCCCAGACACGCAGGGGCAGGCCCAAACCACCTGCACACGTCTCTGCTGGGGAGGAGAGCACTAGGGAAATGACGTCTGTCAGGCACCTTCTGGGCGCTCACCGAGTCAGCCTCCGCGTGTGTGGGGCTGCAGACCCCAGCCAGGGGCCCTGTGAGCCTTGTGCTTTCCGTGCTGTGCAGAGTCTGGGCGGTCAAGCCAACGCAAGAGGCGACTTGCAGTAGCCCTCCCTTTGCCTCTAATAGAGCCCTCACGCCTGGAGCGCTTGGCAGTGTGCAACCCACCGGCAACTAAGCCGTTCACAAGAACGCCTGGGGACTAGCTGCAAAGGCAAGGCAGGAGTGGAGCTGAGGCCAGGAAGGCGCGAGTAGCATCTCCCAGTCTCGCGCAGCCCGCTCCTTCCTGGACTGGAAGCCTATGTGTGAGGCAAGTCTGGGAAAGGCTCCCCCAGGACAGAGCAGCCTTACGCCAGCAACTCTGTCAGATCGGGCCTCTGAGCAGAGCTGGAGCTCTGCCGTACTGGAAGGGCACTCGGCTCCGCCAAAGCAGTGATTGCAGCCGCACGCAGCTGGGCTGCCTTCTCTTCTACCGAGGAGGCTCGCTTCCCGCATGCTGTGCACTAGGCTTCCAGGCGGGGGCGCCCTGCTCCTCCTACAAGTCTTAGCTGAGGAGCTGCTTCCCTGAGCTGGGGCTGTGGAAGGGAGTCCAGACACTCAAGGGCAGGCCCCAGCCACCTGCACACGTCTCTGCTGGGGAGGAGAGCACTAGGGAAATGACGTCTGTCAGGCACCTTCTGGGTGCTCCCGGAGTTCGCCTCCCGTGTGTGGGGCTGCAGACCCCAGCCAGGGGCCCTGTGAGCCTTGTACTTTCCGTGCTGTGCTGAGTCTGGGCGGTCAAGCAAAACGCAAGAGGCGACTTGCAGTAGCCCTCCCTTTGCCTCTAATAGAGCCCTCACTGCTGGAGCGCTTGGCAGTGTGCAACACACCGGCTACTAAGCCCTCCATAAGAACGCCCGGGGACTAGGTGCAAAGGCAAGGCAGGAGTGGAGCTGAGGCCAGGAAGGCGCCAGTAGCATCTCCCAGTCTTGCACAGCATGCTCCTTCCTGGACTGGAAGCCTAGCCGCGAGGCAAGTCTGGGCAAGGCTAGCCCAGGGCAGAGCAGCCTCACGCCAGCACTCTGCCAGATCGGGCCTCTGAGCAGAGCTGGAGGTCTGCCGTACTGGAGGCACACTCGGCTCCGCCAAAGCAGTCAATGCAGCCGCACACAGCAGGGCTGCCTTCCCTTCTCCCGAGGAGGCTCGCTTCCCGCATGCTGTAAACTAGGCTTCCAGGCGGGGCCCGCTGCGCCTCCCACAGGTCTTGGCTCAGGAGCTGCTTCCCTGAGCTGGGGCTGTGGACGGGAGCCCAGACACGCAGGGGCCGGCACAAACCACCTGCACACGTCTCTGCTGGGGAGGAGAGCAATAGGGAAATGACGTCTCTAAGGCACCTTCTGGGCGCTCACCGAGTCAGATTCCGCGTGTGTGGGGCTGCAGACCCCAGCCAGGGGCCCTGTGAGCCTTGTGCTCTCCGTGCTGTGCTGAGTCTGGGCGGTCAAGCAACCGTAAGAATAGACTTCCATTTGCCCTCACTTTGCCTCTAATAGAGCCCTCAAGCTGGAGCGCTTGGCAGTGTGCAACCCACCGGCAACTAAGCCCTCCACAAGAACGCCTGGGGACTAAGTTGAAAGGCAAGGCAGGAGTGGAGCTGAGGCCAGGAAGGCGCCACGAGCATCTCCCAGTCCCGCGCAGCCCGCTCCTTTCTGGACTGGAAGCCTAACGCGAGGCAAGTCTGGGCAAGGCTCGCCCAGGGCAAAGCAGCCTCACGCCAGCAACTATGAGAGATCGGGCCTTCGAGCAGAGCTGGAGCTCTGCCCTACTGGAGGGGCACTCGGCTCCGCCAAAGTACTGATTGCAGCCGTACGCAGCTGGGCTGCCTTCTCTTGTACTGAGGAGGCTCGCTTCCGGCATGCTGTAAACTAGGCTTCCCGGCGGGGGCTCCCCGCGCCTCCTACAGGTCTTAGCTGAGGAGCTGCTTCCCTGAGCTGGGGCTGTGGACGGGAGCCCAGACACGCAGGGGCAGGCCCCAACCACCTGCACACGTCTCTGCTGGAGAAGAGAGCACTAGGGAAATGACGTCTGTCAGGCACCTTCTGGGCGCTCCCGAAGTTCAACTCCGGTGTGTGGGGCTGCAGACCCCAGCCAGGGGCCCTGTGAGCCTTGTGCTCTCCGTGCTGTGCTGAGTCTGGGCGGTCAAGCAACCGCTGGAGGAGCCCTGCAGTTGCCCTCCCATTGCCTCTAATAGACCCCTCACTGCTGGAGCGCTTGGCAGTGTGCAACCCACTGGCAACTAAGCCCTCCACAAGAACGCCTGGGGACTAGGTGCAAAGGCAAGGCAGGAGTGGAGCTGAGGCCAGGATGGCGCCAGTAGAATCTCCCAGTCTCGCGCAGGGTGCTCCTTCCTGGACTGGAAGCCTAGCCGCGAGGCAAGTCTGGGCAAGGCTCGCCCAGGGCAGAGCAGCCTCACACCAGCAGCTCTGCCAGATCGGGCCTCTGAGCAGAGCTAGAGCTCTGCCGTACTGGAGGGGCACTCGGCTCCGCCAAAGTACTGATTGCAGCCGCACGCAGCTGGGCTGCCTTCTCTTGTACTGAGGAGGCTCGCTTCCGGCATGCTATAAACTGGGCTTCCAGGCGGGGGCGCCCCGCGCCTCCTACAGGTCTTAGGTGAGGAGCTGCTTCCCTGAGCTGGGGCTGTGGACGGGAGCCCAGAAACGCAGGGGCAGGCCCTAACCACCTGCACACGTCTCTGCTGGGGAGGAGAGCACTAGGGAAATGACGTCTGTCAGGCACCTTTTGGGCGCTCACCGAGTCAGCCTCCGCGTGTGTGGGGCTGCAGACCCCAGCCAGTGGCCCTGTGATCCTTGTGCTCTCCGTGCTGTGCTGAGTCTCGGTGGTCAAGCAACCGTAAGAATAGACTTCCAGTTGCCCTCACTTTGCCTCTAATAGAGCCCTCACTGCTGGAGCGCTTGGCAGTGTGCAACCCACCGGCAACTAAGCCCACCACAAGAACGCCTGGGGACTAGGTGCAAAGGCAAGGCAGGAGTGGAGCTGAGGCCAGGAAGGCGCCAGGAGAATCTCCCAGTCTCGCGCAGCCTGCTCCTTCCTGGACTGGAAGCCTAGCCGCGAGGCAAGTCTGGGCAAGGCTCGCCCAGGGCAGAGCAGCCGCACGCCAGCAACTCTGCCAGATCAGGCCTCTGAGCAGAGCTGGAGCTCTGCCGTACTGGAGGCGCACTCGGCTCCGCCAAAGCAGTGAATGTAGCCGCACACAGCAGGGCTGCCTTCTCTTCTCCCGAGGAGGCTCGCTTCCTGCATGTTGTAAACTAGGCTTCCAGGCGGGGCCCCCTGCGCCTCCCACAGGTCTTGGCTCAGGAGCTGCTTCCCTGAGCTGGGGCTGTGGCCTGAGCCCAGACACGCAGGGGCAGGCCCCAAGCACCTGCACACGTCTCTGCTGTGGAGGAGAGCACTAGGGAAACGACGTCTGTCAGGCACCTTCTGGGCGCTCACCGAGTCAGTTTCCGCGTGTGTGGTGCTGCAGACCCCAGCCAGGGGCCCTGTGAGCCTTGGACTCTCCGTGCTGTGCTGAGTCTGGGCGGTCAAGCAACCGCAAGAGGAAACTTGCAGATGCCCTCTCTTTGACTCTAATAGAGCCCTCACTGCTGGAGCGCTTGGCAGTGTGCAACACACCGGCAACTAAGACGTCCACAAGAACGCCTGGGGACTAGGTGCAAAGGCAAGGCAGGAGTGGAGCTGAGGCCAGGAAGGCGCCAGTAGCATCTCCCAGTCTCGCGCAGCCCGCTCCTTTCTGGACAGGAAGCCTACGCGAGGCAAGTCTGGGCAAGGCTGGCCCAGGGCACAACAGCCTCAAGGAAGCAACTCTGCCAGATCGGGCCTTTGAGCAGAGCTGGAGCTCTGCCGTACTGGAAGGGCACTCGGCTCCGCCAAAGCAGTGATTGCAGCCGCACGCAGCTGGGCTGCCTTCTCTTCTACCGAGGAGGCTCGCTTCCCGCATGCTGTGCACTAGGCTTCCAGGCGGGGGCGCCCCGCTCCTCCTACAAGTCTTAGCTGAGGAGCTGCTTCCCTGAGCTGGGGCTGTGGAAGGGAGTCCAGACACTCAAGGGCAGGCCCCAGCCACCTGCACACGTCTCTGCTCGGGAGGAGAGCACTAGGGAAATGACGTCTGTCAGGCACCTTCTGGGTGCTCCCGGAGTTCGCCTCCGGTGTGTGGGGCAGCAGACCCCAGCCAGGGGCCCTGTGAGCCTTGTACTTTCCGTGCTGTGCTGAGTCTGGGCGGTCACGCAAAACGCAAGAGGCGACTTGCAGTAGCCCTCCCTTTGCCTCTAATAGAGCCCTCACTGCTGGAGCGCTTGGCAGTGTGCAACACACCGGCTACTAAGCCCTCCATAAGAACGCCCGGGGACTAGGTGCAAAGGCAAGGCAGGAGTGGAGCTGAGGCCAGGAAGGCGCCAGTAACATCTCCCAGTCTTGCACAGCATGCTCCTTCCTGGACTGGAAGCCTAGCCGCGAGGCACGTCTGGGCAAGGCTAGCCCAGGGCAGAGCAGCCTCACGCCAGCAGCTCTGCCAGATCGGGCCTCTGAGCAGAGCTGGAGGTCTGCCGTACTGGAGGCACACTCGGCTCCGCCAAAGCAGTCAATGCAGCCGCACACAGCAGGGCTGCCTTCCCTTCTCCCGAGGAGGCTCGCTTCCCGCATGCTGTAAACTAGGCTTCCAGGCGGGGCCCCCTGCGCCTCCCACAGGTCTTGGCTCAGGAGCTGCTTCCCTGAGCTGGGGCTGTGGACGGGAGCCCAGACACGCAGGGGCCGGCACAAACCACCTGCACACGTCTCTGCTGGGGAGGAGAGCAATAGGGAAATGACGTCTCTAAGGCACCTTCTGGGCGCTCACCGAGTCAGATTCCGCGTGTGTGGGGCTGCAGACCCCAGCCAGGGGCCCTGTGAGCCTTGTGCTCTCCGTGCTGTGCTGAGTCTGGGCGGTCAAGCAACCGTAAAAATAGACTTCCATTTGCCCTCACTTTGCCTCTAATAGAGCCCTCAAGCTGGAGCGCTTGACAGTGTGCAACCCACCGGCAACTAAGCCCTCCACAAGAACGCCTGGGGACTAAGTTGAAAGGCAAGGCAGGAGTGGAGCTGAGGCCAGGAAGGCGCCACGAGCATCTCCCAGTCCCGCGCAGCCCGCTCCTTTCTGGACTGGAAGCCTAACGCGAGGCAAGTCTGGGCAAGGCTCGCCCAGGGCAAAGCAGCCTCACGCCAGCAACTATGAGAGATCGGGCCTCTGAGCAGAGCTGGAGCTCTGCCGTACTGGAGGCGCACTCGGCTTCGCCAAAGCAGTGAATGTAGCCGCACACAGCAGGGCTGCCTTCTCTTCTCCCGAGGAGGCTCGCTTCCTGCATGTTGTAAACTAGGCTTCCAGGCGGGGCCCCCTGCGCCTCCCACAGGTCTTGGCTCAGGAGCTGCTTCCCTGAGCTGGGGCTGTGGACGGGAGCCCAGACACGCAGGGGCAGGCCCAAACCACCTGCACACGTCTCTGCTGGGGAGGAGAGCACTAGGGAAATGACGTCTGTCAGGCACTTACTGGGCGCTCACCGAGTCAGCCTCCGCGTGTGTGGGGCTGCCGACCCCAGCCAGGGGCCTTGTGAGCCTTGTGCTCTCCGTGCTGTGCTGAGTCTGGGCGGTCAAGCAACCGCTGGAGGAGCCCTGCAGTTGCCCTCCCATTGCCTCTAATAGAGCCCTCACTGCTGGAGCGCTTGGCAGTGTGCAACCCACCGGCAACTAAGCCCTCCACAAGAACGCCTGGGGAATAGGTGCAAAGGCAAGGCAGGAGTGGAGCTGAGGCCAGGATGGCGCCAGTAGAATCTCCCAGTCTCGCGCAGGGTGCTCCTTCCTGGACTGGAAGCCTAGCCGCGAGGCAAGTCTGGGCAAGGCTCGCCCAGGGCAGATCAGCCTCACACCAGCAGCTCTGCCAGATCGGGCCTCTGAGCAGAGCTGGAGCTCTGCCGTACTGGAGCCGCACTCGGCTCCGCCAAAGCAGTGAATGCATCCACACGCAGCAGGGCTGCCTTCTCTTCTCCCGAGAAGGCTCGCTTCCCGCATGCTGTAAACTAGGCTACCAGGCAGGGCCCCCTGCGCCTCCCACAGGTCTTGGCTGAGGAGCTGCTTCCCCGAGCTGGGGCTGTGGACGGGAGCCCAGACACGCAGGGGCAGGCCCCAAGCACCTGCACACGTCTCTGCTGTGGAGGAGAGCACTAGGGAAACGACGTCTGTCAGGCACCTTCTGGGCGCTCACCGAGTCAGTTTCCGCGTGTGTGGTGCTGCAGACCCCAGCCAGGGGCCCTGTGAGCCTTGGGCTCTCCGTGCTGTGCTGAGTCTGGGCGGTCAAGCAACCGCAAGAGGAAACTTGCAGATGCCCTCTCTTTGCCTCTAATAGAGCCCTCACTGCTGGAGCGCTTGGCAGTGTGCAACACACCGGCAACTAAGACGTCCACAAGAACGCCTGGGGACTAGGTGCAAAGGCAAGGCAGGAGTGGAGCTGAGGCCAGGAAGGCGCCAGTAGCATCTCCCAGTCTCGCGCAGCCCGCTCCTTTCTGGACAGGAAGCCTACGCGAGGCAAGTCTGGGCAAGGCTCTCCCAGGGCACAACAGCCTCAAGGAAGCAACTCTGCCAGATCGGGCCTTTGAGCAGAGCTGGAGCTCTGCCGTACTGGAAGGGCACTCGGCTCCGCCAAAGCAGTGATTGCAGCCGCACGCAGCTGGGCTGCCTTCTCTTCTACCGAGGAGGCTCGCTTCCCGCATGCTGTGCACTAGGCTTCCAGGCGGGGGCGCCCCGCTCCTCCTACAAGTCTTAGCTGAGGAGCTGCTTCCCTGAGCTAGGGCTGTGGAAGGGAGTCCAGACACTCAAGGGCAGGCCCCAGCCACCTGCACACGTCTCTGCTCGGGAGGAGAGCACTAGGGAAATGACGTCTGTCAGGCACCTTCTGGGTGCTCCCGGAGTTCGCCTCCGGTGTGTGGGGCTGCAGACCCCAGCCAGGGGCCCTGTGAGCCTTGTACTTTCCGTGCTGTGCTGAGTCTGGGCGGTCACGCAAAACGCAAGAGGCGACTTGCAGTAGCCCTCCCTTTGCCTCTAATAGAGCCCTCACTGCTGGAGCGCTTGGCAGTGTGCAACACACCGGCTACTAAGCCCTCCACAAGAACGCCTGGGGACTAGGTGCAAAGGCAAGGCAGGAGTGGAGCTGAGGCCAGGAAGGCGCCAGTAGCATCTCCCAGTCTTGCACAGCATGCTCCTTCCTGGACTGGAAGCCTAGCCGCGAGGCAAGTCTGGGAAAGGCTCGCCCAGGGCAGAGCAGCCTCACACCAGCAGCTCTGCCAGATCGGGCCTCTGAGCAGAGCTGGAGCTCTGCCGTACTGGAGGGGCACTCGGCTCCGCCAAAGTACTGATTGCAGCCGCACGCAGCTGGGCTGCCTTCTCTTGTACTGAGGAGGCTCGCTTCCGGCATGCTATAAACTGGGCTTCCAGGCGGGGGCGCCCCGCGCCACCTACAGGTCTTAGCTGAGGAGCTGCATCCCTGAGCTGGGGCTGTGGACGGGAGCCCAGAAACGCAAGGGCAGGCCCTAACCACCTGCACACGTCTCTGCTGGGGAGGAGAGCACTAGGGAAATGACGTCTGTCAGGCACCTTTTGGGCGCTCACCGAGTCAGCCTCCGCGTGTGTGGGGCTGCAGACCCCAGCCAGTGGACCTGTGATCCTTGTGCTCTCCGTGCTGTGCTGAGTCTCGGCGGTCAAGCAACCGTAAGAATAGACTTCCAGTTGCCCTCACTTTGCCTCTAATAGAGCCCTCACTGCTGGAGCGCTTGGCAGTGTGCAACCCACCGGCAACTAAGCCCTCCACAAGAACGCCTGGGGACTAGGTGCAAAGGCAAGGCAGGAGTGGAACTGAGGCCAGGAAGGCGCCACGAGCATCTCCCAGTCTCGCGAAGCCCGCTCCTTTCTTGAATGGAAGCCTAACGCGAGGCAAGTCTGGGCAAGGCTCGCCCAGGGCACAGCAGCCTCACGCCAGCAACTATGAGAGATCGGGCCTTCGAGCAGAGCTGGAGCTCTGCCGTACTGGAGGGGCACTCGGCTCCGCCAAAGTACTGATTGCAGCCGCACGCAGCTGGGCTGCCTTCTCTTGTACTGAGGAGGCTCGCTTCCGGCATGCTGTAAACTAGGCTTCCCGGCGGGGGCTCCCCGCGCCTCCTACAGGTCTTAGCTGAGGAGCTGCTTCCCTGAGCTGGGGCTGTGGACGGGAGCCCAGACACGCAGGGGCAGGCCCCAACCACCTGCACACGTCTCTGCTGGAGAGGAGAGCACTAGGGAAATGACGTCTGTCAGGCACCTTCTGGGCGCTCCCGAAGTTCAACTCCGGTGTGTGGGGCTGCAGACCCCAGCCAGGGGCCCTGTGAGCCTTGTGCTCTCCGTGGTGTGCTGAGTCTGGGCGGTCAAGCAACCGCTGGAGGAGCCCTGCAGTTGCCCTCCCATTGCCTCTAATAGAGCCCTCACTGCTGGAGCGCTTGGCAGTGTGCAACCCACCGGCAACTAAGCCCTCCACAAGAACGCCTGGGGACTAGGTGCAAAGGCAAGGCAGGAGTGGAGCTGAGGCCAGGATGGGGCCAGTAGAATCTCCCAGTCTCGCGCAGGGTGCTCCTTCCTGGACTGGAAGCCTAGCCGCGAGGCAAGTCTGGGCAAGGCTCGCCCAGGGCAGAGCAGCCTCACACCAGCAGCTCTGCCAGATCGGGCCTCTGAGCAGAGCTGGAGCTCTGCCGTACTGGAGGGGCACTCGGCTCCGCCAAAGTACTGATTGCAGCCGCACGCAGCTGGGCTGCCTTCTCTTGTACTGAGGAGGCTCGCTTCCGGCATGCTATAAACTGGGCTTCCAGGCGGGGGTGCCCCGCGCCTCCTACAGGTCTTAGCTGAGGAGCTGCTTCCCTGAGCTGGGGCTGTGGACGGGAGCCCAGAAACGCAGGGGCAGGCCCTAACCACCTGAACACGTCTCTGCTGGGGAGGAGAGCACTAGGGAAATGACGTCTGTCAGGCACCTTTTGGGCGCTCACCGAGTCAGCCTCCGCGTGTGTGGGGCTGCAGACCCCAGCCAGTGGCCCTGTGATCCTTGTGCTCTCCGTGCTGTGCTGAGTCTCGGCGGTCAAGCAACCGTAAGAATAGACTTCCAGTTGCCCTCACTTTGCCTCTAATAGAGCCCTCACTGCTGGAGCGCTTGGCAGTGTGCAACCCACCGGCAACTAAGCCCTCCACAAGAACGCCTGGGGACTAGGTGCAAAGGCAAGGCAGGAGTGGAACTGAGGCCAGGAAGGCGCGAGTAGCATCTCCCAGTCTCGCGAAGCCCGCTCCTTTCTGGACTGGAAGCCTAACGCGAGGCAAGTCTGGGCAAGGCTCGCCCAGGGCACAGCAGCCTCACGCCAGCAACTATGAGAGATCGGGACTTTGAGCAGAGCTGGAGCTCTGCCGTACTGGAGGGGCACTCGGCTCCGCCAAAGTACTGATTGCAGCCGCACGCAGCTGGGTTGCCTTCTCTTGTACTGAGGAGACTCGCTTCCGGCATGCAATAAACTGGGCTTCCAGGCGGGGGCGCCCCGCGCCTCCTACAGGTCTTAGCTGAGGAGCTGCTTCCCTGAGCTGGGGCTGTGGAAGGGAGTCCAGACAATCAAGGGCAGGCCCCAACCACCTGCACACGTCTCTGCTGGGGAGGAGAGCACTAGAGAAATGACGTCTGTCAGGCACCTTCTGGGCGCTCACCGAGTCAGCCTCCGCGTGTGTGGGGCTGCAGACCCCAGCCAGGGGCCCTGTGAGCCTTGTGCTCTCCGTGCTGTGCTGAGTCTGGGCGGTCAAGCAAACGCTGGAGGAGCCCTGCAGTTGCCCTCTCATTGCCTCTAATAGAGCCCTCACTGCTGGAGCGCTTGGCAGTGTGCAACCAACCGGCAACTAAGCCCTCCACAAGAACGCCTGGGGACTAGGTGCAAAGGCAAGGCAGGAGTGGAGCTGAGGCCAGGAAGGCGCCAGGAGAATCTCCCAGTCTCGCGCAGCCTGCTCCTTCCTGGACTGGAAGCCTAGCCGCAAGGCAAGTCTGGGCAAGCCTCGTCCAGGGCAGAGCAGCCTCACGCCAGCAACTCTGCCAGATCAGGCCTCTGAGCAGAGCTGGCGCTCTGCCGTACTGGAGGCGCACTCGGCTCCGCCAAAGCAGTGAATGTAGCCGCACACAGCAGGGCTGCCTTCTCTTCTCCCGAGGAGTCTCGCTTCCCGCATGTTGTAAACTAGGCTTCCAGGCGGGGCCCCCTGCGCCTCCCACAGGTCTTGGCTCAGGAGCTGCTTCCCTGAGCTGGGGCTGTGGACGGGAGCCCAGACACGCAGGGGCAGGCCCAAACCACCTGCACACGTCTCTGCTGGGGAGGAGAGCACTAGGGAAATGACGTCTGTCAGGCACCTTCTGGGCGCTCACCGAGTCAGCCTCCGCGTGTGTGGGGCTGCAGACCCCAGCCAGGGGCCCTGTGAGCCTTGTGCTCTCCGTGCTGTGCTGAGTCTGGGCGGTCAAGCAACCGCTGGAGGAGCCCTGCAGTTGCCCTCCCATTGCCTCTAATAGAGCCCTCACTGCTGGAGCGCTTGGCAGTGTGCAACCCACCGGCAACTAAGCCCTCCACAAGAACGCCTGGGGACTAGGTGCAAAGGCAAGGCAGGAGTGGAGCTGAGGCCAGGATGGCGCCAGTAGAATCTCCCAGTCTCACGCAGGGTGCTCCTTCCTGGACTGGAAGCCTAGCCGCGAGGCAAGTCTGGGCAAGGCTCGCCCAGGGCAGATCAGCCTCACACCAGCAGCACTGCCAGATCGGGCCTCTGAGCAGAGCTGGAGCTCTGCCGTACTGGAGCCGCACTCGGCTCCGCCAAAGCAGTGAATGCAGCCACACGCAGCAGGGCTGCCTTCTCTTCTCCCGAGCAGGCTCGCTTCCCGCATGCTGTAAACTAGGCTACCAGGCAGGGCCCCCTGCGCCTCCCACAGGTCTTGGCTGAGGAGCTGCTTCCCTGAGCTGGGGCTGTGGACGGGAGCCCAGACACGCAGGGGCAGGCCCCAAGCACCTGCACACGTCTCTGCTGTGGAGGAGAGCACTAGGGAAACGACGTCTGTCAGGCACCTTCTGGGCGCTCACCGAGTCAGTTTCCGCGTGTGTGGTGCTGCAGACCCCAGCCAGGGGCCCTGTGAGCCTTGGGCTCTCCGTGCTGTGCTGAGTCTGGGCGGTCAAGCAACCGAAAGAAGAAACTTGCAGATGCCCCCTCTTTGTCTCTAATAGAGCCCTCACTGCTGGAGCGCTTGGCAGTGTGCAACACACCGGCAACTAAGACGTCCACAAGAACGCCTGGGGACTAGGTGCAAAGGCAAGGCAGGAGTGGAGCTGAGGCCAGGAAGGCGCCAGTAGCATCTCCCAGTCTCGCGCAGCCCGCTCCTTTCTGGACAGGAAGCCTACGCGAGGCAAGTCTGGGCAAGGCTGGCCCAGGGCACAACAGCCTCAAGGAAGCAACTCTGCCAGATCGGGCCTTTGAGCAGAGCTGGAGCTCTGCCGTACTGGAAGGGCACTCGGCTCCGCCAAAGCAGTGATTGCAGCCGCACGCAGCTGGGCTGCCTTCTCTTCTACCGAGTAGGCTCGCTTCCCGCATGCTGTGCACTAGGCTTCCGGGCGGGGGCGCCCCGCACCTCCTACAAGTCTTAGCTGAGGAGCTGCTTCCCTGAGCTGGGGCTGTGGAAGGGAGTCCAGACACTCAAGGGCAGGCCCCAGCCACCTGCACACGTCTCTGCTCGGGAGGAGAGCACTAGGGAAATGACGTCTGTCAGGCACCTTCTGGGTGCTCCCGGAGTTCGCCTCCGGTGTGTGGGGCTGCAGACCCCAGCCAGGGGCCCTGTGAGCCTTGTACTTTCCGTGCTGTGCTGAGTCTGGGCGGTCAAGCAACCGCTGGAGGAGCCCTGCAGTTGCCCTCCCATTGCCTCTAATAGAGCCCTCACTGCTGGAGCGCTTGGCAGTGTGCAACACACCGGCAACTAAGACGTCCACAAGAACGCCTGGGGACTAGGTGCAAAGGCAAGGCAGGAGTGGAGCTGAGGCCAGGAAGGCGCCAGGAGCATCTCCCAGTCTCGCGCAGCCTGCTCCTTCCTGGACAGGAAGCCTAGCCGCGAGGCAAGTCTGGGCAAGGCTCGCCCAGGCCAGAGCACTTCACGCCAGCAGCTCTGCCAGATCGGGCCTCTGAGTAGAGCTGGAGCTCTGCCGTACTGGAGGCGCACTCGGCTCCGCCAAAGCAGTCAATGCAGCCGCACACAGCAGGGCTGCCTTCCCTTCTCCCGAGGAGGCTCGCTTCCCGCATGCTGTAAACTAGGCTTCCAGGCGGGGCCCCCGGCGCCTCCCACAGGTCTTGGCTCAGGAGCTGCTTCCCTGAGCTGGGGCTGTGGACGGGAGCCCAGACACGCAGGGGCCGGCACAAACCACCTGCACACGTCTCTGCTGGGGAGGAGAGCAATAGGGAAATGACGTCTCTAAGGCACCTTCTGGGCACTCACCGAGTCAGATTCCGCGTGTGTGGGGCTGCAGACCCCAGCCAGGGGCCCTGTGAGCCTTGTGCTCTCCGTGCTGTGCTGAGTCTGGGCGGTCAAGCAACCGTAAGAATAGACTTCCATTTGCCCTCACTTTGCCTCTAATAGAGCCCTCAAGCTGGAGCGCTTGGCTATGTGCAACCCACCGGCAACTAAGCCCTCCACAAGAACGCCTGGGGACTAATTTGAAAGGCAAGGCAGGAGTGGAGCTGAGGCCAGGAAGGCGCCACGAGCATCTCCCAGTCCCGCACAGCCCGCTCCTTTCTGGACTGGAAGCCTAACGCGAGGCAAGTCTGGGCAAGGCTCGCCCAGGGCAAAGCAGCGTCACGCCAGCAACTATGAGAGATCGGGCCTTCGAGCAGAGCTGGAGCTCTGCCGTACTGGAGGGGCACTCGGCTCCGCCAAAGTACTGATTGCAGCCGCACGCAGCTGGGCTGCCTTCTCTTGTACTGAGGAGGCTCGCTTCCGGCATGCTGTAAACTAGGCTTCCCGGCGAGGGCTCCCCGCGCCTCCTTCAGGTCTTAGCTGAGGAGCTGCTTCCCTGAGCTGGGGCTGTGGACGGGAGCCCAGACACGCAGGGGCAGGCCCCAACCACCTGCACACGTCTCTGCTGGAGAGGAGAGCACTAGGGAAATGACGTCTGTCAGGCACCTTCTGGGCGCTCCCGAAGTTCAACTCCGGTGTGTGGGGCTGCAAACCCCAGCCAGGGGCCCTGTGAGCCTTGTGCTCTCCGTGCTGTGCTGAGTCTGGGCGGTCAAGCAACCGCTGGAGGAGCCCTGCAGTTGCCCTCCCATTGCCTCTAATAGAGCCCTCACTGCTGGAGCGCTTGGCAGTGTGCAACCCACCGGCAACTAAGCCCTCCACAAGAACGCCTGGGGACTAGGTGCAAAGGCAAGGCAGGAGTGGAGCTGAGTCCAGGATGGCGCCAGTAGAATCTCCCAGTCTCGCGCAGGGTGCTCCTTCCTGGACTGGAAGCCTAGCCGCGAGGCAAGTCTGGGCAAGGCTCGCCCAGGGCAGAGCAGCCTCACACCAGCAGCTCTGCCAGATCGGGCCTCTGAGCAGAGTTGGAGCTCTGCCGTACTGGAGGGGCACTCGGCTCCGCCAAAGTACTGATTGCAGCCGCACGCAGCTGGGCTGCCTTCTCTTGTACTGAGGAGGCTCGCTTCCGGCATGCTATAAACTGGGCTTCCAGGCGGGGGCGCCCCCCGCCTCCTACAGGTCTTAGCTGAGGAGCTGCTTCCCTGAGCTGGGGCTGTGGACGGGAGCCCAGAAACGCAGGGGCAGGCCCTAACCACCTGCACACGTCTCTGCTGGGGAGGAGAGCACTAGGGAAATGACGTCTGTCAGGCTCCTTCTGGGCGCTCACCGAGTCAGCCTCCGCGTGTGTGGGGCTGCAGACCACAGCCAGTGGACCTGTGATCCTTTTGCTCTCCGTGCTGTGCTGAGTCTCGGCGGTCAAGCAACCGTAAGAATAGACTTCCAGTTGCCCTCACTTTGCCTCTAATAGAGCCCTCACTGCTGGAGCACTTGGCAGTGTGCAACCCACCGGCAACTTAGCCCTCCACAAGAACGCCTGGGGACTAGGTGCAAAGGCAAGGCAGGAGTGGAGCTGAGGCCAGGAAGGCGCCAGTAGCATCTCCCAGTCTCGCGCAGCCCGCTCCTTCCTGGACTGGAAGCCTATGTGTGAGGAAATTCTGGGCAAGGCTTGCCCAGGGCAGAGCAGCCTCACGGCAGCAACTCTGCCAGATCGGGCCTCTGAGCAGAGCTGGAGCTCTGCCGTACTGGAGGCGCAATCAGCTCCGCCAAAGCAGTGAATGCAGCCGCACACAGCAGGGCTGCCTTCTCTTCTCCGGAGGAGGCTCGCTTCCCGCATGCTGTAAACTAGGCTTCCAGGCGGGGCCCCCTGCGCCTCCCACAGGTCTTGGCTGAGGAGCTGCTTCCCTGAGCTGGGGCTGTGGACGGGAGCCCAGAAATGCAGGGGCAGGCCCTAACCACCTGCACACGTCTCTGCTGGGGCGGAGAGCACTAGGGAAATGACGTCTTTCAGGCACCTTCTGGGCCCTCACCGAGTCAGCCTCCGCGTGTGTGGGGCTGCAGACCCCAGCCAGTGGCCCTGTGATCCTTGTGCTCTCCGTGCTGTGCTGAGTCTCGGCGTTCAAGCAACCGCTGGAGGAGCCCTGAAGTTGCCCTCCCATTGCCTCTAATAGAGCCCACACTGCTGGAGCGCTTGGCAGTGTGCAACCCACCGGCAACTAAGCCTCCACAAGAACGCCTGGGGACTAGGTGCAAAGGCAAGGCAGGAGTGGAGCTGAGGCCAGGAAGGCGCCAGTAGCATCTCCCAGTCTCACGCAGCCTGCTCCTTTCTGGACTGGAAGCCTAACGTGAGGCAAGTCTGGGCAAGGCTCGCCCAGGGCAGAGCAGCCTCACGCCAGCAACTCTGCCAGATCGGGCCACTGAGCAGAGCTGGAGCTCTGCCGCAATGGAGGGGCACTCGGATCCGCCAAAGCAGTGATTGCAGCCGCACGCAGCAGGGCTGCCTTCTCTTGTACTGAGGAGGCTCGCTTCCCGCATGCTGTAAACTAGGCTTTCAGGCGGGGCCACCTGCGCCTCCCACAGGTCTTGGCTCAGGAGCTGCTTCCCTGAGCTGGGGCTGTGGTCGGGAATCCAGACACGCAGGGGCAGGCCCAAACCACCTGCACATGTCTCTGCTGGGGAGGAGAGCACTAGGGAAATGACGTCTGTCAGGCACCGTCTGGGCGCTCACCGAGTCAGCCTCCGCGTGTGTGGGGCTGCAGACACCAGCCAGGGGCCCTGTGAGCCTTGTGCTCTCCGTGCTGTGCTGAGTCTGGGCGGTCAAGCAACCGCTGGAGGAGCCCTGCAGTTGCCCTCCCATTGCCTCTAATAGAGCCCTCACTGCTGGAGCGCTTGGCAGTGTGCAACCCACCGGCAACTAAGCCCTCCACAAGAACGCCTGGGGACTAGGTGCAAAGGCAAGGCAGGAGTGGAGCTGAGGCCAGGATGGCGCCAGTAGAATCTCCCAGTCTCACGCAGGGTACTCCTTCCTGGACTGGAAGCCTAGCCGCGAGGCAAGTCTGGGCAAGGCTCGCCCAGGGCAGAGCAGCCTCACCCCAGCAGCTCTGCCAGATCGGGCCTCTGAGCAGAGCTGGAGCTCTGCCGTACTGGAGCCGCACTCGGCTCCGACAAAGCAGTGAATGCAGCCACACGCAGCAGGGCTGCCTTCTCTTCTCCCGAGCAGGCTCGCTTCCCGCATGCTGTAAACTAGGCTTCCAGGCAGGGCCCCCTGCGCCTCCAACAGGTCTTGGCTGAGGAGCTGCTTCCCTGAGCTGGGGCTGTGGACGGGAGCCCAGACACGCAGGGGCAGGCCCCAACCACCTGCACATATCTCTGCTGGGGAGGAGAGCACTAGGGAAATGACGTCTGTCAGGCACCTTCTGGGCGCTCCCGGAGTTCAACTCCGGTGTGTGGGGCTGCAGACCCCAGCCAGGGGCCCTGTGAGCCTTGTGCTCTCCGTGCTGTGCTGAGTCTGGGCGGTCAAGCAACTGCTGGAAGAGCCCTGCAGTTGCCCTCCCATTGCCTCTAATAGAGCCCTCACTGCTGGAGCGCTTGGCAGTGTGCAACCCACCGGCAACTAAGCCCTCCACAAGAACGCCTGAGGACTAGGTGCAAAGGCAAGGCAGGAGTGGAGCTGAGGCCAGGAAGGCGCGAGTAGCATCTCCCAGTCTCGCGAAGCCCGCTCCTTTCTGGACTGGAAGCCTAACGCGAGGCAAGTCTGGGCAAGGCTCGCCCAGGGCACAGCAGCCTCACGCCAGCAACTATGAGAGATCGGGACTTTGAGCAGAGCTGGAGCTCTGCCGTACTGGAGGGGCACTCGGCTCCGCCAAAGTACTGATTCCAGCCGCACGCAGCTGGGCTGCCTTCTCTTGTACTGACGAGGCCCGATTCCGGCATGCTATAAACTGGGCTTCCAGGCGGGGGCGCCCCGCGCCTCCTACAGGTCTTAGCTGAGGAGCTGCTTCCCTGAGCTGGGGCTGTGGAAGGGAGTCCAGACAATCAAGGGCAGGCCCCAACCACCTGCACACGTCTCTCCTGGGGAGGAGAGCACTAGAGAAATGACGTCTGTCAGGCACCTTCTGGGCGCTCACCGAGTCAGCCTCCGCGTGTGTGGGGCTGCAGACCCCAGCCAGGGGCCCTGTGAGCCTTGTACTCTCCGTGCTGTGCTGAGTCTGGGCGGTCAAGCAACCGCTGGAGGAGCCCTGCAGTTGCCCTCCCATTGCCTCTAATAGAGCCCTCACTGCTGGAGCGCTTGGCAGTGTGCATCCACCAGCAACTAAGCCCTCCACAAGAACGCCTGGGGACTAGGTGCAAAGGTAAGGCAGGAGTGGAGCTGAGGCCAGGAAGGCGTCAGTAGCATCTCCAAGTCTCGCGCAGCCCGCTCCTTCCTGGACTGGAAGCCTAGCCGCGAGGCAAGTCTGGGCAAGGTTCGCCCAGGGCAGAGCAGCCTCACGCCAACAGCTCTGCCAGATCTCGCCTTGAGCAGAGCTGGAGCTCTGCCGTACTGGAGGCGCACTCGGCTCCGCCAAAGCTGTGAATGCAGCCGCACACAGCAGGGCTGCTTTCTCTTCCTCCGAGGAGGCTCGCTTCCCGCATGCTGTAAACTAGGCTTCCAGGCGGGGCCCCCTGCGCCTCCCACAGGTCTTGGCTCAGGAGCTGCTTCCCTGAGTTGGGGCTGTGGACGGGAGCCCAGACACGCAGGGGCAGGCCCCAACCACCTGCACACGTCTCTGCTGGGGAGGAGAGCACTAGGGAAATGAGGTCTGTCAGAAACCTTCTGGGCGCTCCGGGAGTTCACCTCCGGTGTGTGGGGCTGCAGACCCCAGCCAGGGGCCCTGTGAGCCTTGTGCTCTCCGTGCTGTGCTGAGTCTGGGCGGTCAAGCAACCGCTGGAGGAGCCCTGCAGTTGCCCTCCCATTGCCTCTAATAGAGCCCTCACTGCTGGAGCGCTTAGCAGTGTGCAACCCACCGGCAACTAAGCCCTCTACAAGAACGCCTGGGGACTAGGTGCAAAAGCAAGGCAGGAGTGGAGCTGAGGCCAGGAAGGCGCCAGTAGCATCTCCCAGTCTCGCGCAGCCCGCTCAGTTCTGGACTGGAAGCCTAGCCGCGAGGCAAGTCTGGGCAAGGCTCGCCGAGAGCAGAGCAGCCTCACGCCAGCACTCTGCCAGATCGGGCCTCTGAGCAGAGCTGGAACTCTGACGTAATGGAAGCGCACTCGGCTCCGCTCAAGCAGTGATTGCAGCCTCACGGGTCTGGGATGCCTCCACCTCTTTCAAGGATGCTCGCTTCCCGCATGCTGTGAACTAGGCTTCCAGGCGGGGGCGCCCCGCGCCCCCTACAGGTCTTGGCTGAGGAGCTGCTTACCTGAGCTGGGGCTGTGGTCGGGAGCCCAGACACGCAGGAGCAGGCCCAAACCACCTGGACACGTTTATGCTGGGGAGGAGAGCACTAGGGAAATGACATCTCTCAGGCACCTTCTGGGCG
This sequence comes from Capricornis sumatraensis, assembly GCF_032405125.1. NCBI lineage: Eukaryota > Metazoa > Chordata > Mammalia > Artiodactyla > Bovidae > Capricornis > Capricornis sumatraensis. Next base: position 836,034 of record NW_027184617.1, on the reverse strand, counting down.
CTCACCAAGTCAGCCTCCGCGTGTGTGGGGCTGCAGACCCCAGCCAGGGGCCCTGTGAGCCTTGTGCTCCCCGTGCTGTGCTGAGTCTGGGCGGTCAAGCAACCGCTGGAGGAGCCCTGCAGTTGCCCTCCCATTACCTCTAATAGAGCCCTCACTGCGGGAGCGCTTGGCAGTGTGCAACGCACCGGCAACTAAGCTCTCCACAAGAACGCCTGGGGACTAGGTGCAAAGGCAAGGCAGGAGTGGAGCTGAGGCCAGGAAGGCGCCAGTAGCATATCCCAGTCTCGCGCAGCCCGCTCCTTCCTAGACTGGAAGCCTAGCAGCAGCAAGTCTGGGAAAGGCTCGCCCAGGGCAGAGCAGACTCACGCCAGCAACTCTGCCAGATCGGGCCTCTGAGCAGAGCTGGAGCTCTGCCGTACTGGAGGCGCACTCGGCTCGGCAAAGCAGTGAACGCAGCTGCACACAGCAGGGCTGTGTTCTCTTCTCCTGAAGAGGCTCGCTTCCCGCATGCTGTGCACTAGGCTTCCAGGCGGGGGCGCCCCGCGCCTCCTACAGGTCTTGGTTGAGGAGCTGCTTCCCTGAGCTGGGGCTGTGGACGGGAGCCCAGACACGCAGGGCAGGCCCCAACCACCTGCACACGTCTCTGCTGGGGAGGAGAGCACTAGGGAAGTGCCGTCTGTCAGGCAGCTTCTGGGCCCTCACCGAGTCAGCCTCCGCGTGTGTGGGGCTGCAGACCCCAGCCAGGGGCCCTGTGAGCCTTGTGCTCTCTGTGCTGCGCTGAGTCTGGGCGGTCAAGTAACCGTAAGGATACACTTCCAGTTGCCCTCACTTTGCCCCTAATAGAGCCATTAAGCTGGAGCCCTTGGCAGTGTGCAACACACTGGCAACTAAGCCCTCCACAAGAACTCCTGGGGACTAGGTGCAAAGGCAAGGCAGGAGTGGAGCTGAGGCCAGGAAGGCGCCAGGAGAATCTCCCAGTCTCGCACAGCCCGCTCCTTTCTGGACTAGAAGACTAGCCGCGAGGCAAGTCTGGGCAAGGCTCGCCCAGGGCAGAGCAGCCTCACGCCAGCACTCTGCCAGATCGGGCCTCTGAGCAGAGCTGGAGCTCTGCCGTAATGGAGGTGCCCTCGGCTCCACCAAAGCAGTGATTGCAGCCGCACGCATCTGGGCTGCCTCCTCTTATCCCAAGGAGGCTCGCTTCCCGCATGCTGTGCACTAGGCTTCCAGGCGGGGGCGCCCCACGCCTCCTACAGGTCTTGGCTGAGGAGCTGCTTCCGTGAGCTGGGGCTGTGTTCGGAAGCCCAGACACGCAGGGGCAGGCCCCAACCACCTAAATACGTCTCTGCTGGGGAGGAGAGCACTAGGGAAATGACGTCTGTCAGGCACCTTCTGGGCGCTCACCGAGTCAGCCTCCGCGTGTGTGGGGCTGCAGACCCCACCCAGGGGCCCTGTGAGCCTTGTGCTCTCCATGCGGTGCTGAGTCTGGGCGGTCAAGCAACCGCTGGAGGAGCCCTGCAGTTGCCCTCCCATTGCCTCTAATAGAGCCCTCACTGCTGGAGCGCTTGGCAGTGTGCAACCCACCGGCAACTAAGCCATCTACAGGAACGCCTGGGGACTAGGTGCAAAGGCAAGGCAGGAGTGGAGCTGAGGCCAGGAAGGCGCCAGTAGCATCTCCCAGTCTCGCGCAGCCGGCTGCTTCCTGGACTGGAAGCCTAGCCGCGAGGCAAGTCTTGGCAAGGCTCGCCCAGGGCAGAGCAGCCTCACGCCAGCAACTCTGCCAGATCGGGCCTCTGAGCAGAGCTGGAGCTCTGCCGTACTGGAGGCGCACTCGGCTCCGCCAAAGCAGTGAATGCAGCCGCACACAGCAGGGCTTCATCCTCTTCTCCCTAGGAGGCTCGCTTCCCGCATGCTGTAAACTAGGCTTCCAGGCGGCGCTCCCTGCGCCTCCCACAGGTCTTGGCTCAGGAGCTGCTTCCCTGAGCTGGGGCTGTGGTCGGGAACCCAGATACGCAGGGGCAGGCCCCAACTACCTGCACACGTCTCTGCTGGGGAGGAGAGCACTAGGGAAATGACGTCTGTCAGGCACCTTCTGGGCGCTCACTGAGTCATCCTCCGCGTGTGTGGGGCTGCAGACCCCAGCCAGGGGCCCTGTGAGCCTTGTGCTCTCCGTGCTGTGCTGAGTCTGGGCGGTCAAGCAACCGCTGGAGGAGCCCTGAAGTTGCCCTCCCATTGCCTCTAATGGAGCCCTCACTGCTGGAGCGCTTGTCAGTGTGCAACACACCGGCAACTAAGCCCTCCACAAGAAAGCCTGGGGACTAGGTGCAAAGGCAAGGCAGGAGTGGAGCTGAGGCCAGGAAGGCGCCAGTAGCATCTCCAAGTCTCACGCAGCCCGCTCAGTTCTGGACTGGAAGCCTAGCCGCGAGGCAAGTCTGGGCAAGGCTCGCCGAGAGCAGAGCAGCCTCACGCCAGCACTCTGCCAGATCGGGCCTCTGAGCAGAGCTGGAACTCTGACGTAATGGAAGCGCACTCGGCTCCGCCCAAGCAGTGATTGCAGCCTCACGGGTCTGGGATGCCTCCACCTCTTTCAAGGATGCTCGCTTCCCGCATGCTGTGAACTAGGCTTCCAGGCGGGGGCGCCCTGCGCCTCCTATAGGTCTTGGCTGAGGAGCTGCTTTCCTGAGCTGGGGCTGTGGTCGGGAGCCCAGACACGCAGTGGCAGGCCCAAACCACCTGCACATGTCTCTGCTGGGGAGGAGAGCACTAGGGAAATGACGTCTGTCAGGCACCTTCTGGGCACTCACCGAGTCAGCCTCCGCGTGTGTGGGGCTGCAGACCCCAGCCAGGGGCCCTGTGAGCCTTGTGCTCTCCGTGCTGTGCTGAGTCTGGGCGGTCAAGCAACCGCTGGAGGAGCCCTGCAGTTGCCCTCCCATTGCCTCTAATAGAGCCCTCACTGCTGGAGCGCTTGGCAGTGTGCAACCCACCGGCAACTAAGCCATCTACAGGAACGCCTGGGGACTAGGTGCAAAGGCAAGGCAGGAGTGGAGCTGAGGCCAGGAGGCGCCAGTAGCATCTCCCAGTCTCGCGCAGCCCCCTCCTTCCTGGACTGGAAGCCTACCGCGAGGCAAGTCTGGGCAAGGCTCGCCCAGGGCAGAGCAGCCTCAGGCCAGCAACTCTGCCAGATCGGGTCTCTGAGCAGAGATGGAGCTCGGCCGTCCTGGAGGCGCACTCGGCTCCGCCAAAGCAGTGAATGCAGCCGCACACAGCAGGGCTGCCTTCTCTTCTCCCGAGGAGGCTCGCTTCCCGCATGCTGTAAACCAGGCTTCCAGGCGGGGCCCCCTGCGCCTACCACAGGTCTTGGCTCAGGAGCTGCTTCCCTGAGCTGGGGCTGTGGACGGGAGCCCAGACACGCAGCGGCAGGCCCCAACCACCTGCGCACGTCTCTGCTGGGGAGGAGAGCACTAGGGAAATGAGGTCTGTCAGGCACCTTCTGGGCGCTCCCGGAGTTCGTCTCCGGTGTGTGGGGCTGCAGACCCCAGCCAGGGGCCCTGTGAGCCTTGTGCTCTCCGTGCTGTGCGGAGTCTGTGCGGTCAAGTAACCGTAAGAATAGACTTCCAGTTGCCCTCACTTTGTCTCTAATAGAGCCCTCAACCTGGAGCGCTTGGCAGTGTGCAACCCACTGGCAACTAAGCCCTCCACAAGAACGCCTCGGGACTAGGTTCAAAGGCAAGGCAGGAGTGGAGCTGAGGCCAGGAAGGCGCCAGTAGCATCTCCCAGTCTCGCGCAGCCCGCTCCTTTCTGGACTAGAAGCCTAGCCGCGAGGCAAGTTTGGGCAAGGCTCGCCCAGGGCAGAGCAGCCTCACGCCAGCACTCTGCCAGATCGGGCCTCTGAGGAGAGATGGATCTCTGCCGTACTGGAGGCGAACTCGGCTCCAACAAAGCAGTGAATGCAGCCGCACACAGCAGGGCTGCCTTCTCTTCTCCCGAGGAGGCTCGCTTCCCGCATGCTGTAAACTAGGCTTCCAGGCGGGGCCCCCTGCGCCTCCCACAGGTCTTGGCTCAGGAGCTGCTTCCCTGAGCTGGGGCTGTGGACGGGAGCCCAGACACGCAGGGGCAGGCCCCAAGCACCGGCACACGTCTCTACTGGGGAGGAGAGCACTAGGGAAATGACGTCTGTCAGGCACCTTCTGGGCACTCACCGAGTCAGCCTCCGCGTGTGTGGGGCTGCAGACCCCAGCCAGGGGCCCTGTGAGCCTTGTACTTTCCGTGCTGTGCTGAGTCTGGGCGGTCAAGCAAAAGCAAGAGGCGACTTGCAGTAGCCCTCCCTTTGCCTCTAATAGAGCCCTCACGGCTGGAGAGCTTGGCAGTGTGCAACCCACTGGCAACTAAGCCTTTCACAAGAACGCCTGGGGACTAGGTGCAAAGGCAAGGCAGGAGTGGAGCTGAGGCCAGGAAGGCGCCAGTAGCATCTCCCAGTCTCGCGAAGCCTGCTCCTTCCTGGACTGGAAGCCTAGCCGCGAGGCAAGTCTGGGCAAAGCTCGCCCTGGGCAGAGCAACCTCACGCCAGCAACTCTGCCAGATAGGGCCTCTGAGCAGAGCTGGAGCTCTGCCGTACTGGAGGGGCACTCGGCTCCGCCAAAGCAGTGATTGCAGCCGCACGCAGCTGGGCTGGCTCCTCTTCTCCCGCGGAGACTCGTTTCCTGCATGCTGTAAACTAGGCTTCCAGGCGGGGCCCCCTGCACCTCCCACAGGTCTTGGCTGAGGAGCTGCTTCCCTGAGCTGGGGCTGAGGACGCGAGCCCAGACACGCAGGGGCAGGCCCCAACCACCTGCACACGTCTCTGCTGGGGAGGAGAGCACTAGGGAAATGACGTCTGTCAGGCACCTTCTGGGCGCTCACCGAGTCAGCCTCCGCGTGTGTGGGCCTGCAGACCCCAGCCAGGGGCCCTGTGAGCCTTGTGCTCTCCATGCTGTGCTGAGTCTGGGCGGTCAAGCAACCGCTGGAGGAGCCCTGCAGTTGCCCTCCCATTGCCTCTAATAGAGCCCTCACTGCTGGAGCGCTTGGCAGTGTGCAACCCCCCGGCAACTAAGCCCTCCACAAGAACGCCTGGGGAGTACCTGCAAAGGCAAGGCAGGAGGGGAGCTGAGGCCAGGAAGGCCTCAGTAGCATCTCCCAGTCTCGCGCAGCCTGCTCCTTCATGGACTGGAAGAATAGCCGCGAGGCAAATCTGGGCAAGTCTCCCAGGGCAGAGCAGCCTCACGCCAGCAACTCTGCCTGATCGGGCCTCTGAGCAGAGCTGGAGCTCTGCCGTACTGGAGGTGCACTCGGCTCCGCCAAAGCAGTGAATGCAGCCGCACACAGCAGCGCTGCCTCCTCTTCTCCCGAGGAGGCTCGCTTCCCGCATGCTGTAAACTAGGCTTCCAGGCGGCGCTCCCTGCGCCTCCCACTGGTCTTGGCTCAGGAGCTGCTTCCCTGAGCTGGGGCTGTGGACGGGAGCCCAGATACGCAGGGGCAGGCCCCAACCACCTGCACACGTCTCTGCTGGGGAGGAGAGCACTAGGGAAATGACGGCACTCAGGCACCTTCTGGGCGCTCCCGGAGTTCGCCTCCGGTGTGTGGGGCTGCAGACCCCAGCCAGGGGCCCTGTGAGCCTTGTGCTCTCCGTGCTGTGCTGAGTCTGGGCCGTCAAGCAACCGCTGGAGGAGCCCTGCAGTTGCCCTCCCATTGCCTCTAATAGAGCCCTCACTGCTGGAGCGCTTGGCAGTGTGCAACCCACCAGCAACTAAGCCCTCCACAAGAACGCCTGGGGACTAGCTGCAAAGGCAAGACAGGAGTGGAGCTGAGGCCAGGAAGGCGCCAGTAGCCTTTCCCAGTCTCGCGCAGCCTGCTCCTTCCTGGACTGGAAGACTAGCCGCGAGGCAAATCTGGGCAAGGTTCGCCAGGGCAGAGCAGCCTCACGCCAGCAGCTCTGCCAGACCGGGCCTTGAGCATAGCTGGAGCTCTGCCTTACTGTAGGGGCACTCGGCTCCGCCAAAGCAGTGATTGCAGCCGCACGCAGCTGGGCTGCCTCCCCTTCTCCCAAGGAGGCTCGCTTCCCGCATGCTGTAAACTAGGCTTCCAGGCGGGGCCCCCTGCGCTCTCACAGGTCTTGGCTCAGGAGCTGCATCCCTGAGCTGGGGCTGTGGACGGGAGCCCAGAAACGCAGGGCCAGACCCTAACCACCTGCACACGTCTCTGCTGGGAAGGAGAGCACTAGGGAAATGACGTCTGTCAGGCACCTTCTGGGCGCTCACCAAGTCAGCCTCCGCGTGTGTGGGGCTGCAGACCCCAGCCAGGGGCCCTGTGAGCCTTGTGCTCTCCGTGCTGTGCGGAGTCTGTGCGGTCAAGTAACCGTAAGAACAGACTTCCAGTTGCCCTCACTTTGTCTCTAATAGAGCCCTCAACCTGGAGCGCTTGGCAGTGTGCAACCCACTGGCAACTAAGCCCTCCACAAGAACGCCTCGGGACTAGGTTCAAAGGCAAGGCAGGAGTGGAGCTGAGGCCAGGAAGGCGCCAGTAGCATCTCCCAGTCTCGCGCAGCCCGCTCCTTTCTGGACTAGAAGCCTAGCCGCGAGGCAAGTTTGGGCAAGGCTCGCCCAGGGCAGAGCAGCCTCACGCCAGCACTCTGCCAGATCGGGCCTCTGAGGAGAGATGGATCTCTGCCGTACTGGAGGCGAACTCGGCTCCAACAAAGCAGTGATTGCAGCCGCACACAGCAGGGCTGCCTTCTCTTCTCCCGAGGAGGCTCGCTTCCCGCATGCTGTAAACTAGGCTTCCAGGCGGGGCCCCCTGCGCCTCCCACAGGTCTTGGCTCAGGAGCTGCTTCCCTGAGCTGGGGCTGTGGACGGGAGCCCAGACACGCAGGGGCAGGCCCCAAGCACCGGCACACGTCTCTACTGGGGAGGAGAGCACTAGGGAAATGACGTCTGTCAGGCACCTTCTGGGCACTCACCGAGTCAGCCTCCGCGTGTGTGGGGCTGCAGACCCCAGCCAGGGGCCCTGTGAGCCTTGTACTTTCCGTGCTGTGCTGAGTCTGGGCGGTCAAGCAAAAGCAAGAGGCGACTTGCAGTAGCCCTCCCTTTGCCTCTAATAGAGCCCTCACGGCTGGAGAGCTTGGCAGTGTGCAACCCACTGGCAACTAAGCCTTTCACAAGAACGCCTGGGGACTAGGTGCAAAGGCAAGGCAGGAGTGGAGCTGAGGCCAGGAAGGCGCCAGTAGCATCTCCCAGTCTCGCGAAGCCTGCTCCTTCCTGGACTGGAAGCCTAGCCGCGAGGCAAGTCTGGGCAAAGCTCGCCCTGGGCAGAGCAACCTCACGCCAGCAACTCTGCCAGATAGGGCCTCTGAGCAGAGCTGGAGCTCTGCCGTACTGGAGGGGCACTCGGCTCCGCCAAAGCAGTGATTGCAGCCGCACGCAGCTGGGCTGGCTCCTCTTCTCCCGCGGAGACTCGCTTCCTGCATGCTGTAAACTAGGCTTCCAGGCGGGGCCCCCTGCACCTCCCACAGGTCTTGGCTGAGGAGCTGCTTCCCTGAGCTGGGGCTGAGGACGCGAGCCCAGACACGCAGGGGCAGGCCCCAACCACCTGCACACGTCTCTGCTGGGGAGGAGAGCACTAGGGAAATGACGTCTGTCAGGCACCTTCTGGGCGCTCACCGAGTCAGCCTCCGCGTGTGTGGGCCTGCAGACCCCAGCCAGGGGCCCTGTGAGCCTTGTGCTCTCCATGCTGTGCTGAGTCTGGGCGGTCAAGCAACCGCTGGAGGAGCCCTGCATTTGCCCTCCCATTGCCTCTAATAGAGCCCTCACTGCTGGAGCGCTTGGCAGTGTGCAACCCCCCGGCAACTAAGCCCTCCACAAGAACGCCTGGGGAGTACCTGCAAAGGCAAGGCAGGAGGGGAGCTGAGGCCAGGAAGGCCTCAGTAGCATCTCCCAGTCTCGCGCAGCCTGCTCCTTCATGGACTGGAAGAATAGCCGCGAGGCAAATCTGGGCAAGTCTCCCAGGGCAGAGCAGCCTCACGCCAGCAACTCTGCCTGATCAGGCCTCTGAGCAGAGCTGGAGCTCTGCCGTACTGGAGGTGCACTCGGCTCCGCCAAAGCAGTGAATGCAGCCGCACACAGCAGCGCTGCCTCCTCTTCTCCCGAGGAGGCTCGCTTCCCGCATGCTGTAAACTAGGCTTCCAGGCGGCGCTCCCTGCGCCTCCCACTGGTCTTGGCTCAGGAGCTGCTTCCCTGAGCTGGGGCTGTGGACGGGAGCCCAGATACGCAGGGGCAGGCCCCAACCACCTGCACACGTCTCTGCTGGGGAGGAGAGCACTAGGGAAATGACGGCACTCAGGCACCTTCTGGGCGCTCCCGGAGTTCGCCTCTGGTGTGTGGGGCTGCAGACCCCAGCCAGGGGCCCTGTGAGCCTTGTGCTCTCCGTGCTGTGCTGAGTCTGGGCCGTCAAGCAACCGCTGGAGGAGCCCTGCAGTTGCCCTCCCATTGCCTCTAATAGAGCCCTCACTGCTGGAGCGCTTGGCAGTGTGCAACCCACCAGCAACTAAGCCCTCCACAAGAACGCCTGGGGACTAGCTGCAAAGGCAAGACAGGAGTGGAGCTGAGGCCAGGAAGGCGCCAGTAGCCTTTCCCAGTCTCGCGCAGCCTGCTCCTTCCTGGACTGGAAGACTAGCCGCGAGGCAAATCTGGGCAAGGTTCGCCAGGGCAGAGCAGCCTCACGCCAGCAGCTCTGCCAGACCGGGCCTTGAGCATAGCTGGAGCTCTGCCTTACTGTAGGGGCACTCGGCTCCGCCAAAGCAGTGATTGCAGCCGCACGCAGCTGGGCTGCCTCCCCTTCTCCCAAGGAGGCTCGCTTCCCGCATGCTGTAAACTAGGCTTCCAGGCGGGGCCCCCTGCGCTCTCACAGGTCTTGGCTCAGGAGCTGCATCCCTGAGCTGGGGCTGTGGACGGGAGCCCAGAAACGCAGGGCCAGACCCTAACCACCTGCACACGTCTCTGCTGGGAAGGAGAGCACTAGGGAAATGACGTCTGTCAGGCACCTTCTGGGCGCTCACCAAGTCAGCCTCCGCGTGTGTGGGGCTGCAGACCCCAGCCAGGGGCCCTGTGAGCCTTGTGCTCTCCGTGCTGTGCGGAGTCTGTGCGGTCAAGTAACCGTAAGAATAGACTTCCAGTTGCCCTCACTTTGTCTCTAATAGAGCCCTCAACCTGGAGCGCTTGGCAGTGTGCAACCCACTGGCAACTAAGCCCTCCACAAGAACGCCTCGGGACTAGGTTCAAAGGCAAGGCAGGAGTGGAGCTGAGGCCAGGAAGGCGCCAGTAGCATCTCCCAGTCTCGCGCAGCCCGCTCCTTTCTGGACTAGAAGCCTAGCCGCGAGGCAAGTTTGGGCAAGGCTCGCCCAGGGCAGAGCAGCCTCACGCCAGCACTCTGCCAGATCGGGCCTCTGAGGAGAGATGGATCTCTGCCGTACTGGAGGCGAACTCGGCTCCAACAAAGCAGTGAATGCAGCCGCACACAGCAGGGCTGCCTTCTCTTCTCCCGAGGAGGCTCGCTTCCCGCATGCTGTAAACTAGGCTTCCAGGCGGGGCCCCCTGCGCCTCCCACAGGTCTTGGCTCAGGAGCTGCTTCCCTGAGCTGGGGCTGTGGACGGGAGCCCAGACACGCAGGGGCAGGCCCCAAGCACCGGCACACGTCTCTACTGGGGAGGAGAGCACTAGGGAAATGACGTCTGTCAGGCACCTTCTGGGCACTCACCGAGTCAGCCTCCGCGTGTGTGGGGCTGCAGACCCCAGCCAGGGGCCCTGTGAGCCTTGTACTTTCCGTGCTGTGCTGAGTCTGGGCGGTCAAGCAAAAGCAAGAGGCGACTTGCAGTAGCCCTCCCTTTGCCTCTAATAGAGCCCTCACGGCTGGAGAGCTTGGCAGTGTGCAACCCACTGGCAACTAAGCCTTTCACAAGAACGCCTGGGGACTAGGTGCAAAGGCAAGGCAGGAGTGGAGCTGAGGCCAGGAAGGCGCCAGTAGCATCTCCCAGTCTCGCGAAGCCTGCTCCTTCCTGGACTGGAAGCCTAGCCGCGAGGCAAGTCTGGGCAAAGCTCGCCCTGGGCAGAGCAACCTCACGCCAGCAACTCTGCCAGATAGGGCCTCTGAGCAGAGCTGGAGCTCTGCCGTACTGGAGGGGCACTCGGCTCCGCCAAAGCAGTGATTGCAGCCGCACGCAGCTGGGCTGGCAACTCTTCTCCCGCGGAGACTCGCTTCCTGCATGCTGTAAACTAGGCTTCCAGGCGGGGCCCCCTGCACCTCCCACAGGTCTTGGCTGAGGAGCTGCTTCCCTGAGCTGGGGCTGAGGACGCGAGCCCAGACACGCAGGGGCAGGCCCCAACCACCTGCACACGTCTCTGCTGGGGAGGAGAGCACTAGGGAAATGACGTCTGTCAGGCACCTTCTGGGCGCTCACCGAGTCAGCCTCCGCGTGTGTGGGCCTGCAGACCCCAGCCAGGGGCCCTGTGAGCCTTGTGCTCTCCATGCTGTGCTGAGTCTGGGCGGTCAAGCAACCGCTGGAGGAGCCCTGCAGTTGCCCTCCCATTGCCTCTAATAGAGCCCTCACTGCTGGAGCGCTTGGCAGTGTGCAACCCCCCGGCAACTAAGCCCTCCACAAGAACGCCTGGGGAGTACCTGCAAAGGCAAGGCAGGAGGGGAGCTGAGGCCAGGAAGGCCTCAGTAGCATCTCCCAGTCTCGCGCAGCCTGCTCCTTCATGGACTGGAAGAATAGCCGCGAGGCAAATCTGGGCAAGTCTCCCAGGGCAGAGCAGCCTCACGCCAGCAACTCTGCCTGATCGGGCCTCTGAGCAGAGCTGGAGCTCTGCCGTACTGGAGGTGCACTCGGCTCCGCCAAAGCAGTGAATGCAGCCGCACACAGCAGCGCTGCCTCCTCTTCTCCCGAGGAGGCTCGCTTCCCGCATGCTGTAAACTAGGCTTCCAGGCGGCGCTCCCTGCGCCTCCCACTGGTCTTGGCTCAGGAGCTGCTTCCCTGAGCTGGGGCTGTGGACGGGAGCCCAGATACGCAGGGGCAGGCCCCAACCACCTGCACACGTCTCTGCTGGGGAGGAGAGCACTAGGGAAATGACGGCACTCAGGCACATTCTGGGCGCTCCCGGAGTTCGCCTCCGGTGTGTGGGGCTGCAGACCCCAGCCAGGGGCCCTGTGAGCCTTGTGCTCTCCGTGCTGTGCTGAGTCTGGGCCGTCAAGCAACCGCTGGAGGAGCCCTGCAGTTGCCCTCCCATTGCCTCTAATAGAGCCCTCACTGCTGGAGCGCTTGGCAGTGTGCAACCCACCAGCAACTAAGCCCTCCACAAGAACGCCTGGGGACTAGCTGCAAAGGCAAGACAGGAGTGGAGCTGAGGCCAGGAAGGCGCCAGTAGCCTTTCCCAGTCTCGCGCAGCCTGCTCCTTCCTGGACTGAAAGACTAGCCGCGAGGCAAATCTGGGCAAGGTTCGCCAGGGCAGAGCAGCCTCACGCCAGCAGCTCTGCCAGACCGGGCCTTGAGCATAGCTGGAGCTCTGCCTTACTGTAGGGGCACTCGGCTCCGCCAAAGCAGTGATTGCAGCCGCACGCAGCTGGGCTGCCTCCCCTTCTCCCAAGGAGGCTCGCTTCCCGCATGCTGTAAACTAGGCTTCCAGGCGGGGCCCCCTGCGCTCTCACAGGTCTTGGCTCAGGAGCTGCATCCCTGAGCTGGGGCTGTGGACGGGAGCCCAGAAACGCAGGGCCAGACCCTAACCACCTGCACACGTCTCTGCTGGGAAGGAGAGCACTAGGGAAATGACGTCTGTCAGGCACCTTCTGGGCGCTCACCAAGTCAGCCTCCGCGTGTGTGGGGCTGCAGACCCCAGCCAGGGGCCCTGTGAGCCTTGTGCTCTCCGTGCTGTGCGGAGTCTGTGCGGTCAAGTAACCGTAAGAATAGACTTCCAGTTGCCCTCACTTTGTCTCTAATAGAGCCCTCAACCTGGAGCGCTTGGCAGTGTGCAACCCACTGGCAACTAAGCCCTCCACAAGAACGCCTCGGGACTAGGTTCAAAGGCAAGGCAGGAGTGGAGCTGAGGCCAGGAAGGCGCCAGTAGCATCTCCCAGTCTCGCGCAGCCCGCTCCTTTCTGGACTAGAAGCCTAGCCGCGAGGCAAGTTTGGGCAAGGCTCGCCCAGGGCAGAGCAGCCTCACGCCAGCACTCTGCCAGATCGGGCCTCTGAGGAGAGATGGATCTCTGCCGTACTGGAGGCGAACTTGGCTCCAACAAAGCAGTGAATGCAGCCGCACACAGCAGGGCTGCCTTCTCTTCTCCCGAGGAGGCTCGCTTCCCGCATGCTGTAAACTAGGCTTCCAGGCGGGGCCCCCTGCGCCTCCCACAGGTCTTGGCTCAGGAGCTGCTTCCCTGAGCTGGGGCTGTGGACGGGAGCCCAGACACGCAGGGGCAGGCCCCAAGCACCGGCACACGTCTCTACTGGGGAGGAGAGCACTAGGGAAATGACGTCTGTCAGGCACCTTCTGGGCACTCACCGAGTCAGCCTCCGCGTGTGTGGGGCTGCAGACCCCAGCCAGGGGCCCTGTGAGCCTTGTACTTTCCGTGCTGTGCTGAGTCTGGGCGGTCAAGCAAAAGCAAGAGGCGACTTGCAGTAGCCCTCCCTTTGCCTCTAATAGAGCCCTCACGGCTGGAGAGCTTGGCAGTGTGCAACCCACTGGCAACTAAGCCTTTCACAAGAACGCCTGGGGACTAGGTGCAAAGGCAAGGCAGGAGTGGAGCTGAGGCCAGGAAGGCGCCAGTAGCATCTCCCAGTCTCGCGAAGCCTGCTCCTTCCTGGACTGGAAGCCTAGCCGCGAGGCAAGTCTGGGCAAAGCTCGCCCTGGGCAGAGCAACCTCACGCCAGCAACTCTGCCAGATAGGGCCTCTGAGCAGAGCTGGAGCTCTGCCGTACTGGAGGGGCACTCGGCTCCGCCAAAGCAGTGATTGCAGCCGCACGCAGCTGGGCTGGCTCCTCTTCTCCCGCGGAGACTCGCTTCCTGCATGCTGTAAACTAGGCTTCCAGGCGGGGCCCCCTGCACCTCCCACAGGTCTTGGCTGAGGAGCTGCTTCCCTGAGCTGGGGCTGAGGACGCGAGCCCAGACACGCAGGGGCAGGCCCCAACCACCTGCACACGTCTCTGCTGGGGAGGAGAGCACTAGGGAAATGACGTCTGTCAGGCACCTTCTGGGCGCTCACCGAGTCAGCCTCCGCGTGTGTGGGCCTGCAGACCCCAGCCAGGGGCCCTGTGAGCCTTGTGCTCTCCATGCTGTGCTGAGTCTGGGCGGTCAAGCAACCGCTGGAGGAGCCCTGCAGTTGCCCTCCCATTGCCTCTAATAGAGCCCTCACTGCTGGAGCGCTTGGCAGTGTGCAACCCCCCGGCAACTAAGCCCTCCACAAGAACGCCTGGGGAGTACCTGCAAAGGCAAGGCAGGAGGGGAGCTGAGGCCAGGAAGGCCTCAGTAGCATCTCCCAGTCTCGCGCAGCCTGCTCCTTCATGGACTGGAAGAATAGCCGCGAGGCAAATCTGGGCAAGTCTCCCAGGGCAGAGCAGCCTCACGCCAGCAACTCTGCCTGATCGGGCCTCTGAGCAGAGCTGGAGCTCTGCCGTACTGGAGGTGCACTCGGCTCCGCCAAAGCAGTGAATGCAGCCGCACACAGCAGCGCTGCCTCCTCTTCTCCCGAGGAGGCTCGCTTCCCGCATGCTGTAAACTAGGCTTCCAGGCGGCGCTCCCTGCGCCTCCCACTGGTCTTGGCTCAGGAGCTGCTTCCCTGAGCTGGGGCTGTGGACGGGAGCCCAGATACGCAGGGGCAGGCCCCAACCACCTGCACACGTCTCTGCTGGGGAGGAGAGCACTAGGGAAATGACGGCACTCAGGCACCTTCTGGGCGCTCCCGGAGTTCGCCTCCGGTGTGTGGGGCTGCAGACCCCAGCCAGGGGCCCTGTGAGCCTTGTGCTCTCCGTGCTGTGCTGAGTCTGGGCCGTCAAGCAACCGCTGGAGGAGCCCTGCAGTTGCCCTCCCATTGCCTCTAATAGAGCCCTCACTGCTGGAGCGCTTGGCAGTGTGCAACCCACCAGCAACTAAGCCCTCCACAAGAACGCCTGGGGACTAGCTGCAAAGGCAAGACAGGAGTGGAGCTGAGGCCAGGAAGGCGCCAGTAGCCTTTCCCAGTCTCGCGCAGCCTGCTCCTTCCTGGACTGGAAGACTAGCCGCGAGGCAAATCGGGGCAAGGTTCGCCAGGGCAGAGCAGCCTCACGCCAGCAGCTCTGCCAGACCGGGCCTTGAGCATAGCTGGAGCTCTGCCTTACTGTAGGGGCACTCGGCTCCGCCAAAGCAGTGATTGCAGCCGCACGCAGCTGGGCTGCCTCCCCTTCTCCCAAGGAGGCTCGCTTCCCGCATGCTGTAAACTAGGCTTCCAGGCGGGGCCCCCTGCGCTCTCACAGGTCTTGGCTCAGGAGCTGCATCCCTGAGCTGGGGCTGTGGACGGGAGCCCAGAAACGCAGGGCCAGACCCTAACCACCTGCACACGTCTCTGCTGGGAAGGAGAGCACTAGGGAAATGACGTCTGTCAGGCACCTTCTGGGCGCTCACCAAGTCAGCCTCCGCGTGTGTGGGGCTGCAGACCCCAGCCAGTGGCCCTGTGAGCCTTGTGCTCTCCGTGCTGTGCTGAGTCTGGGCGGTCAAGCAACCATAAGAATAGACTTCCAGTTGCCCTCACTTTGCCTCTAATAGAGCCCTCAATCTGAAGTTCTTGGAAGTGTGCAACCCACCGGCAACAAAGCCCTCCACAAGAACGCCTGGGGACTAGGTGCAAAGGTAAGGCAGGAGTGGAGCTGAGGCCAGGAAGGCGCCAGTAGCATCTCCCAGTCTCGCGCAGCCCGCTCCTTTCTGGATTGGAAGCCGAGCCTCGAGGCAAGTCTGGGCAAGGCTCGCCCAGGGCAGAGCAGCCTCACGCCAGCACTCTGCCAGATCGGGCCTCTGAGCAGAGCTGGAGCTGTGCCGTAATGGAGGGGCACTCGGATCCGCCAAAGCAGTGATTGCAGCTGCACGCAGCTGGGCTGCCTCACCTTCTCCCAAGGAAGCTGGCTTCCCGCATGCTGTAAACTAGGCTTCCATCCGGGCCCCCCTGCGCCTCCCACAGGTCTTGGGTCAGGAGCTGCTTCCCTGACCTGGGGCTGTGGACGGGAGCCCAGAAACGCAGGGGCAGGCCCTAACCACCTGCACACGTCTCTGCTCGGGAGGAGAGCACTAGGGAAATGACGTCTGTCAGGCACCTTCTGGGCGCTCACCGAGTCAGCCTCCGCGTGTGTTGGACTGCAGACCCCAGGCAGGGGCCCAGTGAGCCTTGTGCTCTCCGTGCTGTTGCTGAGTCTGGGCGGTCAAGCAACCGCTGGAGGAGCCCTGCAGTTGCCCTCCCATTGCCTCTAATAGAGCCCTCACTCCTGGAGCGCTTGGCAGTGTGCAACCCACCGGCAACTAAGGCCTCCACAAGAACGCCTGGGGATTAGGTGCAAATGCAAGGCAGGAGTGGAGCTGAGGCCAGGAAGGCGCCAGTAGCATCTCCCAGTCTCGCGCAGCCCGCTCCTTCCTGGACTGGAAGCCTATGTGCGAGGCAAGTCTGGGCAAGTCTCTCCCAGGACAGAGCAGCCTAACGCCAGCAACTCTGCCAGATCGGGCCTCTGAGCAGAGCTGGAGCTCTGCCGTACTGGAGGCGCACTCGGCTCCGCCAAAGCAGTGAATGCCGCCGCACGCAGCCAGGCTGCCTTCTCTTCTCCCGAGGAGGCTCGCTTCCCACATGCTGTCAACTAGGCTTCCAGGTGGGGCCCCCCGCGCCTCCCACAGGTCTTCACTCAGGAGCTGCTTACCTGAGCTGAGGCTGTGGACGGGAGCCCAGACACGCAGGGGCAGGCCCCAACCACCTGCACATGTCTCTGCTGGGGAGGAGAGCACTAGGGAAATGACGTCTGTCAGGAACCTTCTGGGCGCTCACGGAGTCAGCCTCCGCGTGTGTGGGACTGCAGACCCCAGCCAGGGGCCCTGTGAGCCTTGTGCTCTCCGTGCTGTGCTGAGTCTGGGCGGTGAAGCAACCGCTGGAGGAGCCCTGCAGTTGCCCTCCCATTGCCTCTAATAGAGCCCTCACTGCTGGAGCGCTTGGCAGTGTGCAACCCACCGGCAACTAAGCCCTCCACAAGAACGCCTGGGGACTAGGTGCAAAGGTAAGGCAGGAGTGGAGCTGAGGCCAGGAAGGCGTCAGTAGCATCTCCAAGTCTCGCGCAGCATGCTCCTTCCTGGACTGGAAGCCTAGCCGCGAGGCAAGTCTGGGCAAGGTTCGCCCAGGGCAGAGCAGCCTCACGCCAACAGCTCTGCCAGATCTCGCCTTGAGCAGAGCTGGAGCTCTGCCGTACTGGAGGCGCACTCGGCTCCGCCAAAGCTGTGAATGCAGCCGCACACAGCAGGGCTGCTTTCTCTTCCTCCGAGGAGGCTCGCTTCCCGCATGCTGTAAACTAGGCTTCCAGGCGGGGCCCCCTGCGCCTCCCACAGGTCTTGGCTCAGGAGTTGCTTCCCTGAGTTGGGGCTGTGGACGGGAGCCCAGACACGCAGGGGCAGGCCCCAACCACCTGCACACGTCTCTGCTGGGGAGGAGAGCACTAGGGAAATGAGGTCTGTCAGACACCTTCTGGGCGCTCCGGGAGTTCACCTCCGGTGTGTGGGGCTGCAGACCCCAGCCAGGGGCCCTGTGAGCCTTGTGCTCTCCGTGCTGTGCTGAGTCTGGGCGGTCAAGCAACCGCTGGAGGAGCCCTGCAGTTGCCCTCCCATTGCCTCTAATAGAGCCCTCACTGCTGGAGCGCTTAGCAGTGTGCAACCCACCGGCAACTAAGCCCTCTACAAGAACGCCTGGGGACTAGGTGCAAAAGCAAGGCAGGAGTGGAGCTGAGGCCAGGAAGGCGCCAGTAGCATCTCCCAGTCTCGCGCAGCCCGCTCCTTTCGGGACTGGAACCCTAACGTGCGGCAAGTCTGGGCAAGGCTCGCCCAGGGCAGAGCAGCCTCACGCCAGCAACTCTGCCAGATCGGGCCTCTGACCAGAGCTGGAGCTCTGCCGTAATGGAGGGGCACTCGGCTCCGCCAAAGCATTGATTGCAGCCGCACGCAGCTGGGCTGCCTCCCCTTCTCCCAAGGAGGCTCGCTTCCCGCATGCTGTAAACTAGGCTTCCAGGCGGGGCCCCCTGCGCCTCTCACAGGTCTTGGCTCAGGAGCTGCTTCCCTGAGCTGGGGCTGTGGACGGGAGCCCAGAAACGCAGGCGCAGACCCTAACCACCTGCACACGTCTCTGCTGGGGAGGAGAGCACTAGGGAAATGACGTCTGTCAGGCACCTTTTGGGCGCTCACCAAGTCAGCCTCCACGAGTGTGGGGCTGCAGACCCCAGCCAGAGGCCCTGTGAGCCTTGTGCTCTCCGTGCTGTGCTGAGTCTGGGCGGTCAAGCAACCATAAGAATAGACTTCCAGTTGCCCTCACTTTGCCTCTAATAGAGCCCTCAATCTGAAGTTCTTGGAAGTGTGCAACCCACCGGCAAATAAGCCCTCCACAAGAACGCCTGGGGACTAGGTGCAAAGGTAAGGCAGGAGTGGAGCTGAGGCCAGGAAGGCGCCAGTAGCATCTCCCAGTCTCGCACAGCCCGCTGCTTTCTGGATTGGAAGCCGAGCCTCGAGGCAAGTCTGGGCAAAGCTTGCCCTGGGCAGAACAGCCTCACGCCAGCAACTCTGCCAGATCGGGCCTCTGAGCAGAGCTGGAGCTCTGCCGAAATGGAGGGGCACTCGGCTCCGCCAAAGCAGTGATTGCAGCTGTACGCAGCTGGGCTGCCTCCCCTTCTCTCAAGGAGGCTCCCTTCCCGCATGCTGTAAACTAGGCTTCCCGGGGTGGGCGCCACGCGCCTCCTACAGGTCTTAGCTGAGGAGCTGCTTCCCTGAGCTGGGGCTGTGGAAGGGAGTCCAGACACTCAATGGCAGGCCCCAACCACCTGCACACGTCTCTGCTGGGGAGGAGAGCACTAGGGAATTGACGTCTGTCAGGAACTTTCTGGGCGCTCACCGAGTCAGCCTCGGCATGTGTGGGGCTGTAGACCCCAGCCAGGGGCCCTGAGAGCCTTGTGCTCTCCGTACTGTGCTGAGTCTGGGCGGTCAAGCAACCGCTGGAGGAGCCCTGTAGTTGCCCTCCCATTGCATCTAATAGAGCCCTCACTGCGGGAGCGCTTGGCAGTGTGCAACGCACCGGCAACTAAGCTCTCCACAAGAACGCCTGGGGACTAGGTGCAAAGGCAAGGCAGGAGTGGAGCTGAGGCCAGGAAGGCGCCAGTAGCATATCCCAGTCTCGCGCAGCCCACTCCTTCCTGGACTGGAAGCCTAGCAGCAGCAAGTCTGGGCAAGGCTCGCCCAGGGCAGAGCAGACTCACGCCAGCAACTCTGCCAGATCGGGCCTCTGAGCAGAGCTGGAGCTCTGCTGGACTGGAGGCGCACTCGGCTCGGCAAAGCAGTGAACGCAGCTGCACACAGCAGGCTGTGTTCTCTTCTCCTGAAGAGGCTCGCTTCCCGCATGCTGTGCACTAGGCTTCCAGGCGGGGGCGCCCTGCGCCTCCTACAGGTCTTGGTTGAGGAGCTGCTTCCCTGAGCTGGGGCTGTGGACGGGAGCCCAGACACGCAGGGGCAGGCCCCAACCACCTGCACACGTCTCTGCTGGGGAGGAGAGCACTAGGGAAATGCCGTCTGTCAGGCAGCTTCTGGGCACTCACCGAGTCAGCCTCCGCGTGTGTGGGGCTGCAGACCCCAGCCAGGGGCCCTGTGAGCCTTGTGCTCTCCGTGCTGCGCTGAGTCTGGGCGGTCAAGTAACCGTAAGGATACACTTCCAGTTGCCCTCACTTTGCCTCTAATAGAGCCATCAAGCTGGAGCGCTTGGCAGTGTGCAACACACTGGCAACTAAGCCCTCCACAAGAACTCCTGGGGACTAGGTGCAAAGGCAAGGCAGGAGTGGAGCTGAGGCCAGGAAGGAGCCAGGAGAATCTCCCAGTCTCGCACAGCACGCTCCTTTCTGGACTAGAAGACTAGCCGCGAGGCAAGTCTGGGCAAGGCTCGCCCAGGGCAGAGCAGCCTCACGCCAGCACTCTGCCAGATCGGGCCTCTGAGCAGAGCTGGAGCTCTGCCGTACTGGAGGCGCACTCGGCTCCGCCAAAGCAGTGAATGCAGCCGCACACAGCAGGGCTTCCTCCTCTTCTCCCGAGGAGGCTCGCTTCCCGCATGCTGTAAACTAGGCTTCCAGGAGGCGCTCCCTGCGCCTCCCACAGGTCTTGGCTCAGGAGCTGCTTCCCTGAGCTGGGGCTGTGGACGGGAGCCCAGACACGCAGGGGCAGGCCCCAACCACCTGCACACGTCTCTGCTGGGGAGGAGAGCACTAGGGAAATGACGTCTGTCAGGCACCTTCTGGGCGCTCACTGAGTCAGCCTCCGCGTGTGTGGGGCTGCAGACCCCAGCCAGGGGCCCTGTGAGCCTTGTGCTCTCCGTGCTGTGCTGAGTCTGGGCGGTCAAGCAACCGCTGGAGGAGCCCTACAGTTGCCCTCCCATTGCCTCTAATAGAGCCCTCACTGCTGGAGCGCTTGGCAGTGTGCAACCCACCGGCAACTAAGCCCTCCACAAGAACTCCTTGGGACTAGATGCAAAGGCAAGGCAGGAGTGGAGCTGAGGCAAGGAAGGCGCCAGTAGCATCTCCCAGTCTCGCGCAGCCCGCTCCTTTCTGGACTGGAAGCCGAGCCTCGAGTCAAGTCTGGGCAAGCCTCGCCCAGGCCAGAGCAGCCTCACGCCAGCACTCTGCCAGATCGTGCCTCTGAGCAGAGCTGGAGCTCTGCCGTACTGGAGGCACACTCGGCTCCGCCAAAGCAGTGAATGCAGCCGCACACAGCAGGGCTGCCTTCTCTTCTCCCGAGGAGGCTCGCTTCCCGCATGCTGTAAACTAGGCTTCCAGGAGGGGCCCCCTGCGCCTCCCACAGGTCTTGGCTCAGGAGCTGCTTCCCTGAGCTGGCGCTGTGGACGGTAGCCCAGACACGCAGGGGCAGGCCCCAACCACCTGCACACGTCTCTACTGGGGAGGAGAGCACTAGGGAAATGACGTCTGTCAGGCACCTTCTGGGCGCTCCCAGAGTTTCCCTCCGGTGTGTGGGGCTGCAGACCCCAGTCAGGGGCCCTGTGAGCCTTGTACTTTCCGTGCTGTGCTGAGTCTGGGCGGTCAAGCAAACGCAAGAGGCGACTTGCAGTAGCCCTCCCTTTGCCTCTCACGGCTGGAGCGCTTGGAAGTGTGCAACCCACTGGCAACTAAGCCTTTCACAAGAACGCCTGGGGACTAGGTGCAAAGGCAAGGCAGGAGTGGAGCTGAGGCCAGGAAGGCGCCAGTAGCATCTCCCAGTCTCGCGCAGCCTGCTCCTTCCTGGACTGGAAGCCTAGCCGCGAGGCAAGTCTGCGCAAAGCTCGCTCTGGGCAGAGCAGCCTCACGCCAGCAACTCTGCCAGATAGGGCCTCTCAGCAGAGCTGTAGCTCTGCCGTACTGGAGGGGCACTCGGCTCCGCCAAATCAGTGATTGCAGCCGCACGTAGCTGGGCTGGCTCCTCTTCTCCCGAGGAGACTCGCCTCCTGCATGCTGTAAACTAGGCTTCCAGGCGGGGCCCCCTGCACCTCCCACAGGTCTTGGCTGAGGAGCTGCTTCCCTGAGCTGGGGCTGAGGACGCGAGCCCAGACACGCAGGGGCAGGCCCCAACCACCTGCACACGTCTCTGCTGGGGAGGAGAGCACTAGGGAAATGACGTCTGTCAGGCACCTTCTGGGCGGTCACCGAGTCAGCCTCCGCGTGTGTGGGGCTGCAGACCCCAGCCAGGGGCCCTGAGAGCCTTGTGCTCTCCGTCCTGTGCTGAGTCTGTGCGGTCAAGCAACCGCTGGAGGAGCCCTGCAGTTGCCCTCCCATTGCCTCTAATAGAGCCCTCACTGCTGGAGCGCTTGGCAGTGTGCAACCCACCGGCAACTAAGCCCTCCACAAGAACGCCTGGGGAGTAGCTGCAAAGGCAAGGCAGGAGGGGAGCTGAGGCCAGGAAGGCCTCAGTAGCATCTCCCAGTCTCCCGCAGCCTGCTCCTTCATGGACTGGAAGCCTAGCCGCGAGGCAAATCTGGGCAAGTCTCCCAGGGCAGAGCAGCCTCACGCCAGCAACTCTGCCTGATCGGGCCTCTGAGCAGAGCTGGAGCTCTGCCGTACTGGAGGTGCACTCGGCTACGCCAAAGCAGTGAATGCAGCCGCAAACAGCAGGGCTGCCTCCTCTTCTCCCGAGGAGGCTCGCTTCCCGCATGCTGTAATCTAGGCTTCCAGGCGGCGCTCCCTGCGCCTCCCACAGGTCTTGGCTCAGGAGCTGCTTCCCTGAGCTGGGGCTGTGGACGGGAGCCCAGACACGCCGGGGCAGGCCCCAACCCACCTGCACACGTCTCTGCTGGGGAGGAGAGCACTAGGGAAATGACGTCTGTCAGGCACCTTCTAGGCGCTCACCGAGTCAGCATCCACGTGTGTGGGGCTGCAAACCCCTGCCAGGGGACCTGTGACACTTGTGCTCTCCGTGCTGTGCTGAGTCTGGGCGGTCAAGCAACCGCTGGAGGAGCCCTGCAGTTGCCCTCCCATTGCCTCTAATAGAGCCTTCACTGCTGGAGCTCTTGGCAGTGTGCAACCCCCGGGCAATTAAGACCTCCACAAGAACGCCTGGGGACTAGGTGCAAAGGCAAGGCAGGAGTGGAGCTGAGGCCAGGAAGGCGCCAGTAGCATCTCCCAGTCTCGCGCAGCCCCCTCCTTTCTGGACTGGAAACCTAGCCGCGAGGCAAGTCTGGGCAAGGCTCGCCAAGGGCAGACAGCCTCACATCAGCACTCTGCCAGATCGGGCCTCTGAGCAGAGCTGGAGCTCTCTCATACTGGAGGCGCACTCCGTTCCGCCCAAGCAGTGATTGCAGCCGCACCCATCTGGGCTGCCTCCTCTTCTCCCGAGGAGGCTCGCTTCCCGCATGCTGTAAACTAGGCTTCCAGGCGGGGGCGCCCCACGCCTCCTACAGTTCTTGGCTGAGGAGCTGATTCCCTGAGCTGGGGCTGTGTTCGGAAGCCCAGACACGCAGGGGCAGGCCCCAACCACCTGAACACGTCTCTGCTGGGGAGGAGAGCACTAGGGAAATGACGTCTGTCAGGCAACTTCTGGGCGCTCACCGAGTCAGCCTCCACGTGTGTGGGTCTGCAGACCCCAGCCAGGGGCCCTGTGAGCCTTGTGCTCTCCATGCTGTGCTGAGTCTGGGCGGTGAAGCAACCGCTGGAGGAGCCCTGCAGTTCCCCTCCCAATGCCTCTAATAGAGCCCTCATTGCTGGAGCGCTTGGCAGTGTGCAACCCACCGGCAACTAAGCCCTCCAAAAGAACGCCTGGGGACTAGGTGCAAAGGCAAGGCAGGAGTGGAGCTGAGGCCAGGAAGGCGCCAGTAGCATCTCCCAGTCTCGCGCAGCCTGCTCCTTTCTGGACTGGAAGACTATGTGCGAGGCAAGTCTGGGCAAGGCTCGCCCAGGGCAGAGCAGCCTCACGCCAGCAACTCTGCCAGATCGGGCCTCTGAGCAGTGCTGGAGCTCTGCCGTACTGGAAGCACACTCGGCTCCGCCCAAGCAGTGAATGCAGCCGCACGCAGCCGGCCTGCCTTCTCTTCTCCCGAGGAGGCTCGCTTCCCGCATAATGTAAACTAGCCTTCCAGTCGGGGCCCCCTGCGCCTCCCACAGGTCTTGGCTCAGGAACTCCTTCCCTGAGCTGGGGCTGTGGACGGGAGCCCAGACACGCAGGGGCAAGCCCCAACCACCTGCACACGTCTCTGCTGGGGAGGAGAGCACTAAGGAAATGACGTCTGTCTGGCACCTTCTGGGCGCTCCCGGAATTCCCCTCCGGTGTGTGGGGCTGCAGACCCCAGCCAGGGGCCCTGTGAGCCTTGTACTTTCCGTGCTGTGCTGAGTCTGGTCGGTCAAGCAAACGCAAGAGGCTACTTGCAGTAGCCCTCCCTTTGCCTCTAATAGAGCCCTCACTGCTGGAGCGCTTGGCAGTGTGCAACACACCGGCTATTAAGCCCTCCACAAGAACGCTTGGGGACTAGGTGCAAAGGCAAGGCAGGAGTGGAGCTGAGGCCAGGAAGGCGCCAGTAACATCTCCCAGTCTTGCACAGCATGCTCCTTCCTGGACTGGAAGCCTAGCCGCGAGGCAAGTCTGGGCAAGGCTCGCCCAGGGCAGAGCAGCGTCACGCCAGCAACTCTGCCAGATCGGGCCTCTGAGCAGAGCGGGAGCTCTGCAGTACTGGAGGGGCACTCGGATCCGTCAAAGCAGTGATTGCAGCCGCACGCAGCTGGGCTGCCTCCCCTTCTCCCAAGGAGGCTCGCTTCCCGCATGCTGTAAACTGGGTTTCCAGGCAGGGCCCCCTGCGCCTCCCACAGGTCTTGGCTGAGGAGCTGCTTCCCTGAGCTGGGGCTGTGGACGGTAGCCCAGACACGCAGGGGCAGGCCCAAACCACCTGCACATGTCTCTGCTGGGGAGGAGTGCACTAGGAAAATGACGTCTGTCAGGCACCTGCTGGGCGCTCACCGAGTCAGCCTCCGCGTGTGTGGGGCTGCAGACCCCAGCCAGGGGCCCTGTGAGCCTTGTGCTCTCCGTGCTGTGCTGAGTCTGGGCGGTCAAGCAACCGCACATGGAATCTTGAAGTTGCCCTCCCTTTGCCTCTAATAGAGCCTTCACTGCTGGAGAGCTTGGCAGTGTGCAACCCACCGGCAACTAAGCCTTTCACAAGAACGCCTGGGGACTAGGTGCAAAGGAAAGGCAGGAGTGGAGCTGAGGCCAGGAAGGCACCAGTAGCATCTCCCAGTCTCGCGCAGCCTGCTCCTTCCTGGACTGGAAGCCTAGCCGCAAGGCAAGTCTGGGCAAACTTGCCCTGGGCAGAGCAGCCTCACGCCAGCAACACTGCCAGATCGGGCCTCTTAGCAGAGCTGGATCTCTGCCGTACTGGAGGTGCACTCGGCTCTGCCAAAGTAGTGAATGCAGCCGCACACAGCAGGGCTGCCTTCTCTTCTCCAGAGGAGGCTCGCTTCCCGCATGCTGTAAACTAGGATTCCAGGCGGGGCCCCCTGTGCCTCCCACAGGTCTTGGCTCAGAGCTGCTTCCCTGAGCTGGGGCTGTGAATGGGAGCCCAGAAACGCAGGGGCAGGCCCCAACCACCTGCACACGTCTCTGCCTGGGAGGAGAGCACTAGGGAAATGACGGCACTCAGGCACCTTCTGGGAGCTCCCGGAGTTCACCTCCGTTGTGTGGGTCTGCAAACACCAGCCAGGGGCCCTATGAGCCTTGTGCTCTCCGTGCTGTGCTGAGTCTGGGCGGTCAAGCAACTGCTGGAGGAGCCCTGCAGTTGCCCTCCCATTGCCTCTAATAGAGCCCTCACTGCTGGAGCGCTTGGCAGTGTGCAACCCACCGGCAACTAAGCCCTCCACAAGAACGCCTGGGGACTAGGTGCAAAGGCAAGGCAGGAGTGGAGCTGAGGCCAGGAAGGCGCCAGTAGCATCTCCCAGTTTCGCGCAGCCTGCTCCTTCCTGGACTGGAAGCCTAGCCGCGAGGCAAGTCTGGGCAATGTTCGCCCAGGGCAGAGCAGCCTCACGCCAGCAGCTCTGCCAGATCTGGCCTTGAGCATAGCTGGAGCTCTGCCGTACTGGAGGGGCACTCGGCTCCGCCAAAGCAGTGATTGCACCGCACACAGCTGGTCTGCCTCCCTTTCTCCCAAGGAGGCTCGCATCCCGCATGCTGTAAACTGGGCTTCCATGCGGGGACCCCTGCGCCTCCCACAGGTCTTGACGGAGGAGCTGCTTCCCTGAGGTGGGGCTGTGGACGGGAGCCCAGACACGCACGGTAGGCCCCAACCACCTGCACATATCTCTGCTGGGGAGGAGAGCACTAGGGAAATGACGTCTGTCAGGCACCTTCTGGGCCCTCACCGAGTCAGCCTCTGCGTGTGTTGGACTGCAGACCCCAGCCAGGGGCCCTGTGAGCCTTGTGCTCTCCGTGCTGTGCTGAGTCTGGGCGGTCAAGCAACCGCTGGAGGAGCCCTGAAGTTGCCCTCCCATTGCCTCTAATAGAGCGCTCACTGCTGGAGCGCTTGGCAGTGTTCAACCCACCGGCAACTAAGCCCTCCACAAGAACGCCTGGGGACTAGGTGCAAAGGCAAGGCAGGAGTGGAGATGAGGCCAGGAAGGCGCCAGTAGCATCTCCCAGTCTCGCGCAGCCCCTCCTTTCTGGACTGGAAGCCTAACGCGAGGCAAGTCTGGGCAAAGCTTGCTCTGGGCAGAGCAGCCTTACGCCAGCAACTCTGCCAGATCGGGCCTTTGAGCAGAGCTGGAGCTCTGCCGTTCTGGAGGGGCACTCGGCTCCGCCAAAGTACTGATTGCAGCCGCACGCAGCTGGGCTGCCTTCTCTTGTACTGAGGAGGCTCGCTTCCCGCATGCTGTAAACTAGGCTTCCGGGCGGGGGAGGCCCGCGCCTCCTACAGGTCTTAGCTGAGGAGCTGCTTCCCTGAGCTGGGGCTGTGGAAGGGAGTCCAGACACTCAAGGGCAGGCCCCAACCACCTGCACACGTCTCTGCTGGGGAGGAGAGCACTAGGGAAATGACATCTGTCAGGCACCTTCTGGGCGCTCCCAGAGTTTCCCTCCGGTGTGTGGGGCTGCAGACCCCAGCCACGGGCCCTGTGATCCTTGTACTTTCCGTGCTGTGCTGAGTCTGCGCGGTCAAGCAAACGCAAGAGGCGACTTGCAGTAGCCCTCCCTTTGCCTCTAATAGAGCCCTCACGGCTGGAGCGCTTAGCAGCTTGCAACCCACCGGCAACTAAGCCTTTCACAAGAACGCCTGGGTACTAGGTGCAAAGGCAAGGCAGGAGTGGATCTGAGGCCAGGAAGGCGCCAGTAGCATCTCCCAGTCTCGCGCAGCCTGCTCCTTCCTGGACTGGAAGCCTAGCCGCGAGGCAATTCTGGGCAAAGCTCGCCCTGGGCAAAGCAGCCTCACGCCAGCAACTCTGCCAGATCGGGACTCTGAGCAGAGCTGGAGCTCTGCCGTACTGGAGGGGCACTAGGCTCCGCCAAAGCAGTGATTGCAGCCGCACGCAGCTGGGCTGGCTCCTCTTCTCCTGAGGAGACTCGCTTCCTGCATGCTGTAAACTAGGCTTCCAGGGGGGGCCCCCTGCACCTCCCACAGGTCTTGGCTGAGGAGCTGCTTCCCTGAGGTGGGGTTGTGGACGGGAGCCCAGACACGCAGGGGCAGGCCCCAACCACCTGCACACGTCTCTGCTGGGGAGGAGAGCACTAGGGAAATGACGTCTGTCAGGCACCTTCTGGGCGCTCACCGAGTCAGCCTCCGCGTGTGTGGGGCTGCAGACCCCAGCCAGGGGCCATGTGAGCCTTGTGCTCTCCGTGCTGTGCTGAGTCTGGGCGGTCAAGCAACCGTAAAAATAGACTTCCAGTTGTCCTCACTTTGCCTCTAATAGAGCCCTCAAGCTGGAGCGCTTGGCAGTGTGCAACCCACCGGCAACTAAGCCCTCCACAAGAACGCCTGGGGACTAGGTGCAAAGGCAAGGCAGGAGTGGAGCTGAGGCCAGGAAGGCGCCAGTAGCATCTCCCAGTCTCGCGCAGCCTGCTCCTTCCTGGACTGGAAGCCTAACCGCGAGGCAAGTCTTGGCAAGGCTCGCCCAGGGTAGAGCAACCTTACGCCAGCAACTCTGCCAGATCGGGCCTCTGAGCAGAGCTGGAGCTCTGCCGTACTGGAGGCGCACTTGGCTCCGCCAAAGCAGTGAATGCGGCCGCACACAGCAGGTCTGCCTTCTCTTCTCCCGAAGAGGCTCGCTTCCCGAATGCTGTAAACTAGGCTTCCAGGCGGGGCCCCCTGCGCATCCCACATGTCTTGGCTTAGGAGCTGCTTCCCTAAGCTGGGGCTGTGGACGGGAGCCCAGACACGCAGGGGCAGGCCCCAACCACCTGCACACGTCTCTGCTGGGGAGGAGAGCACTAGGGAAATGACGTCTGTCAGGCAACTTCTAGGCGCTCAACGAGTCAGCGTCCGCGTGTGTGGGGCTGCAGACCCCAGCCAGGGGCCCTGTGAGCCTTGTGCTCTCCGTGCTGTGCTGAGTCTGGGCGGTCAAGCAACCGTAAGAATAGACTTCCAGTTGCCCTCACTTGGCCTCTAATAGAGCCCTCAAGCTGGAGCGCTTGGCAGTGTGCAACCCACCGGCAACTAAGCCCTCCACAAGAACTCCTGGGGACTAGGTGCAAAGGCAAGGCAGGAGTGGAGCTGAGGCCAGGAAGGTGCCAGTAGCATCTCCCAGTCTCGCGCAGCCCGCTCCTTTCTGGAATGGATGCCTAGCCGTGAGGCAAGTCTGGGCAAGGCTCGCCCAGGGCATAGCAGCCTCATGCCAGCACTCTGCCAGATCGGGCCTCTGAGCAGAGCTGGAACTCTGACGTAGTGGAAGCGCACTCGGCTCCGCCCAAGCAGTGATTGCAGCCCAACGCATCTGGGCTGCCTCAACCTCTCCCAAGGAGGCTCGCTTCCCTCATGCTGTGCACTAGGCTTCCAGGCGGGGGCGCCCCGCGCCTCCTACAGGTCTTGGCTGAGGAGCTGCTTCCCTGAGCTGGGGCTGTGTTCGGGGGCCCAGACACGCAGGGGCAGGCCCAAACCACCTGCACATGTCTCTGCTGGGGAGGAGAGCACTAGGGAAATGACGTCTGTCAGGCACCTTCTGGGCGCTCACCGAGTCAGCTTCCACGTGTGTGGGACTGCAGACCCCAGCCAGGGGCCCTGTGAGCCTTGTGCTCTCCGTGCTGTGCTGAGTTTGGGCGGTCAAGCAACCGCTGGAGGAGCCCTGCAGTTGCCCTCCCATTGCCTCTAATAGAGCCCTCACTGCTGGAGCGCTTGGCAGTGTGCAACCCCCAGGCATTAAGCCCTCCACAAGAACGCCTGGGGACTAGGTGCAAAGGCAAGGCAGGAGTGGAGCTGAGGCCAGGAAGGCGCCAGTAGCATCTCCCAGTCTCGCGCAGCCCCCTCCTTTCTGGACTGGAAGCCTAGCCGCGAGGCAAGTCTGGGCAAGGCTCGCCCAGGCCAGAGCAGCCTCACGCCAGCACTCTGCCAGATCGGGCCTCTGAGCAAGGCTGGAGCTCTGCTGTACTGGAGGCGCACTCGGCTCCGCCAAAGCAGTGAATGCAGCCGCACACAGCAGGGCTGCTTTCTCTTCTCCCGAGGAGGCTCGCTTCCCGCATGCTGTAAACTAGGCTTCCAGGCGGGGCCCCCTGCGCCTCTCACAGGTCTTGGCTCAGGAGCTGCTTCCCTGAGCTGGGGCTGTGGACGGGAGACCAGAAACGCAGGGGCACACCCTAACCACCTGCACACGTCTCTGCTGGGGAGGAGAGCACTAGGGAAATGACGTCTGTCAGACACTTTCTGGGCGCTCACCGAGTCAGCCTCCGCGTGTGTGGGGCTGCAGACCCCAGCCAGGGGCCCTGTGAGTCTTGTGCTCTCCATGCTGTGCTGAGTCTGGGCGGTCAAGCAACCGCTGGAGGAGCCCTGCAGTTGCACTCCCATTGCCTCTAATAGAGCCTTCACTGCTAGAGCGCTTGGCAGTGTGCAACCCACCGGCAACTAAGACCTCCACAAGAACGCCTGGGGACTAGGTGCAAAGGCAAGGCAGGAGTGGAGCTGAGGCCAGGAATGTGCCAGTAGCATCTCCCAGTCTCGCGCAGCCTGCTCCTTCCTGGACTGGAATCCTAGCCGCGAGGCAAGTCTGGGCAAGGCTCGCCCAGGGCAGAGCA
This sequence comes from Capricornis sumatraensis, assembly GCF_032405125.1. NCBI lineage: Eukaryota > Metazoa > Chordata > Mammalia > Artiodactyla > Bovidae > Capricornis > Capricornis sumatraensis. The sequence continues at coordinate 807,049 of NW_027184617.1, read as the reverse complement.
GCCTCACGCCAGCAAGTCTGCCCGATCGGGCCTCTGAGCAGAGCTGGAGCTCTTCCGTAATGGAGGTGCACTCGGCTCTGGCAAAGCAGTGAATGCAGCCGCACACAGCAGGGCTGCCTTCTCTTCTCCCGAGGAGGCTCGCTTCCCAAATGCTGTAAACTAGGCTTCCAGGCGGGGCCCCCTGCGCCTCCTACAGGTCTTGGCTCAGGAGCTGCTTCCCTGAGCTGGGGCTGTGGACGGGAGCCCAGACACGCACGGGCAGGCCCCAACCACCTGCACACGTCTCTGCTGGGGAGGAGAGCACTAGGGAAATGACGTCTGTCAGGCACCTTCTGGTCGCTCACCGAGTCAGCCTCCGCGTGTGTGGGGCTGCAGACCACAGCCAGGGGCCCTGTGAGCCTTGTGCTCTCCGTGCTGTGCTGAGTCTGGGCGGCCAAGCAACTGCACAAAGAAACTTCAAGTTGCCCTCCCTTTGCCTCTAATAGAGCCCTCACTGCTGGAGCGCTTGGCAGTGTGGATCCCACCGGCAACTAAGCCTTTCACAAGAACGCCTGGGGACTAGGTGCAAAGGCAAGGCAGGAGTGGAGCTGAGGCCAGGAAGGCGCCAGTAGCATCTCCCAGTCTCGCGCAGCCTGCTCCTTCCTGGACTGGAAGCCTAACCGCAAGGCAAGTCTGGGCAAAGCTTGCTCTGGGCAGAGCAGCCTAACGCCAGCAACTCTGCCAGATCGGGCCTCTGAGCAGAGCTGGAGCTCTGCCGTAATGGAGGGCACTCAGCTCCGCCAAAGCAGTGATTGCGGCTGCACGCAGCTGGGCTGCCTCCCCTTCTCCAAAGGAGGCTCGCTTCCCGCATGCTGTAAACTAGGCTTCCCGGCGGGGGTGCCCCGCGCCTCCTACAGGTCTTAGCTGAGGAGCTGCTTCCCTGAGCTGGGGCTGTGGAAGGGAGTCCAGACACTCAATGGCAGGCCCCAACCACCTGCAAACGTCTCTGCTGGGGAGGAGAGCACTAGGGAAATGACGTCTTTCAGGCACTTTCTGGGCGCTCACCGAGTCAGCCTCCCCGTGTGTGGGGCTGTAGACCCCAGCCAGGGGCCCTGAGAGCCTTGTGCTCTCCGTGCTGTGCTGAGTCTGGGCGGTAAAGCAACCGCTGGAGGAGCCATGCTGTTGCCCTCCCATTGCCTCTAATAGAGCCCTCACTGCTGGAGCGCTTGGCAGTGTGCAACCCACCAGCAACTAAGCCCTCCACAAGAACGCCTGGGGACAAAGTGCAAAGGCAAGGCAGGAGTGGAGCTGAGGCCAGGAAGGCGCCAGTAACATTTCCCAGTCTAGCGCAGCCTGCTCCTTTCTGGACTGGAAGCCTAACACGAGGCAAGTCTGGGCAAGGCTCGCCCAGGGCACCGCAGCCTCACGCCAGCAACTCTGAGAGATCGGGCCTTTGAGAAGAGCTGGAGCTCTGCCGTACTGGAGGGGCACTCGGCTCTGCCAAAGTACTGATTGCATCAGCACGCAGCTGGGCTGCCTTCTCTTGTACTGAGGAGGCTCGCTTCCGGCATGCTGTAAACTAGGCTTCCCGGCGGGGGCGCCCCGCGCCTCCAAAGATCTTAGCTGAGGAGCTGCTTCCCTGAGCTGGGGCTGTGGAAGGGAGTCCAGACACTTAAGGGCAGGCGCCAACCACCTGCACACGTCTCTGCTGGGGAGGAGAGCACTAGGGAAATGACGTCTGTCAGGCACCTTCTGGGTGCTCCAGGAGTTCGACTCCGGTGTGTGGGGCTGCAGACCCCAGCCAGGGGCCCTGTAAGCCTTGTGCTTTCCGTGCTGTGCTGAGTCTGGGCGTCAAGCAAACGCAAGAGTCGACTTGCAGTAGCCCTCCCTTTGCCTCTAATAGAGCCCTCACTGCTGGAGCGCTTGGCAGTGTGCAACACACCGGCTATTAAGCCCTCCACAAGAACGCCTGGGGACTAGGGCAAAGGCAAGGCAGGAGTGGAGCTGAGGCCAGGAAGGCGCCAGTAGCATCTCCCAGTCTCGCGCAGCCCGCTCATTTCTGGACTGAAAGCCTAACTCGAGGCAAGTCTGAGCAAGGCTCGCCCAGGGCACAGCAGCCTCACGCCAGCAACTCTGAGAGATCGGGCCTTTGAGCAGAGCTGGAGCTCTGCCATACTGGAGGGGCACTCGGCTCCGCCAAAGTACTGATTGCAGCCGCACGCAGCTGGGCTGCCTTCTCTTGTACTGAGGAGGCTCGCTTCCGGCATGCTGTAAACTAGGCTTCCCGGGGTGGGCGCCCCGCGCCTCCTACAGGTCTTAGCTGAGGAGCTGCTTCCCTTAGCTGGGGCTGTGGAAGGGAGTCCAGACACTCAATGGCAGGCCCCAACCACCTGCACACGTCTCTGCTGGGGAGGAGAGCACTAGGGAATTGACGTCTGTCAGGAACTTTCTGGGCGCTCACCGAGTCAGCCTCCGCATGTGTGGGGCTGTAGACCCCAGCCAGGGGCCCTGAGAGCCTTGTGCTCTCCGTGCTGTGCTGAGTCTGGGCGGTCAAGCAACCGCTGGAGGAGCCCTTTAGTTGCCCTCCCATTGCATCTAATAGAGCCCTCACTGCTGGAACGCTTAGCAGTGTGCAACCTACTGGCAACTAAGCCCTCCACAAGAACGCCTGGAGACTAAGTGCAAAGGTAAGGCAGGAGTGGAGCTGAGGCCAGGAAGGCGCCAGTAGCATCTCGCAGTCTCACGCAGCCTTCTCCTTCCTGGACTGGAAGCCTAGTCACGAGGCAAGTCTGGGCAAGGCTCGCCCAGGGCAGAGCAGTCTCACGCCAGCAACTCTGCCAGATTGAGACTCAGAGCAGAGCTGGAGCTCTGCCGTACTGGAGGCGCACTCAGCTCCGCCAAAGCAGTGAATGCAACCGCAAACAGCAGGGCTGCCTTCTCTTCTCCCGAGGAAGCTCGCTTCCCGCAAGCTGTAAACTAGGCTTCTAGGCGGGGCCCCCTGCGCCTGCCACAGGTCTTGGCTTAGGAGCTGCTTCCCTGAGCAGGGGCTGTGGACGGGAGCGCAGACACGAAGGGGCAGGCCCCAAACACCTGCACACGTCTCTGCTGGGGTGAAGAGCACTAGGGAAATGACGTCTGTCAGGCACTTTCTGGGCGCTCACCGAGTCAGCCTCCGCGTGTGTGGGGCTGCAGACCCCAGCCAGGGGCCCTGTGAGCCTTGTGCTCTCCGTGCTGTGCTGAGTCTGGGCGGTCAAGCAACCGCTGGAGGAGCCCTGCAGTTGCCCTCCCATTGCCTCTAATAGAGCCCTCACTGCTGGAGCGCTTGGCAGTGTGCAACCCACCAGCAACTAAGCCCTCCACAAGAACGCCTGGGGACTAGGTGCAAAGGCAAGGCAGTAGTGGAGCTGAGGCCAGGAAGGCGCCAGTAGCATCTCCCAGTCTCGTGCAGCCTGCTCCTTCCTGGACTGGAAGCCTAGCCGCAAGGCACGTCTGGGCAAGGTTCGCCAGGGCAGAGCAGCCTCACGGCAGCAGCTCTGCCAGACCGGGCCTTGAGCATAGCTGGAGCTCTGCCTTACTGGAGGGGCACTCGGCTCCGCCAAAGCAGTGATTGCAGCCGCACACAGCTGGGCTGCCTCCCCATCTCCCAAGGACGCTCGCTTCCCGCATGCTGTAAACTGGGCTTCCAGGCGGGGCCCACTGTGCCTCCCACAGGTCTTGGCTGAGGAGCTGATTCCCTGAGCTGGGGCTGTGGACGGGAGCCCAGACACGCAGGGCCAGGCCCCAACCACCTGCACACGTCTCTGCTGGGGAGGAGAGTACTAGGGAATTGACGTCTGTCAGGACCTTTCTGGGCGCTCACCGAGTCAGCCTCCGCATGTGTGGGGCTGTAGACCCAAGCCAGGGGCCCTGAGAGCCTTGTGCTCTCCGTGCTGTGCTGAGTCTGGGCGGTCAAGCAAGCGTAAGAATAGACTTCCAGTTGCCCTCACTTTGCCTCTAATAGAGCCCTCAAGCTGGAGCCCTTGGCAGTGTGCAACACACCGGCAACTAAGCCCTCCACAAGAACGCCTGGGGACTAGGTGCAAAGGCAAGGCAGGAGTGGAGCTGAGGCCAGGAAGGCGCCAGTAGCATCTCCCAGTCTCGCGCAGCCCGCTCCTTTCTGGACTGGAAGCCTAGCCGCGAGGCAAGTCTGGGCAAGGCTCGCTAAGGGCAGAGCAGCCTTACGCCAGCACTCTGCCAGATCGGGCCTCTGAGCAGAGCTGGAGCTCTGCGGTACTGGAGGCGCACTCGGCTCCGCCCAAGCAGTGAATGCAGCCCCACGCATCTGGGCTGCCTCCTCTTCTCCCAAGGAGGCTCGCTTCCCGCATGCGGTGCACTAGGCTTTCAGGAGGGGGCGCCCCGCGCCTCCTACTGGTCTTAGCTGAGGAGCTGCTTCCCTGTGCTGGGGCTGTGGACGGGAGCCCAGACACGCAGGGTTAGGCCCCAACCACCTGCACACGTCTCTGCTGGGGAGGAGAGCACTCGGGAAACGACGTCTGTCAGGCACCTTCTGGGCGCTCAACGAGTCAGCCTCCGCGTGTGTGGGGCTGCAGACCCCAGCCAGGGGCCCTGTGAGCCTTGTGCTCTCCGTGCTGTGCTGAGTCTGGGCGGTCAAGCAACCGCTGGAGGAGCCCTGCAGTTGCCCTCCCATTGCCTCTAATAGAGCCCTCACTGCTGGAGCGCTTGGCAGTGTGCAACCCACCGGCAACTAAGCCCTCCACAAGAACGCCTAGACTAGGTGCAAAGGCAAGGCAGGAGTGGAGCTGAGGCCAGGAAGGCGCCAGTAGCATCTCCCAGTTTCGCGCAGACTGCACCTTCCTGGACTGGAAGCCTAGCCGCGAGGCAAGTCTGGGCAAGGTTCGCGAGGGCAGAGCAGCCTCACGCCAGCAGCTCGGCCAGATCTGGCCTTGAGCATAGCTGGAGCTCTGCCGTACTGGAGGGGCACTCGGCTCCGCCAAAGCAGTGATTGCACCGCACACAGCTGGGCTGCCTCCCCTTCTCCCAAGGAGGCTCGCTTCCCGCATGCTGTAAACTGGGCTTCCATGCGGGGACCCCTGCGCCTCCCACAGGTTTTGACTGATGAGCTGCTTCCCTGAGGTGGGGCTGTGGACGGGAGCCCAGACAAGCACGGTAGGCCCCAACCACCTGCACATATCTCTGCTGGGGAGGACAGCACTAGGGAAATGACGTCTGTCAGGCACCTTCTGGGCGCTCACCGAGTCAGCCTCCGCGTGTGTTGGACTGCAGACCCCAGCCAGGGGCCCTGTGAGCCTTGTGCTCTCCGTGCTGTGCTGAGTCTGGGCGGTCAAGCAACCGCTGGAGGAGCCCTGAAGTTGCCCTCCCATTGCCTCTAATAGAGCGCTCACTGCTGGAGCGCATGGCAGTGTGCAACCCACCGGCAACTAAGCCCTCCACAAGAACGCCTGGGGACTAGGTGCAAAGGCAAGGCAGGAGTGGAGATGAGGCCAGGAAGGCGCCAGTAGCATCTCCCAGTCTCGCGCAGCCCCCTCCTTTCTGGACTGGAAGCCTAACGCGAGGCAAGTCTGGGCAAGACTCGCCCAGGGCACAGCAGCCTCACGAAAGCAACTCTGAGAGATCGGCCCTTTGAGCAGAGCTGGAGCTCTGCCGTACTGGAGGGGCACTCGGCTCCGCCAAAGTACTGATTGCAGCCGCACGCAGCTGGTCTGCCTTCTCTTGTACTGAGGAGGCTCGCTTCCGTCATGCTGTAAACTAGGCTTCCAGGCGGGGCCCCCTGCGCATCCCACATGTCTTGGCTTAGGAGCTGCTTCCCTAAGCTGGGGCTGTGGACGGGAGCCAAGACACGCAGGGGCAGGCCCCAACCACCTGCACACGTCTCTGCTGGGGAGGAGAGCACTAGGGAAATGACGTCTGTCAGGCACCTTCTGGGCGCTCACCGAGTCAGCCTCCGCGTGTGTGGGGCTGCAGACCCCAGCCAGGGGCCCTGTGAGCCTTGTGCTCTCCGTGCTGTGCTGAGTCTGGGCGGTCAAGCAACCGTAAGAATAGACTTCCAGTTGCCCTCACTTGGCCTCTAATAGAGCCCTCAAGCTGGAGCGCTTGACAGTGTGCAACCCACCGGCAACTAAGCCCTCCACAAGAACGCCTGGGGACTAGGTGCAAAGGCAAGGCAGGAGTGGAGCTGAGGCCAGGAAGGCGCCAGTCGCATCTCCCAGTCTCGCGCAGCCCGCTCCTTTCTGGACTGGAAGCCTAGCCGCGAGGCAAGTCTGGGCAAGGCTCGCCCAGGGCAGAGCAGCCTCACGCCAGCACTCTCCCAGATCGGGCCTCTGAGCAGAGCTGGAGCTCTCTCGTACTGGAGGCGCACTCGGCTCCGCCCAAGCAGTGATTGCAGCCGCACGCATCTGGGCTGCCTCCTCTTCTCCCAAGGAGGCTCGATTCCCGCATGCTGTGCACTAGGCTTCCAGGCGGGGGCGCCCCACGCCTCCTACAGGTCTTGGCTGAGGAGCTGCTTCCCTGAGCTGGGGCTGTGTTCGGAAGCCCAGACACGCAGGGGCAGGCCCCAACCACCTAAACACGTCTCTGCTGGGGAGGAGAGCACTAGGGAACTGACGTCTGTCAGGCACCTTCTGGGCGCTCACCGAGCCAGCCTCCGCGTGTGTGGGGCTGCAGACCCCAGCCAGGGGCCCTGTGAGCCTTGTGCTCTCCATGCTGTGCTGAGTCTCGGCGGTCAAGCAACCGCTGGAGGAGCCCTGCAGTTGCCCTCCCATTGCCTCTAATGGAGCCCTCACTGCTGGAGCACTTGGCAGTGTGCAACCCACCGGCAACTAAGCCCTCCACAAGAACGCCTGGGGACTGGGTGCAAAGGCAAGGCAGGAGTGGAGCTGAGGCCAGGAAGGCGCCAGTAGCATCTCCCAGTCTCGCGCAGCCCGCTCCTTCCTGGACTGGAAGCCTATGTGTGAGGCAAGTCTGGGCAAGGCTCGCCCAGGACAGAGCAGCCTAACGCCAGCAACTCTGTCAGATCGGGCCTCTCAGCAGAGCTGGAGCTCTGCCGTACTGGAGGCGCACTCGGCTCCGCCAAAGCAGTGAATGTAGCCGCACACAGCAGGGCTGCCTTCTCTTCTCCGGAGGAGGCTCGCTTCCTGCATGCTGTAAACTGGGCTTCCAGGTGGGGCCCCCTGTGCCTCCCACAGGTCTTGGCTGAGGAGCTGCTTCCCTGAGGTGGGGCTGTGGACGGTAGCCCAGACACGCAGGGGCAGGCCCCAACCACCTGCACATGTCTCTCCTAGGGAGGAGAGCACTAGGGAAATGACGTCAGTCAGGCACCTTCTGGGCGCTCACCGAGTCAGCCTCCGCGTGTGTGGGGCTGCAGACCCCAGCCAGTGGCCCTGTGATCCTTGTGCTCTCCGTGCTGTGCTGAGTCTCGGCGCTCAAGCAACCGTAAGAATAGACTTCCAGTTGCCCTCACTTTGCCTCTAATAGAGCCCTCACTGCTGGAGCGCTTGGCAGTGTGCAACCCACCGGCAACTAAGCCCTCCACAAGAACGCCTGGGGACTAGGTGCAAAGGCAAGGCAGGAGTGGAGCTGAGGCCAGGAAGGCGCCAGGAGAATCTCCGAGTCTCGCGCAGCCTGCTCCTTCCTGGACTGGAAGCCTAGTCGCGAGCAAGTCTGGGCAAGGCTCGCCCAGGGCAGAGCAGCCTCAAGCCAGCTACTCTGCCAGATCGGGCCTCTGAGCAGAGCTGGAGCTCTGCCGTACTGGAGGCGCACTCGGGTCCGCCAAAGCAGTGAATGCAGCCGCACACAGCAGGGCTGCCTTCTCTTCTTCCGAGGAGGCTCGCTTCCCGCATGCTGTAAACTAGGCTTCCAGGCGGGGCCCCCTGCGCCTCCCACAGGTCTTGGCTCAGGAGCTGCTTCCCTGAGCTGGGGCTGTGGACGGGAGCCCAGACACGCAGGGGCAGGCCCAAACCACCTGCACATGTCTCTGCTGGGGAGGAGAGCACTAGGGAAATGACGTCTGTCAGGCACCTTCTGGGCGCTCACCGAGTCAGCCTCCGCGTGTGTGGGGATGCAGACCCCAGCCAAGGGGCCCTGTGAGCCTTGTGCTTTCCGTGCTGTGCAGAGTCTGGGCGGTCAAGCAAATGCAAGAGTTGACTTGCAGTAGCCCTCCCTTTGCCTCTAATAGAGCCCTCACGGCTGGAGCGCTTGGCAGTGTGCAACCCACCGGCAACTAAGCCGTTCACAAGAACGCCTGGGGACTAGGTGCAAAGGCAAGGCAGGAGTGGAGCTGAGGCCAGGAAGGCGCGAGTAGCATCTCCCAGTATCACGCAGCCCGCTCCTTCCTGGACTGGAAGCCTATGTGTGAGGCAAGTCTGGGCAAGGCTCGCCCAGGACAGAGCAGCCTAACGCCAGCAACTCTGTCAGATCGGGCCTCTGAGCAGAGCTGGAGCTCTGCCGTACTGGAGGCGCACTCGGCTCCGCCAAAGCAGTGAATGCAGCCGCACACAGCAGGGCTGCCTTCTCTTCTCCGGAGGAGGCTCGCTTCCCGCATGCTGTAAATTAGGCTTCCAGGCGGGGCCACCTGCGCCTCCCACAGGTCTTGGCTCAGGAGCTGCTTCCCTGAGCTGGGGCTGTGGACGGGAGCCCAGACACGCAGGGGCAGGCCCCAAGCACCGGCACACGTCTCTGCTGGAGAGGAGAGCACTAGGGAAATGACGTCTGTCAGGCACCTTCTGGGCACTCCCGGAGTTCACCTCCGGTGTGTGGGCTGCAGACCCCAGCCAGGGGCCCTGTGAGCCTTGTGCTCTCCGTGCTGTGCTGAGTCTGGGCGGTCAAGCAACCGCTGGAGGAGCCCTGCAGTTGCCCTCCCATTGCCTCTAATAGAGCCCTCACTGCTGGAGCGCTTGGCAGTGTGCAACCCACCGGCAACTAAGCCCTCCACAAGAACGCCTGGGGACTAGGTGCAAAGGCAAGGCAGGAGTGGAGCTGAGGCCAGGAAGGCGCCAGGAGCATCTCCCAGTCTCGCGCAGCCTGCTCCTTCCTGGACTGGAAGCTTAGCCGCGAGGCAAGTCTGGGCAAGGCTCGCCCAGGGCAGAGCAGCCTCACGCCAGCAACTCTGCCAGATCGGGTCACTGAGCAGAGCTGGAGCTCTGCCGTACTGGAGGCGCACTCGGCTCCGCCAATGCAGTGAATGTAGCCGCACACAGCAGGGCTGCCTTCTCTTCTCCCGAGGAGGCTCTCTTCTCGCATGCTGTGCACTAGGCTTCCAGGCGGGGTAGCCCTGCGCCTCCTACAGGTCTTGGCTCAGGGCCTGATTCCCTGAGCTAGGGCTGTGGACGGGAGCCCAGACACGCAGGGGCAGGCCCCAACCACCTGCACACGTCTCTGCTGGGGAGGAGAGCACTAGGGAAACTACGTCTGTCAGCCACCTTCTGGGCGCTCACAGATTCAGCCCCTTGTGTGTGGGGCTGCAGACTGCAGCCAGGGGCCCTGGGAATCTTGTGCTCCCCGCGCAGTGCTGAGTCTGGGAGGCCAAGCTACAGCTGGAGAAGCCCTGCAGTTGCCCTTCCCTTCCCTCTGACAGAGCTCGTATTGCTGGATCCCTTGGCCATGTGTCACTCACTATCCCCTAACCACGAGTCCAAACCACGAACTCCACCCTGACTTCAAAACCCTATATCCCGAACCCAGAAACCGAATCCCGAGCTCCAGTCTCCAAACCGTGAACCTGAACCCTAACCCAACCCCGAACCCAAACACCGACCCCTAAATCCCAAACCCAAAGTCCATTCTCTAAAGCAAAACCCCAAAGCGCGAACCTCTAACCCTCAGCCGAACCCCATACCCCAAACCCCAAGCCCATAGTCAGAACCAGAAACCCCAAACTCCGAACCCCAAACCCCTAACCCAAACACCAAACCGTGTACCCCAACCCTTATACCGAATCCAAATCTCGAACCCCAAGGACAGAACTTCCAACCTGAATCAGGATCCCCTAACCCAAACCCCTAGCTGAACCCCTAATCCAAACCCGAAAACCAAGCACCAAACCCCTAACCCATAACCTGAACTGCAAACCCCTACCTTAAAACACCAACCCCAATCCCTAACCCCTAACCTGATCAGCGAACCCCTAAACCGAACCCCAATCCATGAATCCCGAACCTTGAGCCCCAAACCCCAAACCCCAAAGCCTGATGCCAAACCCAAAGCGCTAACCTCTAAACTGAATCGAAACCCCAAAACCTAATCCCTTGACCCCAAACTCCTAACTCATACCCCAAAGTCCAAACTGCAAAACCCTAACCGGAACCCCATACCCCAAACAATGAACCACATACCCCAAACCCCGAACCACATACCCCAAACATGGAACCCGAACCCCAAACCCCATACCCTGAATCCGAACCCCTATCCCAACTGCAAACCCCAAACCCCGAACCGGGAACCCCAAACCCCTAAACCGAACCGTGAACCCCTAACCCTAACCCGAACCCGAACCCTAACCTGAGCCCCAAACCCCAAACCCAAACCCCGACCCCCATACCCCAAACCGCAAACACTGATCCACGTAGCCCAAACCCCGAATCCATAACTCGAACCCCGAACCCCAAATCCAGAACCCAAACCCCGAACCCCAAACCGCTAACCCGAACCCCAAACCTAAACCCAAACCCAAACCGCACAGCCCTAATCCCTTACTGGAACCGCAAACCCCTAAACCGAACCCTAAACCCTGAACCAAAACCCCTAACCTGTACCCCACACCCCACACCCCGAACCCAAACCCAAACCCCTAACCCCAATCGCAAACCCCTAACCTGAACCCCAAAGCCCAACCGCGAACACCGAAAATGAACCCTAAAACCCGAAACCCAATCCCCAAAACCCAAACCCCCAAACCCAAACTCCAAACCCCTAACCCGAACCCCAAACCCCAAACCCCTAACCGGAACCCCAAACCTCAAACCCCAAACCGCACACCCCAAACCCCTAAGCCAAACCCCAAACCGCCAACCCCTAACTCTTAACCCGAACAGCGAAACTCTAAACTGCACCTCACAGCCCCAACCCCAAACCATGAACCCAAACCCCCGAACCCCAAACCCCAAACCTCAAATCTCGACCCCCGAAACACAAACCTCACATACTGAACCCCTAATCGGAACCTCGAACCCCAATCCCCGAACCCCAAACCCAAATCCCAAAACCCCCAAACCCCAACCCTGAACCCAAATCCCAAACCCATAACAGGAACCCCAAATCGCGAACCCCTGACCCAAATCCCAAACTCCAAACCCAAACCCCTAAACCGCGAACCCCTAACCCGAACTGAGAACCCCTAACCCGAACCCCAAACCCCAAACCCTAACCGCGAACCCCTAACCCAAACCCCAAACCCTAACCGCGAACCCCTAACCCAAACCCCAAACCCCAAACCCAAACCGCGAAGCCCAAACCCCAAACCCCTAACCCGAATCCCAAACCCAAAACCCTTAACCCCAATCCCAAACCCCCAACCCAAACCACAAACCCCAAACCCCTAACCCTAACCTCAAACCCCAAACCCGAACTGCGAACCCCTAACCCAAACCAAGAACCCCTAACCTGATCCCCAAACCCCAAAGCCCAAACCCTTAACGCGATCCTCAAATCCCAAACCCGAACCGCGAACCCCTCACCCGAACCCCAAATCCCAAATCCCAAGCCCCTATGCTGGACCTTGAACCCCTAATCGGAACCCCAAACCCCAAACTAGAACCGCGAAGCCCTAACCCCAAACCCTGAACTCCAAACCCCAAACACGAACCGCGTACTGCAAACCCGAACCCTGAACTCTAACCCGAACCCGAATCCAAACCCTAAGAAGAGAGGGGATTCCCCGAACCCGAACTCTGAACCTGAACCCTAACAAGTTGAGGGGATGCCGGAATCCTAACCCTAACCCTCACAATAAAACTCTAAAGTAAAAAGAAACTTTTCTGCCCTAAGCCCCGCCCCTTGCGGTCCCCCACCCTAAAGGCAGAAGAGATAAGCCTGGGCTTGAACTTCTGACCCACGGAGCCGGATTGCCTGTTTACTTGGCTGTCCACCTAACCGCTATGCTACCCAGATTCACGGGGTTAGATGTTGCTCCCAGGCACTCTTCAAGCCTCGGCCCACCAGGGCAGGCTAATAAAGCACTATGGGCCCTATTAGCGCTCACTTTAAGCCATATCCCTAACACTAATGCCAACCCTAACTGTAACCCGAACCCTGACCCTGACCTGAACCCTAACCCAAATCCAAACTATAAGAAGAGGGGGGTCCCCGAATTCTAACCCTAACCCCGAACCTGAACTTGAACCCTAACAAGTGGGGGGGTTGCCCGAACCCTAACCCTAAACATAACAATAAACCTCTAAAATAAAAATAAACTTTTCTAGTCTAAGCCCCGCCTCTTGCGGTCCCCCGCCCCCTAAGAGCAAAAGGGTAACGTTGGAGACTTGAACTCCTGACTTACAGGCCACAGTCTGCCTGCTCCCCAGCCTGCCTAACCGCTACGCTACAGAGGCTTTCTGTTGCTGACAGTGCTCCCGCGCCCTCTTCAAGCCTCTGCCCGCCAGGGTCTGGTTCTGTAGAATATCATGGCTGTCCTAGGTCATCTTTGCTTTCTGTAGTCATAGTTTTATCCCAAAATCATAGACAGGTCAGCTGAGAAAAAGCTTGGATTGTCTCGGTGGGGTGGATTTGCTTGTCCTGTGTTTCACCTGGAGGCAGTCGCGGTCCCGCCGGCCCGTCCTGGAAGGGGGCGTGGGGGCGGGGCGCCCCGTGCGCGCGTCGGGGGCGGGGCGAACCTGGGCGGCTGGTCAGGAGCGCGGCTCACGTGAGCGGGTCTGGGGCGGGATGACCATGGCGGCGCGTCGGGGCCAGGGCTTCCCGGTTGTGCTCTCAGGGCTCGCCATCGCAGCTGGGAATGCTCGTTTCGTGGGCTCCTGGGTCCCCGTCGATCGGCAGCCAGCGAGCAGAGCGGAGGGCTGTGGACCACAGGTAAGGGAACTCGGACTCGGCGGAGCAGGGAACCATGTATTCTGCCCTCTTTGTTTGCAGTCTCGGAGCCGACTAACATGGCGGTCGCAGAAAAGCCTCGCCTTTGGGGCCAACGGTTTTACCGCTTTACCCCTTTGCATAAAGCTCAGACCCGCGCGGTTTTCCCAAGCAGCTTAGTGTATTGCTTCCTAAAGGCCTGGAGCGGATACCAGGCAGGAAGGCCAGGGGTCTCCAGACAGAGAAAATAGACTGCAAGTGTCAGACGTTTTTTTCTCTCTCTTAAGAGGCAGGAGGAGACAAAACAGTGTTGCATTTTTTTTTCTCCATCTTGATACAAATTTAAAAGGAGGTTTCTCGGAAAATTCTGTGTTGCCATGACAACTCCTGGCTCCACCTGAATTTAACTTTTCTCAAACCTTGAACTAAGCAATGCCTTTTTCTTATGGAAATGTTTGTCTTAAGGTATGGAAATGTTTGTCTTAAGTTATGTTAATGTACTATTTACCCAAGGCTCTGTCTTCAGGTCAGTTCCCCCTAAAGGCTCAGAAACGACTTGACAAACCAGTATGTTTACTCATACCTTGTTCTCTTAATCTATGTGAATGAAACTATATATTTGCTTGGAAATCTGCCTTTCTTCAAGATTCATGTCCATCATTTTATGGCCTGGGACGACTCATCTGCTGCCAGTGTTATCTCAATGCATGCTGTGGGTGAGGGGCCTGGTGCCATTCTCTGAGACATTGTCTTTTCTTTCATGCTAGTGGCTGTATAACATCTGGCTAAAGACTAGCAGGGGGTCCTCTTTCTTCCCCCTTTTAATGTCTACGTCAGCAGCTCTCTCGATCTCTTTTATACTTTAATAAAACTTTATAACAGAAAACCTCTGAGCCATCAAGCTTCGTCACTTGCCCTGGATGGAATTCTCCTCTGGAGGCCAAGAATGCTGGCATCTTTTGTGGTTTAGCAACCACCTTTCAGCCTTTTGTAATTCATATTGAATCTTCATTTCAGATTGAAGATGCATTCCACGGTATTGCCAACTGAAGTCTTCTCATCGCTATGGAGTATCTGTCCATGTCTTTAGGGTATTTTTCAGCAATCATGTATCATTTGCAGTGTGCCAGTCTTGTCAGCCTCATTCTGTCCATAGCAAAGTCTTTTATTAATGTTGACATGATTGAAAGGGAATTGTTTGTTTAACTTCCTTTTCAGATTGTTATTTGCTGGTGTATACAGATAACACTGTGTCATCGTTCATTTTTATCAGTTTGGACAGCTTGATAGTTGTCTTTAATTTCTTTAATTTCTCATAATTTAAGATGACCCTGGCTCATATTTTTACAGTCTCACCCCTAGTCTCAGTCATTTCTTCAAAGAACTGTCCCTTTTTTTAACATTACATTATTTTTGACTGTGCTGGGTCTTTATTGCTAGTTTGTCTAGTTGTAGTGAGCAGAGGCAACCCTCTAGTTGCTGTGCCATGGCTTCTCATTGCAGTGCTTTCTCTGTTTGCAGAACTTGGGCTCTGGAGCATGCAAACTTCAAGAGTTGTTCAAAGGCTTCGTTGTCCGTGGGCGTGTGGAATCTTCTACACAGGGATTGAACCCATGTTCCCTGCATCGGTAGGCAGATTCTTTACCACCGGGCCATCGGAGATGTTTTCTGTTCCCTTTTATTAGAGAATGATATTTAAAACATACATGTAGGAGCTCAATATGCTCAGCTGACAATACATGGATATATATATACATGTATTCCAGCTCACCTTTGAACATATTCAGTTAAAGGTAATTTGTGATGATGTCTCCAGCCCGAGCCACCACGACATGGACATTGTAACGTTTCCTTTTGTTTATCTGTAACTTTGCATTCCAATGGTAAGATACCTGGCTTCCACCGCTTGTCATACACAGAATTCAGTGCTTGTCCCACGTGGTTACTGAAAAAAAACTGTCAGATTGTCTTTCAAAGGGGGCTCTGCGTGCATGGCACCAGTATCTTGAGGATGTTTTTGTATGATAGTTTACTATCTGTATACCCTCAGTGGCCAGGTGTCTATTTCAGTCGCTACCAATTATGAATGGGCTTGTTTGCTCTAGTGTTCTTGGACAATTCGAGTACAGTTTCTTTGTCAGATATGCCTTTTTTTAGGAAAACAGGTTTATTTATTGTTGGCTGTGTTGCATCTTTGTGTGTGGGCTTTTCTCTAGTTTTGGTGAGCATGGGCCATAACTAGTGGTTTGCAGGCTTCTCACTGCAGTGTCTCCTCTTGTTGAGGGGCACAGGCTCACGGGCTTCAGTGGCTGCAGCGTGTGAACTCGGCATCGTGGCTTCCAGGATCTAGAGCACAGGCTCGGCAGTTGTGGCACACAGACTCCATTGGATGTGGGATCTTCCCATCCTAGGGATCGCACATGCATCTCCAGCACTGGCAGGTGGATTCTTTACTATGGAACCACCAGGGCATATTTTAGATTCTCATTTTCCACACATGTATCTAGTGAAAGAGGCCAGGATCAAGAGGCATGGCAGCTGGGAATCCTCAGCCACAGCTCTGGTGTGCTATCCAAAGCTCTGGGGCCTTTGGTGAGCACCTCAGCTTCCCTGGGACTGTTTCCTGCCATCAGAAATGCCCTGCTTTTGGACTGTACCCACCAAGCTCCTCTGTCCCTGGAATTTCTGAGACCAGAGTACTGCAGGTGGTGCCATTTCCTTCTCTGCTGCTGCTGCTGTGTCGCTTCAGTCGTGCCTGACTGTGCGTGACCCCATAGACAGCAGCCTACCAGGCTCCTCTGTCCCCGGGATTCTCCAGGCCAGAACCCTGGAGTGGGCTGCCATGTCCTTCTCCAGTGCAGGAAAGTGAAAAGTGAAAGTGAAGTCACTCAGTGAAGTCGTGTCCGACTCTTAGTGACCCCGGGGTTGCAGCCTACCAGGCTCCTCTGTCCATGGGATTCTCCAGGCAATGGTACTGGAGCGGCTGCCATTGCCATTTCCTTCTCTACAAGATAGCGTTTTGAAGATATTTTCTCCTGGATATTGCTTTTGATGAAGGAAGGGGGATCCCTTCCAGGGCTTGAGAGTGAGTTCTTGTCTGACACTGGGCAATGAGTTGTCTGAGGAGAGGAGTGCTGTCCAAGCGAGAGGCTTTCTTGGGAAGGGCTGCCGGGGTGGAGGGCAGGAGGGTGAGGGAAACGGAGAGAACCACTCTGTCACGTGGCTCACAGTCTCAGGTTTTATGGTCATTGGGTTCATTTCTGGTTTGTCTCTTGCCAGGCATTCTGAATTGGGATCCTTCTTGGGGGCACACCCACCACTCAGCTGAGATGGATTCCAGCGAAGTGGATCCTGGGAGGTTGGTAGGACCTCTGAACTGGAGCCTCCCATCACCTGACCTCTCCAGAATTCTGCTTGGTGGTAGCTTGTTCGTTCCTTGTTCCTTCCCAGGACCTCCTGTTGTAAGATGACTCCTGCAAGTGTTTTCTTTTCTCTGTCGCCTGGCCAGGGTGGGTGGTCCGTGGTTCATTTAACCGTTTGTTTTTGGTTCTCTCGAGTAAGGTCCTCCACAGGGTAAATGTATGAAATGATAAAAGGCAATGTTTTAAATAATTTATATTCATAATTTGGTAAGTTGGCTTTTTTTGTGTATGTTAGACCTGATCACCAGACCAAAGTTCATGTAGAACTTTTGTAGTTTTCTAAAATTTCTATAGTTTTTAAAATGGAGTTACCTTGTTGCAAAGTTTGTGTTTATGTTCGTATTTTTTTAAAGAGTTATTACTTTTTAGTTGATTGATCATTGCTTTACAATATTGGTTTGATTTGTCATGCATCCACATTAGGTGTACCTATGTCCTCTTGCTCTTGAATCTCCCTCCCACTTCACACCCATTCCCACCTCTCTAGGTCACTACAGAGCCCCAGTTTGAGTTCCCTGAATCATACAGCAAATTCCCATTGGTTGTCTATTTACAAATGTTGCTGTACCTGCATCCATGCTGCGCTCTCCATTCATCTCACCCTCTCCTTCTTGTTCCCCACCCTCGTCTGTAAGTCTGTTCTCCATGTCTGGATCTCCATTGCTGCTCTGTGAACAGACTCGTCAGTACCATCCTTCTAGATTCCATGTTTTTCTCTCTTTGACTGACTCCCTCCCCTTTATTAGAACAGACTCAAATGTGTTCCTTTTTATGGCTGCATTCCATACAGGCTCTGATTGTTCCTTAGCCATGTTTTGCGGAGGGTCATGGGGCTATTCTGCTCCATTTCAGTTTGGGCTTCCAGTCTGAGTGCTCGCAGCAGAGCTGCTTCTGGGTGAGCCCTCTGAGGTCTGTGAGCGCCGGGCTGCCCGCTCTTCTCTTGTGGCCCGCAGGGGGCGCCAAACCCCCTTCTGACCCGCGGGCACAGGACGCTTTGCCTTTAGACTCTGCTCCGTGAGCAGCTGGCGGGAGCTTTGTCTCCTCAGGACCATCAGGGCTCAGGCTTCTGGATAACAGGGCTGCATCCAGGCTGAGAGGAGCAGGGTTGCCTCAGTGCCCACCAGCAGGGAGGCGCTGCCAGAGCGAAAAATGAGGACGGAGTAGACGTTTCTTGTGTCCAGCTGAGGGCTGACTGGAGGTCCATCTCAGAGGACTCAGGGGGAAAGAGCTCCGTGTGCAAAACGGTGGGTTTTTAGTTAGATTTGCGTTAGATGATGTAGAGGATGAACACTGATGTTCTTCCGTGTAGGTGGCCGTTTTCCTGTCACTGTTTCTTGAGAAGACTGTCCTTTCCTCTTTGCTCGTTCCTGGTTTGATTTTCAGGAATTGACCATGTACACGTGGGTTCGTTTCTGGGCTCTCTCTTCTCTCCTGGAGTCCATGTGTCTGTGTTCCTGCCAGTTCCTCACTGTGGTGGTCACTCCAGCTCCGTGATGTAGTTTGAAGAGGGATAGGAAGATGCCTCCAGCTGTGTTCCTCTTTCTCAGAGTCTTTTTGGCCATTTAAGGTCCTGTTCAACATTAGCAGTCTAATATTAGGACTATTTCTATTTCTGTGAAAAATGCCATCGAATATTATTTTGTGATTGCAGTCACTGTATTTGTTGATGACTTTGGTTGGAATGGACCTTTTAATTCCTCATTGTTCCAGTGCATGAGCGTGGGATAATTTTCTGTGTATTTGTGTTTTCTTTGGTTTCTTTATGAGTGCTTTCTAGTTTTCTGACTACTGGTCTTTCATGTTCTTGATTAAGTTTGTTGCTAGATGTTTTATTTAAGTGGGATTTTCTTAACTTTTTTTTCTGATTGTTATTAGTGTATAGAAATGCAAGTGATTTTTGGACTGTAAATGGTAGTATTTTATAGGATTGTAAATTGATCCGAAATGATTCAGCTTTACTGAATGTAGTCTAACAACTTTTTGTGAAGTTATGTGGAACATTTTATCTGTCAAATCTGTTTCTCCTGCAGTAGGTCATCCAGAGGACCCAAGACATGGTGGTTACTAATAGACTTCCCACAGTACTTCTTCATTCCACGTGGACTCCTTCAAGGGCAGTGAGCATCGCAGCTTCCCTTGAACTTCGTCTGGGTAAGTCTTGGCCTGTGTAAGAAAGTTTCCTGCCTGTCTACTCTAAATGTCTTTTGTGGTATTGGCATGGTTGTTTTGAAACCTAGTATACTTTCCAGTCATTTAAAATGTACAGAAAATGCCTAGCAATGGGAACAAGTGCTAGCATTTGCCACATCATCTAAAATACTCTCTGTGTTTTATCCAAAATGGGTACCTTCTGCAGAACCAGCACATAATCTCCAAAATCAGGAAATCATATGGTATCTACATTATAATGTAATCCACAGCCCCGCTTCCACTTTTAGCAATTGTTCAAGTGTATGAGTATATCTTTTGTTTCCATCTTCATCCTTTTTTCGTTATTTAGAGTGTTACCGAGATTTTCAGTTATTTGGACAAACTTGATGGATTGAAAGCAGACATGGTGAATAAGGGTTCTGGGTGGCCTTTCCTATATGGATTTTTTTTCACTGAAGATGGTTTTAATATTTCTTCCTGTTGTAACATGTATGAATCCTGCATTCTTTCTCCCCCCATAGTAATTAAAAATAAATAATATGCCATTTACCGTTTAGATATTTGTAAGCATACAGTGTTGTAGCAGACAACCTTTTCTTGTTTTGCAAACCAGTTTAATAATGTGCACCTTTTGCGTGCTTTGGAGAAACTCAGGAAACTGAGTCAGTGACTGAAATGGCCCAAGATATCACCTTAGATTCCACCTTCATCTAAAAACAAAACAGGCACTTCCTGGTGGTCCAGTGGCTGAGACTGGACACTCCCAAAGAAGGAGGCCCAGGTTCATTCCCTGATCCAAGAACTAGATCTCCCATGCCACAGTGGAGAATTTGCATGCTGTAGCTAAATATCTGGCTTGCCTCAATGAAGGTTGACCTGGTGCAGGCAAATTAAAAAAGAAACAAATATTTAAAAAATACAACCAAAGGAAAGGAAGGGTATGGTTGTTGTGCAGATATATGGCTTAGCTTTCCCTATGGATAGAAAAGAAAAAAGAGTTTCAAAAGACTGTGTCTCATCCTTCTATCTGGCATATAGAGAGGATTCCTTTGAAATGAGATTTCTGTGGTAAATGTGACTCACAGAAGAGCTGTCTTGAACTTGGGTTTCAGAGACGATCATGTGTCCTCTAAACAATAAAAGTTAATTGGGTCCAACTAATTCTCATGCTGAGGTGGTATATTTTGTGGTAGCATTTGCTCCCCTTCGCTTCGGATGTATCCCCATTTGTTTACACTGTCATCTACTGAAGACATCCTGATCTTTGAAAGTGTTTAGTTATTACAAGTAGAGATGTTGTATATAATCATGTGATACTTTTTTTCTGGACATGTTTTCAAAGCTGTTTAGTAAGTGCTAGACATGTAGTATTCAGATCACAGGTGAGCCTTGTTTAGCTGTGGAAAAATCCAGCTATGTTTCTCTGTGGCATGTGGGATCTTCTGGGGTAAGGGATCGAACTAGCGTGTCTTGCATTGTCAGGCAGATTCTTCACCACTGAGCCGCCGGAGAAGCTGTGCCCTACCCCCTTTTTTGAGTTTACTGGATCTAATAGGTGTGCAGTGCTACCTCCCTGTTATTTTAGTTTGTCATTTCCTCATGATATGTGATTTTGAGTCTTTTTGATAGGCTTATTTACTATCTTGATATTTCTGTAGGCCAGGTGTTTAGGTGTATACATTGTTTACGAGATTGTTCTAGATTTTTTGGTATATTTAGAGTACAATCCTTTATCAGATATGTATTTTATCAATATATTTTCCTGTGGCTTGTGTTTAAGTTTTGTGAATAAGGTTTTTCACAGTTTAAATTTCTAATGGTTTAAAGTTGAGGTGATATA
This sequence comes from Capricornis sumatraensis, assembly GCF_032405125.1. NCBI lineage: Eukaryota > Metazoa > Chordata > Mammalia > Artiodactyla > Bovidae > Capricornis > Capricornis sumatraensis. Next base: position 786,625 of record NW_027184617.1, on the reverse strand, counting down.
TGTTTTATATCCTTTTTTGGATAGACTTTAGTGTGTTGTTGCTGTTATTACATTTTAAAAGCAGAAGTGAGGTACTGTAGATACAGTTTTAAGCTAAGCTGAAGTACCATAGATACAGTTTTGCCTTTTGTCTGTTGAGAAGTTTGAGTGAGTTTGGTGTACACTGTAACATTACGTCTACGTTCATTTGACTGGATATAGCTTCCAATTATTTGTCTAATTGGTTTTGGAGATATCACGGGAAGTCAGTTTTTCCAAGGGAAACTGAGGTCCATGAAACATGAACTCTCTTTGATCGGTCGGAATCACTTTCTGCTGTTTCTGACAGATTTGACTCGTTTGGATATCTCATATGAGTGGAATCACAGAACGTTTGTCTTTTTCTTGGTCTGGTTTATTTCACTTAATCTAATGACCATAAGGTTTGTCCACATTGTCGCATTGTCAGAATTACTGACTTTGAAGGGCCGAATCAGATTCCATTGTGGGTATACCACAGTTTGTTTATGGAATTGGTTGCCATGGACACTTAGATTACTTCTGTTTGTTTGCCAGTGTGAATCATGCTGTTGTCAGTATGACTGAAGAAGTATCCATTTTTTCAGCCCCCTTTCCCAATCCTTTTGGGTACATAGCATGAATTGGAATCAAACTATGTATTTATTCCATGTGTTCCTTTTGGAGTCATTTCTGTAATGTCTTGCAGAGTGGCAGCACCATTTCATGTACTTTTTTGTATGGTGGAATACCGTTCAAGCTTCTGAATATACCTTGTGTGGCATATTCAGTCTCCCACCAATGGACACTTGAATGAGTTCTACCTTTGAGCTATTGTGAATGTCACTGTGAATATCTGTGTACCAGTGTTTGTTTGAATTATTAACAAATACATTCCTATATATAAAAGAAGCCACAAGGACCTACTGTACAGTTTAGGAAACTATTAAATATCTTTTGATAATGTATAATGGAAGAGAATCTCAAAAGGAATATATGAAAAGCACATAGTAAGCATGATATTTATTGTGCCAACACTATGAGTTATCATAGCACTACTCAACGTGTATTTATACATGTCACTAAAATATCCACATCTGTAAGGATGTTATAAAAAATTATATAAAAAATCAAGAATTCAAACAGAGAATAAGTAAACTTCCTGCCATTGCTCCTCCTCGTTTATACACTAATACTACCTGTAACGCTCATCGTATAAGTGCTGGACTAGCAATTGACATTCTTGTAAACCAAGAGATTGTGAAGGTAGAAGGAAATATAACTCATTGAATTCCTTAATGAAGGATTGTAGAACTCTATGTCCATGAAGCGAATGAAATTCCGTTTTATTGAGCCACATTCTTACTAGAGAGATGAGCTTCCACCCCACCCAACGTTAGTTCACAATGAAACCCTGCCGTCCTCTGGCCTCAATGTCTGCTTCCTGCTACCGAGAAAGAAAAGATGAGGAAGTCCTGACCAAACCGATGCTATTTTTCTTTTTCTGATTTGTATTTTATCGCAGGGCTTGGCAAAAAGAGGGCCCAACCTGATTTTAGAGTTCCATCCCGAGGGTTCCTCCGGCATGTTCCCTGTGTTGACAAACTGCTGATTATTTTCAACAAAGGACAATGATCTGCACTTCACTATCTGTTGCTTGAGCTGGAATAGCAGGCGTCCCTTGAAGTGCAGTCCTTCATGCTGGAGTAGGCATCCCTGAAGCAATAGTGTAAGAGGAACACATTTATCATGTAGACATGGCATCCCATGCATTTGTAGTAATTGTTCAGTTATAGCCATCATCATCGGAGGAACTGACTTGTCCGAGTAATAACGAGAGTACCCCGTATAACAGTTCCTTGACTTATGAGTACTTCCTATGAGTACCCTTTTGAGTACTTCTTCCAATGTTGTTTCTCCTACTTTGGTCATGAACAGTAGAAGCTGATGGCAGTGGTCCTTGAAATGTATGTCGATTCCCAGGTGGTGCAGTTGATAAATAAATAATCTGCCTACCAGTGCAGGAGGTGGAAGTGATGTGGGTTTGATCCCTGGTTCAGGAAGGTAACAATTCATACACATGTTTTATGTGAACAAGTTTGATACTCAGGAGTTTTTTTCTTCTGTATACAGAAAAACAAATGCTGTTCAAGGACACTGAAAGAACCCTGATTTCGAAAATCAGATCTGTATTGTGAGCAATGCTTAGATATCCATGAGTCGAAGCATAGTATTATGCCTATCATCCTTGTATTTCCCTCAGTGAAATATGTTGAGGAAAACTCTTCATTCGTGGTCTAGATTCACGAAGAAGCTAAATAGCATTCATCCTTTACATTGACAACTGTGAATTTAAATCTCCTGTGAATCCTATGTGACAACCACACATACCAACATGAGTTATTAGTATTATATCAATATTTTTAGTCCTATTGTATGTCAACTAAAAAAATCACTGTATAATTGTACATGAAGTCAAGACATAAAATCAGTGCAAATACAAAATGTTCCATCCTTTGAGAAAGGGAGAAAAACATCTCTGTGCTTAGCCTATTGCATTTTTATGTATTAGATCCGTAAGTAGTTTATTCACCACACCCTATGAATGATTCACAGATCTTCAGAGAAGAAAGGATCATTTCTCTTTAACAATGAGTAGTTCAACTCTTCTCAAAGCAAAGTCATAAGTGAGTCTAATTTTGCGTGAGACCATGAAAACTCCGTGTTTTCATTATGCTTGTGCTTATGATGGGAGGAGGTCTGAGAAGGCACTTCTGAAGGTTTCTTCATACCAGTCGTTCTCATATGTATCGAGTCTTTAAAGGTCGAATCACCGAGGTGTTGCTTCTACACTTGGACTAGGCTGAGTAGCAACATTCCCTTTCTCCCTAAGTGCAGTAGACGTGTTCCCAACCTGTCTGTCTTCTGTCCTCTGGAGTATGTATTGCTTGAGCTCACCACAGCCTAGTAGATGGAAATCGTCAGGATATTCTGGAAACCCTGTTTATTTCAGTCTGTTCAGGAGGTTACCACTGCTGCAAACCTCTGGATTTTACCATGCACTTTTAACAACCTGAGATGAAGGATCCAAGTCAACACTCGTGACAGCCATGGGCTTCCATGGCCTATCCATGATTGTTGGCTTTGCTTTCATAATCATCCTGTTTCTTATACCAACTAAACTGTCACTGTATTTTTTTATTACCATTCTATCTTTGATGGTTTTTGGATCTATTATGGATTTTCCTATATATCTTCACTTATCGGTGAGGGTCTTATGTTAGTAGTAGTTACGACAACTGACTTCCAGTCAGTTAGCTGTGGCAGAACAGAAAAAAGAATGACCCAGTGTATATTATTAATATTATGTATCAATATATTATTCGTTTTATTGTTTGCAGTCATCCACTTCCAAGTTTCCGAAATAAACTGTCAGAAAAATCACATCCTTTTGAATGTCTGTTTGACTGAGTAGGAGCACGGAAATGTTATTCCATAAAATTGTTTACAGTTTCCATTCCGTTCCTCCTGTTTGATGTAGATATTGGCCTTTGGTTCTATCACTAGCTTTGCAAGTAAAAAAAAAATTAATTAGAGCTCATATGGTAATTTTACTGTTAGCAATAAGTTTAGCATAAAATGAACACAGAAGAGGTTACAGTAGACCAAATATGAGAGTCAGTTTAAAAGAAAACGTCGTGTTGAATGTTTACAGTAGGAATATAGTTATGAAGTCCCTTTATTATTATTCTATCCTTTCCGTCTCTTTTGCAGGGGTGTCAATGTACAGATTCCAGTACTATGGCTGCAGTGAATAATAGTATCATTATTCTTGAGAGCAACTCTACTACGTCTTCACGCTCATGTCACTCAAGGTTTTATAATAGCTATTATGTTAGTCGTGTTTGTAGTTTGTGAAGTCACATAAGTTGCATTCATTCAAGCAATAGTATCAAACAGCTATGGCATCAATTATAGATGTGACTCGATAGCGAATGTGAATCCATTTCACTGTGACAAATTATTATTGTAGATATTCTATTCATGCCAGTAACAAAGCTGTGCAGAAATCATACAATGTTTATTAAGAAAACAAGATTTACTAATTTGTTGTATTATTCTATTTCTTTTAAACAGATTGAATGACAACAGGCTCAACTTTTCATTCACCTGTATGACTATGAGCAGTTTGACCAAGTTGAAGAAGATGACTCGTTTGTAGTCTTCCTCATGAGCTCATTCCATCTACTGGCTTTAAAATCATTTAGTACAGAGCTCACCGTCTAGGTGTTCATCCAGTGTTTTGTTTGCGTATCATGCAGGATCATTTTAAAAGGAAAAGCATGTGTGTATGAGTTAGAGCTCTGATCCCAAGAGTCCATGTAGAAGCTTCCCCTGAGAAATGTATCGTTTTGGCACCAATGCTACTGAAATGTGTGAATGTGGCCTACCACGCATCCCAATAAGTGTAAACAGCTTCACATGCTACTTATTTGAAACGACCAGTACTCATGACATTCCATTCATCTGAGGACTAAATATAGCCAACTTAGGTTGTGTTTGCCAAATAGACTTGGAAGCATTCTTCACACAATCCTTCATCGATGCCGGTTTTCAGATCGAAGAAACCCTTGCTCCGTGAAGTTTGTGAACACATACACTCATGTTTTGTTTGAGATTTTAAAGTCATTCTTCAGTTTTGTTGGAGGAATGTTTCTGTATATGGCCCGTGGATCCCCAAATCCACTGATGTTCATGTGTCTTGGGGCTTCCCAGGTGGTTCTAGTGGTAAAGAACATGCGGAACATACCCATGCAGGAGACATAGGAGATATGGATTCGATCCCTGGGGCAGGAAGATCTCCTGAGGGAGAGCATGGCAACCCACTCCAGTATCCTTGCCTAGAGAATCTCATGGAGAGAGGAGCCTGGTGGGGCCTAGTCCATATGATCCCAAAGAGTTGGACACAATGTAAGTGACTTAGCACAGCACATGCTTCATTGTCATAGCTAATATAATGGAGATGACATAAAAAGAATCACCAGCGGGCGAAAGTCAATATCCATCACTTTTCAACTTTGGAATGTATTGTGATATTTTACATCCATATTTGTATGAGTTGATAGTTGGCGAATCGATGCATATGAAGGCCTGATTGTGTTATATGTATGTTGAGGGAAGATATATTTTTATGTGGTTTGACATATGGGTCCCATTTCATTCGTAGACATCTGCATACTCATCACTTATCATCATTTTTTTTTGAAAAGACCATTGTTTTTAAAGGTTGTTGTCTAACCAGGAAAGATGCTTGAATTCTTGGGCTCCTTAGAGGAAGAATTCAACCCGGGGCCAGTGATGAGGCTTGATCACTCAGAGCTTTTGTGTCGCAACGTTTTATGAAAGTATAAAAGAGAGAAAGCTTCTGACATAGACATCAGAAGGGGGCAGAAAGAGTGCCCCCCTACTCATCTTTAGCTGCATGTTATCTAGCTACTAGCAGTCTACTCATTAGAGAAAGGAATGGCAGCAGACCCCTCACCCACAAGATATATGGAGATGACCGTGGCACCAGGTCAGTCATCCTGGGCCATAAAATGATTGATAGGAGCAAATAGATAGCTTCATTCACATAGATCAGGAGAACCATGTATGAGTAAAGCTAATTGGTTTGTCAAGTCAGTTCTGAGCCTTTAGGCAGAACCTCCTTGAAGATAGAGTCTAGGGTAAATACATAGTACATTCACATAGCTTAAGGCAAACCTTTCCATAAGAAAAATGCCTTGGTCAGCTCAAAGTATGAGAAAAGTGAAGTTCAGGTGGAACCAGGTGTCATTATAGCAACACAGAATTGTAAGAGAAAACCTCTTTTTAAATTTGTATCGAGAAGGGGAAGAAAGAGAACAGCTTGTTTCCTCCTGCCTGGGAAGTCACAGATTACAACTGTCTGACACTTGCACCCCGTTTCCTCCCTTTGGAGACCCCTGGCCTTCCTGGCTGTTACCCTCTCAGTTTCATTCATTGAGTGTTTTCTGCCTTGTGAAACATTGGGCATAGAAGTATGTGTTAATTTAGGGGTATTTCATCCAATTTCATTTAAATGCATATGTGAATTAGAAAGTTTGACATGCCGTTGCTTTGTATACCGATTGGGAAATGTGAGTCTCCAAGTTTAATTTAGTGTTTCATGTTCATTTTTCTTTTTAGGGGTACAAAGAAAAATAATATGACTGTTAAGATCAGCTTTCGTATATTTTGCCAAATATGAATTGAGATCACATCGATCGGAAATGAGTCTGTGCATGAAAGCCCTAATAACTAATGTTAATTGACTTCACTACCATGGGATGTTTTCCTGTCTATTGAGGATTTACTTCATGTATTTCGATTTTGACTTTCTGTCTTACAGCCTTGTTTGTAGATCAAAGCTATTTGAAATTGTCATCTGGTTTTCAATGGCTTGTGAGGTTATTCATGAGTGGTTTATAAAACCGAATGGATTGTACATAGCCATACTTTGTTGTCATTTTATGAATTTGAAGAATGTCTGAAGCATGTCTGCAGTTATGCCTTAAAGATTCACACAATTGATGTCCAATATTTATCTCAATAGACTTGCTTTCAATGTGTAGTTTCCTATGCGTACGTCTCTCCTTATGGATTTGGGTAGAACTTGTATTGGAACACTGAAAAATCTGTGATATCAACCGTGCTGACCTTCTTACTGGTGGTCATCATTAAGATTTTCACGCTCACTGTCACTTTGTGCAATGATATGGATCCTAGTGGAAACAGGTGCTGTTCATCCTACTTTTGTGAAGATTGAATTCATCGTAGAAAGTGGAATGTGTTGAAATATTTATGGTATAAATATATCTTGTGTATATAATTACCCAGATTACTGCTGCGTATTTGATTGCTAAGTTATGAAATGTATGAGATAGATGTGATCCATCAATGGCGATTGGATACGTGGTGGAGAGGTATTTTGGTGATGCAAGAGATTTAAATGATGTGATCAGAGTATGTATATTCTTTTTATGTGGATAATGGGTCTTGGATCCATGTTTGAAACATTACGACCTTGTCTTTTGTTATGCATGGGAAGTGTCAAAAATGAAGATGAGGCGGGTACGTGCTTCAAGGGTAAGTATAGGGTTGAGGGCGTGACTATGATGTGGGTTAGGTTTAGGATGTGGATAGGGTGTCGGGGGCCAGCGTGAGGAACTCCGCCCATGGCAAAGGTCATGAGGAAGAAGGCTTGGCATATGCAAAGGCGTGATCAAGCCTCAGGAAACCCCCTGTTCCTGAGCATCTACCCCAAAACCAGACTCTGTTTTATGCTCTCACCTACACCTCTGACTTTACAGGGGGCTCTCCCCAATAACCGTTTCTCTCGGAGAAGGAGTAAACCTGCAGCTCCAAGGCAATAAAAATTCTTGGGCGTGACAAGAGTGTTTCAGCTTCCGGACTGCTCTGAAGGTTATCTAGCCCACCTGTTTAGGTTAGTCCAGCCACATGTGATTTACAGCATCCCAATCTGAGAGGCACGAGATGTTTTGGACTTACTAAAGGCAAATTATTTTGGGGAGTTAGAAATTATTAGTATAATGGGTTGGTTAGGAATTATATTGGTGAAGGGTTTTTTCATTTGTTGTGTCAATAATTGCTGCTAATTCCCTGCTCTGGGTGGGACAAGGATGTCTCAGGTCAAACCTCTCTGCTGACAGACTAGCTTGTGTGACAGGATTATCCATACTCCTGCCACATGATTGTTTACTACCTCTTAACCATAAACAGCACAGAGTTTTGGAGAGTCTTAATTAGCATAGGGCTTTTTCTTCTTGTTGAGTCAATGATTGCCGCCAGGCCTCCATATCCTTAGGCACTTGGGAATATATTAATCAATGTATTTGGAATATAGAAAAGGAAATACAGTAGTTTTTGATGTTAGCAATACTAGACTTTTTAGCTAATGGATTTTCTCTTTTGTAATAGACCACTGGACTTTGCTACAAATCACTGTATACTTGCTATGTAAGAATGTAACTTTATCATATCTTAAGACTAAATAGATCTTAAGGGGAGCATTGGTGAAAGGATTTTCATTTGTTGGGCTGATGTTTGCTGCTAAATCTCCATGTTCCCTACCCTTCTAATGAATATAACTAACATATAGGAGAAATAAGTATTAACCTTTAAGATGAATCCTGTTAACCTTGGGTTAAGTAAATTCCTTTCTTGATTGTAACTCACTACACCCACACCCTATAGGAATGCAGCTTTATTTGGAGGGTGGTGCCTGGTTTGAGAAAAAACACACTTGGAAAAAATAAGTTTTTTGGTTATCAGAAAGAAAGGATCATAAAATGTCAGCAGGTCTCACTCATGGCCAGAAGATGATGTAGTATCCCTAAGACCTTTTTTTATACATTTATGTGAAGCACCTGATTTTGATAAAGGTCAGGATTGCTGACCCCCACGTGACTCTGTATTCATCCCTATGTGTAACAAAAGGTATATAAGCAAACCCAAAAATAAAGAAATCGGATCAGTTTCCGGAAAGACTGATTCCCCCATGTCACTTCTTTCTTGCTCCCATTTTTCTGGCTGAATTCCCATCTGGAGCATGGATGCTATTCCACGTAATCTAAGTTATTCAGCCTCCTTTTCTTCACTAATCTTCCTACTGCACTAACCATTTCTAATCTCTCTATATCTGTGATTAAATATGTATTTTTCTAAAGACGCCGGCTCCGCCCCCAACTTCAAATCACCCTGGATCCACTGGGGCTGGACCCCGGCAGTAGGGTTAAGGTTAGAGTTTGGGGAAGAGCCCCCCAACTTGTTAGGGTGAGGGGGGAGGCGTGAGGGTTCAGGGTGAGGGTGTGGGTGAGGGTAAGGGTTCGGGGTGAGGGTTCAGGCTGAGGGTGTGGGCCTCATATCTGATAAAGGATTGTACTCCAAATATACCCTTCGCTTCCCTCGAACAGAGCTCTCACTGCTGGAGCCCTTGGCAGTGTGAAACACACCAGCCCCTAAAACCTCCACAAGGATGCCTGCGGCCTAGGTGCAAAGGCAAGGCAGGAGCGGAGCTGAGGCCAGGAAGGCGCCAGTGGTGTCTCCGAGCCTCGCGCAGCCTGCTCCTTCCTGGAAACTAACATTAGCAGCGAGGCAAGTCTGGGCAACGCTCGCCCAGAGCAGAGCAGCCTCACGCCAGGAACTCTGCCAGATCGGGCCTCTGAGCAGAGCTGAAGCTCTGCAGTAGTGGAGGCACACTCGACTCCGCCCAAACTGGGCTTGCAGCTGCACGCGGTTGGGCTGCCTCATTTCCCCCGAGGAGGCTCGTTTCCCCTCATGCTGCGCACTTGGCTTCCAGGCAGGGGCCTCCTGCTTCTCCTACAGGTCTTACCTCAGGGGCTGCTTCCCCTGAGCTGGGGCTGTGGGCAGGAGCCCAGACACGCAGGGGCAGGCCCCAACCACCTGCACACGTCTCTGCTGGGGACGAGAGCGCTAGGGAATATACATCTGTCAGGCACCTGCAGGGCGCCCACGGAGTGAGTCTCCGAGTCTGGGGACTGCAGATCCCAGCCAGGGGCCCTGGGTGTATGGTGCTCTCCGTGCGGCACATGTCTGGGCAGCCAAGCAACAACTGAAGGAGCCAAGCAGTTGCCCTTCCATTCCCTCTGACAGAGCTCTCACTGCTCTAGCCCGTGGCAATGTGGAACCCACCGGCCCCTAACTCCTCCCCAAGGACGCTTGGGGCCTACCTGCAAAGGCAAGGCAGGATCAGAGCTGAGGCAAGGAAGGTGCCCGTGGGATATACCAGCCTCGCACAGCCTGCTCCTTCATGGGCAAGAGCCTAGCAGCGAGGCACGTCTCGGAAAGGCTCGCCCAGGGCAGAGCAGCCTCGCTCCAGGAACTCTGCCAGATCGGGCCTCTGAGCAGACCTGGAGCTATGCCCTAGAGGAGGAGCACTTGACTCTGACCAACCAGGGCTTGTAGCGCCACGCGGCTATGCTGTCTCATCTACCTCCGAGGAGGCTCGATTCCCCACATGCTGTGCACTCCGCTTCCAGGCGAGCCGACCCTCGCCTCCTGCAGGTTTGGCTTAGAGTCTGCATCCCCTGAGCTGGGTTGTGGGCAGGAGCTCAGAGACGCAAGTGCAGGCCCCAACCACCTGCACACCTCTCTTCTGGGGAGGAGAGCACGAGGGAAATGACGACAGTCAGGCACCTTCTGGGCGCTCACGAAGTTCGCCTCTGGTGTGTGGGGCTGCAGACCCCAGCCAGGGGCCCTGTGAGCCTTGGGCTCTCCATGCTGTGCTGAGTCTGGGCGGTCAAGCAACCGCTGGAGGAGCCCTGCAGTTGCCCTCCCATTGCCTCTAATAGAGCCCTCACAGCTGGAGCGCTTGGCAGTGTGCAACCCACCGGCAACTAAGCCCTCCACAAGAACGCCTGGGGACTAGGTGAAAAGGCAAGGCAGGAGTGGAGCTGAGGCCAGGAAGGCGCCAGTAGCATCTCCCAGTCTCGCGCAGCCTGCTCCTTTCTGGACTGGAAGCCTATGTGCGACGCAAGTCTGGGCAAGGCTCGCCCAGGGCAGAGCAGCCTCACGCCAGCAACTCTGCCAGATCGGGCCTCTGAGCAGTGCTGGAGCTCTGCCGTACTGGAAGCGCATTCGGCTCCGCCCAAGCAGTGAATCCAGCCGCACGCAGCCGGCCTGCCTTCTCTTCTCCCGAGGAGGCTCGCTTCCCGCATGCTGTAAACTAGGCTTCCAGGCGGGGCCCCCTGCGCCTCCTACAGGTCTTGGCTCAGGAACTCCTTCCCTGAGCTGGGGCTGTGGACGGGAGCCCAGACACGCAGGGGCAGGCCCCAACCACCTGCACACGTCTCTGCTGGGGAGGAGAGCACTAGGGAAATGACGTCTTTCAGGCACCTTCTCGGCGCTCCCGGAGTTCGCCTCCGGTGTGTGGGGCTGCAGACCCCAGCCAGGGGCCCTGTGAGCCTTGTGCTTTCCGTGCTGTGCTGAGTCTGGGCGGTCAAGCAAACGCAAGAGGCGACTTGCAGTAGCCCTCCCTTTGCCTCTGATAGAGCCCTCACTGCTGGAGCGCTTGGCAGTGTGCAACCCACCGGCAACTAAGCCCTCCACAAGAACGCCTGGGGACTAGGTGCAAAGGCAAGGCAGGAGTGGAGCTGAGGCCAGGAAGGCGCCAGTAGCATCTCCCAGTCTCACGCAGCCCGCTCCTTTCTGGACTGGAAGCCTAACGCGAGGCAAGTCTGGGCAAGGCTCGCCCAGGGCACAGGAGGCTCACGCCAGCAACTATGAGAGATCGGGCCTTTGAGCAGAGCTGGAGCTCTGCCGTACTGGAGGGGCACTCGGATCCGCCAAAGTACTGATTGCATCCGCACGCAGCTCGGCTGGCTTCTCTTGTACTGAGGAGGCTCGCTTCCGGCATGCTGTAAACTAGGCTTCCCGGCGGGGGCGCCCCGCGCCTCCTACAGGTCTTAGCTGAGGAGCTGCTTCCCTGAGCTGGGGCTGTGGAAGGGTGTCCAGACACTCAAGGGCAGGCCCCAACCACCTGCACACGTCTCTGCTGGGGAGGAGAGCATTAGGAAAATGACGTCTGTCAGGCACCTTCTGCGCGCTCACCGACTCGGCCTCCGCGTGTGTGGGGCTGCAGACCCCAGCCAGGGGCCTTGTGAGCCTTGTGCTCTCCGTGCTGTGCTGAGTCTGGGCGGTCAAGCAGCCGCTGGAGGAGCCCTGCAGTTGCCCTCCCATTGCCTCTAATAGAGCCCTCACTGCTGGAGCGCTTGGCAGTGTGCAACCCACCGGCAACTAAGCCCTCCACAGGAACGCCTGGGAACTAGGTGCAAAGGCAAGGCAGGAGTGGAGCTGAGGCCAGGAAGGCGCCAGTAGCATCTCCCAGTCTTGCGCAGCCCGCTCCTTCCTACACTGGAAGCCTATGTGCGAGGCAAGTCTGGGCAAGGCTCGCCCAGGACAGAGCAGCCTAACGCAAGCAACTCTGCCAGATCCGGACTCTGAGCAGAGCTGGAGCTCTGCCGTACTGGAGGTGCACTCGGCTCCGCCAAAGCAGTGAATGCAGCCGCACACAGCAGGGCTGCCTTCTCTTTTCCCGAGGAGGCTGGCTTCCCGCATGCTGTAAACTAGGCTTCCTGGAGGGGCCCCCTGCGCCTCCCACAGGTCTTGGCTCAGGAGCTGCTTCCCTGAGCTGGGGCTGTGGACTGGAGCCCAGACACGCAGGGGCAGGCCCCAACCACCTACACACGTCTCTGCTGGGGAGGAGAGCACTAGGGAAATGACGTCTGTCAGGCACCTTCTGGGCGCTAACTGAGTTAGCCTCCGCGTGTGTGGGGCTGCAGACCCCAGCCAGGGGCCCTGTGAGCCTTGTGCTCTCCGTGCTGTGCTGAGTCCGGGCGGTCAAGCAACCTCTGAAGGATCCCTGCAGTTGCCCTCCCATTGCCTCTAATAGAGCCCTCACTGCTGGAGCGCTTGGCAGTGTGCAACCCACCGGCAACTAAGCGCTCCACAAGAACGCCTTGGGACTAGGTGCAAAGGCAAGGCAGGAGTGGACCTGAGGCCAGGAAGGCGCCAGTAGCAACTCCCAGTCTCGCGCAGACTGCTCCTTTCTGGACTGGAAACCTATGTGCGAGGCAAGTCTGGGCAAGGCTCCCCCAGGGCAGAGCAGCCTCACGCCAGCAACTCTGACAGATCGGGGCTGTGAGCAGTGCTGGATCTCTGCCGTACTGGAAGCGCACTCGGCTCCGCCCAAGCAGTGAATGCAGCCGCACGCAGCCGGCTTGCCTTCTCTTCTCCTGAGGAGGCTCGCTTCCCGCATTCTGTAAACTAGGCTTCCAGGTGGGGCCCCCTGCGCCTCCCACAGGTCTTGGCTCAGGAACTCCTTCCCTGAGCTGGGGCTGTGGACGGGAGCCCAGACACGCAGGGGCAGGCCCAAACCACCTGCACACGTCTCTGCTGGGGAGGAGAGCACTAGGGAAATGACGTCTTTCAGGCACCTTCTGGGCGCTCCCGGAGTTCGCCTCCGGTGTGTGGGGCTGCAGACCCCAGCCAGGGGCCCTGTGAGCCTTGTGCTTTCCGTGCTGTGCTGCGTCTGGGCGGTCAAGCAAACGCAAGAGGCGACTTGCAGTAGCCCTCCCTTTGCCTCTGATAGAGCCCTCACTGCTGGAGCGCTTGGCAGTGTGCAACCCACCGGCAACTAAGCCCTCCACAAGAACGCCTGGGGACTAGGTGCAAAGGAAGGGCAGGAGTGGAGCTGAGGCCAGGAAGGCGCCAGTAGCATCTCCCAGTCTCGCGCAGCCCGCTACTTTCTGGACTGGAAGCCTAACGCGAGGAAAGTCTGGGCAAGGCTCGCCCAGGGCACAGGAGGCTCACGACAGCAACTATGAGAGATCGGGCCTTTGAGCAGAGCTGGAGCTCTGCCGTACTGGAGGGGCACTCGGCTCCGCCAAAGTACTCTTTGCATTCGCTCGCAGCTGGGCTGCCTTCTCTTGTACTGAGGAGGCTCGCTTCCGGCATGCTGTAAATTAGGCTTCCCGGCGGGGGCACCCCGCGCCTCCTAAAGGTCTTAGCTGAGGAGCTGCTTCCCTGAGCTGGGGCTGTGGAAGGGAGTCCAGACACTCAAGGGCAGGCCCCAACCACCTGCACACGTCTCTGCTGGGGAGGAGAGCACTAGGAAATTGACGTCTGTCTGGGACATTCTGGGCGCTCCCGGAATTCCCCTCCGGTGTGTGGGGCTGCAGACCCCAGCCAGGGGCCCTGTGAGCCTTGGGCTCTCCGTGCTGTGCTGTCTGGGCGGTCAAGCAACCGCTGGAGGAGCCCTGCAGTTGCCCTCCGATTGCCTCTAATAGAGCCCTCACTGCTGGAGCGCTTGGCAGTGTGAAACCCACCGGCAACTAAGCCCTCCACAAGAACGCCTGGGGACTAGGTGCAAAGGCAAAGCAAGAGTGGAGCTGAGGCCAGGAAGGCGCCAGTAGAATCTCCCAGTCTCACGCAGCCTGCTCCTTCCTGGACTGGAAGCCTAGCCGCGAGGCAAGTCTGGGCAAGGCTCGCCCAGGGCAGAGCAGCCTCACGCCAGCAACTCTGCCAGATCGGGCCTCTGAGCACAGCTGGAGCACTACCGTACTGGAGGGGCACTCAGCTCCGCCAAAGTATAGATTGCAGCCGCACGCAGCTGGGCTGGCTCCTCTTCTCCGGAGGAGTCTCGCTTCCCGCATGCTGTAAACTAGGCTTCCAGGCGGGGCCCCCTGCGCCTCCCACAGGTCTTGGCTCAGGAGCTGCTTCCCTGAGCTGGGGCTGTGGACAGGAGCCCAGACACGCAGGGGCAGGCCCCAACCACCTGCACACGTCTCTGCTGGGGAGAAGAGCACTAGGGAAATGACGTCTGTCAGACACCTTCTGCGTACTCACCGACTCGGCCTCCGCGTGTGTGGGGCTGCAGACCCCAGCCAGGGGCCCTGTGAGGCTCTAGCTCTCCGTGCTGTGCTGAGTCTGGGCGGTCAAGCAGCCGCTGGAGGAGCCCTGCAGTTGCCCTCCCATTGCCTCTAATAGAGCCCTCACTGCTGGAGCGCTTGGCAGTGTGCAACCCACCGGCACCTAAGCCCTCCACAGGAACGCCTGGGAACTAGCTGCAAAGGCAAGGCAGGAGTGGAGCTGAGGCCAGGAAGGCGCCAGCAGCATCTCCCAGTTTCGCGCAGCCCGCCCCTTTCTGGACTGTAAGCCTATGTGCGAGGCAAGTCTGGGCAAGGCTCGCCCAGGACAGAGCAGCCTAACGCAAGCAACTCTGCCAGATCCGGACTCTGAGCAGAGCTGGAGCTCTGCCGTACTGGAGGAGCACTCGGCTCCGCCAAATCAGTGAATGCAGCCGCACACAGCAGGGCTGCCTTCTCTTCTCCAGAGGAAGCTGGCTTCCCGCATGCTGTCAACTAGGCTTCCAGGAGGGGCCCCCTGCGCCTCCCACAGGTCTTGGCTCAGGAGCTGCTTCCCTGAGCTGGGGCTGTGGACTGGAGCCCAGACACGCAGGGGCAGGCCCCAACCACCTACACACGTCACTGCTGGGGAGGAGAGCACTAGGGAAATGACGTATGTCAGGCACCTTCTGGGCGCTCCCGGAGTTCCCCTCCGGTGTGTGTGGCTGCAGACCCCAGCCAGGGGCCCTGTGAGCCATGTACTTTCCGTGCTGTGCTGAGTCTGGGCGGTCAGGCAAACGCAAGAGGCGATTTGCAGTAGTCCTCCCTTTGCCTCTAATAGAGCCCTCACGGCTGGAGCGCTTGGCAGTGTGCAACCCACCGGCAACTAAGCCTTTCACAAGAACGCCTGGGGACTAGGTGCAAAGGCAAGGCAGGAGTGGATCTGAGGCCAGGAAGACGCCAATAGCATCTCCAACTCTCGCGCAGCCTACTCCTTCCTGGCCTGAAAGCCTAGCCGCGAGGCAAGTCTGGGCAAGGTTCGCCCAGGGCAGAGTAGCCTCACGCCAGCAGCTCTGCCAGATCTGGCCTTGAGCATAGCTGGAGCTCTGCCGTACTGGAGGGGCACTCGGCTCCGCCAAAGCAGTGAATGCAGCCGCACACAACAGGGCTGCTTTCTCTTCTCCCGAGGAGGCTCGCTTCCCGCATGCTGTAAACTAGGCTTCCAGGCCGGGCCCCCTGCGCCTCCCACAGGTCTTGGCTCAGGAGCTGCTTCCCTCAGCTGGGGCTGTGGACGGGAGACCAGACACGCAGGGGCAAGCCACAACCACCTGCACACGTCTCTGCTGGGGAGGAGAGAACTAGGGAAATGACGTCTGTCAGGCACCTTCTGGGCGCTCCCGGAGTTCGCCTCCGGTGTGTGGGGCTGCAGACCCCAGCCAGGGGCCCTGTGAGCGTTGAGCTCTCCGTGCTGTGCTGAATCTGGGCGGTCAAGCAACCGCTGGAGGAGCCCTGCAGTTGCCCTCCCATTGCCTCTAATAGAGCCCTCACTGCTGGAGCGCTTGGCAGTGTGCAACCCACCGGCAAATAAGCCCTCCACAAGAAAGCCTGGGGACTAGGTGCAAAGGCAAGGCAGGAGTGGAGCTGAGGCCAGGAAGGCGCCAGTAGCATCTCCCAGTCTCACGCAGCCCGCTCCGTTCTGGACTGGAAGCCTAGCGGCGAGGCAAGTCTGGGCAAGGCTCGCCGAGAGCAGAGCAGCCTCACGCCAGCACTCTGACAGATCGGGCCTCTGAGCAGAGCTGGAACTCTGACGTAGTGGAAGCGCACTCGGCTCCGACCAAGCAGTGATTGCAGCCTCACGGAACTGGCATGCCTCCACCTCTCCCAAGGAGGCTCGCTTCCCGCATGCTTTGAACTAGGCTTCCAGGCGGGGGCGCCCCGCGCCTCCTACAGGTCTTGGCTGAGGAGCTGCTTCCCTGAGCTGGGGCTGTGGTCGGGAGCCCAGACACGCAGGGGCAGGCCCAAACCACCTGCACATGTCTCTGCTGGGGAGGAGAGCACTAGGGAAATGACGTCTGTCAGGCACCTTCTGGGCGCTCACCGAGTCAGCCTCCGCGTGTGTGGGGCTGCAGACCCCAGCCAGGGGCCCTGTGAGCCTTGTGCTCTCCGTGCTGTGCTGAGTCTGGGCGGTCAAGCAACCGCTGGAGGAGCCCTGCAGTTGCCCTCCCATTACCTCTAATAGAGCCCTCACTGCTGGAGCGCTTGGCAGTGTGCAACCCACCGGCAACTAAGCCCTCCACAGGAACGCCTGGGGAATAGGTGCAAAGGCAAGGCAGGAGTGGAGCTGAGGCCAAGAAGGCGCCAGTAGCGTCTCCCAGTCTCGCGCAGCCTGCTCCTTCCTGGACTGGAAGCCTACCGCGAGGCAAGTCTGGGCAAGGCTCGCCCTGGGCAGAGCAGCCTCAGGCCAGCAACTCTGCCAGATCGGGTCTCTGAGCAGAGCTGGAGCTCGGCCGTCCTGGAGGCGCACTCGGCTCGGCAAAGCAGTGAACGCAGCTGCACACATCAGCGCTGCCTTCTCTTCTCCCGAGGAGGCTCGTTTCCCGGATGCTGTAAACTAGGCTTCCAGGCGGCGCTCCCTGCGCCTCCCACAGGTCTTGGCTCAGGAGCTGCTTCCCTGAGCTGGGGCTGTGGACGGGAGCCCAGACACGCAGGGGCAGGCCCCAACCCACCTGCACACGTCTCTGCTGGGGAGGCGAGCACTAGGGAAATGACCTCTGTCAGGCACCTTCTGGGCGCTCACCGAGTCAGCATCCGCGTGAGTGGGGCTACAGACCCCAGCCAGGGGCCCTGTGAGCCTTGTGCTCTCCGTGCTGTGCTGAGTCTGGGCGGTCAAGCAACCGCTGGAGGAGCCCTGCAGTTGCCCTTCCATTGCCTCTAATAGAGCGCTCACTGCTGGAGCGCTTGGCAGTGTGCAACCCACCGGCAACTAAGCCCTCCACAAGAAAGCCTGGGGACTAGGTGCAAAGGCAAGGCAGGAGTGGAGCTGAGGCCAGGAAGGCGCCAGTAGCATCTCCCAGTCTCACGCAGCCCGCTCCGTTCTGGACTGGTAGCCTAGCCGCGAGGCAAGTCTGGGCAAGGCTCGCCGAGAGCAGAGCAGACTCACGCCAGCACTCTGCCAGATCGGGCCTCTGAGCAGAGCCGGAACTCTGACGTAGTGGAAGCACACTCGGCTCCACCCAAGCAGTGATTGCAGCCTCACGGGTCTGGGATGCCTCCACCTCTCCCAAGGAGGCTCGCTTCCCGCATGCTGTGCACTAGGCTTCCAGGAGGGGGCGCCCCGCCCCTCCTACAGGTCTTCCTGAGGAGCTGCTTCCCTGAGCTGTGGCTGTGGTCGGGAGCCCAGACACGCAGGGGCAGGCCCAAACCACCTGCACATGTCTCTGCTGGGGAGGAGAGCACTAGAGAAATGACGTCTGTCAGGCACCTTCTGGGCGCTCACCGAGTCAGACTCCGCGTGTGTGGGGCTGCAGACCCCAGCCAGGGGCCCTGTGAGCCTTGTGCTCTCCGTGCTGTGCTGAGTCTCGGCGGTCAAGTAACCGCTGGAGGAGCCCTGCAGTTGCCCTCCCATTGCCTCTAATAGAGTCCTCACTGCTGGAGCGCTTGGCAGTGTGCAACCCACCGGCAACTAAGCCCTCCACAAGAACGACTGGGGACTAGGTGCAAAGGCAAGGCAGGAGTGGAGCTGAGGCCAGGAAGGCGCCAGTAGCATCTCCCAGTCTCGCGCAGCCCGCTCCTTCCTGGACTGGCAGCCTAGCCGCAGCAAGTCTGGGCAAGGCTCGCCCAGGGCAGAGCAGACTCACGCCAGCAACTCTCACAGATTGGGCCTCTGAGCAGAGCTGGAGCTCTGCCGTACTGGAGGCGCACTCGGCTCGGCAAAGCAGTGAACGCAGCTGCACACATCAGCGCTGCCTTCTCTTCTCCTGAAGAGGCTCGATTCCCGCATGCTGTGCACTAGGCTTCCAGGCGGGGGCGCCCCGCGCCTCCTACAGGTCTTGGCTGAGGAGCTGCTTCCCTGAGCTGGGGCTGTGGACGGGAGCCCAGACACGCAGGGGCAGGCCCCAACCACCTGCACACGTCTCTGCTGGGGAGGAGAGCACTAGGGAAATGACGTCTGTCAGGCAACTTCTGGGCGCTCACCGAGTCAGCCTCCGCGTGTGTGGGTCTGCAGACCCCAGCCAGGGGCCCTGTGAGCCTTGTGCTTTCCGTGCTGTGCAGAGTCTGGGCGGTCAAGCAAACGCAAGAGGCGACTTGCAGTAGCCCTCCCTTTGCCTCTAATAGAGCCCTCAATCTGGAGCGCTTGGCAGTGTGCAACCCAGCAGCAACTAAGCCTTTCTCAAGAACGCCAGGGGACTAGGTGCAAAGGCAAGGCAGGAGTGGAGCTGAGGCCAGGAAGGCGCCAGTAGCATCTCCCAGTCTCACGCAGCCCGCTCCTATCTGGACTGGAAGCATAACGTGCGGCAAGTCTGGGCAAGGCTCGCCCAGGGCAGAGCAGCCTCACACCAGCAACTCTGCCAGATCGGGCCTCTGAGCAGAGCTGGAGCTCTGCCGTACTGGAGGCGCACTCGGCTCTGCCAAAGCAGTAAATGCAGCCGCACGCAGCCAGGCTTCCTTCTCTTCTCCCGCGGAGGCTCGCTTCCCACATGCTGTAAACTAGGCTTCCAGGTGGGGCCCCCCGCGCCTCCCACAGGTCTTGTCTCAGAAGCTGCTTCCCTGAGCTGAGGCTGTGGACGGGAGCCCAGACACGCAGGGGCAGACCCCACCCACCTGCCCACGTCTCTGCAGGGAAGGAGAGCACTAGGAAAATGACGTCTGTCAGGCACCTTCTGGGCGCTCCCGGAGTTCGTCTCCGGTTGTGGGGCTGCAGATCCCAGCCAGGGGCCCTGTGAGCCTTGTGCTCTCCGTGCTGTGCTGAGTCTGGGCGGTCAAGTAACCGTAACAATAGACTTCCAGTTGCCCTCACTTTGCCTCTAAAAGAGCCCTCAAGCTGGAGCGCTTGGCAGTGTGCAACCCACTGGCAACTAAGCCCTCCACAAGAACGCCTGGGGACTAGGTGCAAAGGCAAGGCAGGAGTGGAGCTGAGGCCAGTAAGGCGCCAGTAGCATCTCCCAGTTTCGGGCAGCCCGCTCCTTTCTGGACTAGAAGCCTAACGCGAGGCAAGTCTTGGCAAGGCTCGCCCAGGGCAGAGCAGCCTCACGCCAGCAACTCTGCCAGATCGGGCCTCTGAGCAGAGCTGGAGCTCTGCCGTACTGGAGGCGCACTCGGCTCGGCAAAGCAGTGAACGCAGCTGCACACAGCAGGGCTGCTTTCTCTTCTCCTGAAGAGGCTCGCTTCCCGCATGCTGTGCACGAGGCTTCCAGGCGGGGGCGCCCCGAGCCTCCTACAGGTCTTGGCTGAGGAGCTGCTTCCCTGAGCTGGGGCTGTGGACGGGAGCCCAGATACGCAGGGGCAGGCCCCAACCACCTGCACACGTCTCTGCTGGGGAGGAGAGCACTAGGGAAATGACGTCTGTCAGGCACCGTCTGGGCACTCACCAAGTCAGCCTCCGCGTGTGTGGGGCTGCAGACCCCAGCCAGGGGCCCTGTGAGCCTTGTGCTCTCCGTGCTGTGCTGAGTCTGGGCGGTCAAGTAACCGTAAGAATACACTTCCAGTTGCCCTTACTTTGCCTCTAATAGAGCCCTCAAGCTGGAGCGCTTGGCAGTGTGCAACCCACTGGCAACTAAGCCCTCCACAAGAAGTCCTGGGGACTAGGTGCAAAGCCAAGGCAGGAGTGGAGCTGAGGCCAGGAAGGCGCCAGTAACATCTCCCAGTCTCGCACAGCCCGCTCCTTTCTGGACTAGAAGCCTAGCCGCGAGGCAACTCTGGGCAAGGCTCGCCCAGGGCTGAGCAGCCTCACGCAAGCACTCTGCCAGATCGGGCCTCTGAGCAGAGCTGGAGCTCTGCCGTACTGGAGGTGCACTCGGCTCCACCAAAGCAGTGATTGCAGCCGCACGCATCTGGGCTGCCTACTCTTATCCCAAGGAGGCTCGCTTCCCGCATGCTGTGCACTAGGCTTCCAGGCGGGGGCGTCCCGCGCCTCCTACAGGTCTTGGCTGAGGAGCTGCTTCCTTGAGCTGGGGCTGTGGACGGGAGCCCAGACACGCAGGGTCAGGAACAAACCACCTGCACACGTATCTGCTGGGGAGGAGAGCACTAGGGAAATGACGTCTGTCAGGCACATTCTGGGCGCTCACCGAGTCAGCCTCCGCGTGTGCGGGGCTGCAGACCCCAGCCAGTGGCCCTGTGAGCCTTGTGCTCTCCGTGCTCTGCTGAGTCTGGGTGGTCAAGCAACCGCTGGAGGAGCCCTGCAGTTGCCCTCCCATTGCCTCTAATAGAGCCCTCACTGCTGGAGCGCTTGGCAGTGTGCCACGCAAAGGCAACTAAGCCCTCCACAAAAACGCCTGGGGACTAGGTGCAAAGGCAAGGCAGGAGTGGAGCTGAGGCCAGGAAGGCGCCAGTAGCATCTCCCAGTCTCGCGCAGCCCCCTCCTTTCTGGACTGGAAGCCTAACGCGAGGCAAGTCTGGGCAAGGCTCGCCCAGGGCACAGCAGCCTCACAAAAGCAACTCTGAGAGATCGGGCCTTTGAGCAGAGCTGGAGCTCTGCCGTACTGGAGGGGCTCTCGGCTCCGCCAAAGTACTGATTGCAGCCGCACACAGCTGGGCTGCCTTCTCTTGTACTGAGGAGGCTCGCTTCCGGCATGCTGTAAACTAGGCTTCCCGGCGGGGGCGCCCCGCGCCTCCTACAGGTCTTAGCTGAGGAGCTGCTTCCCTGAGCAGGGGCTGTGGAAGGGAGTCCAGACACTCAAGGGCAGGCCCCAACCACCTGCACACGTCTCTGCTGGGGAGGAGAGCACTAGGGAAATTACGTCTGTCTGGCACCTTCTGGGCGCTCCCGGATTTCCCCTCCGGTGTGTGGGGCTGCAGACCCCAGCCAGGGGCCCTGTGAGCCTTGTGCTTTCCGTGCTTTGCTGAGTCTGGGCGGTCAAGCAAACGCAAGAGGCTAATTGCAGTAGCCCTCCCTTTGCCTCTAATAGAACCCTTACTGCTGGAGCGCTTGGCAGTGTGCAACCCAGCGGCAACTAAGCACTCCACAAGAACGCCTGGGGACTAGGTGCAAAGGCAAGGCAGGAGTGGAGCTGAGGCCAGGAAGGCGCCAGTAGCACATCCAAATCTCGCGGAGCCTGCTCCTTCCTGGACTGGAAGCCTAGCAGCGAGGCAAGTCTGGGCAAGGTTCGCCCAGGGCAGAGTAGCCTCACGCCAGCAGCTCTGCCAGATCTGGCCTTGAGCAAAGCTGGAGCTCTGCCGTACTGGAGGCACACTCGGCTCCGCCAAAGCAGTGAATGCAGCCGCACACAGCAGGGCTGCCTTCTCTTCTCCCAAGGAAGCTCGCTTCCCGCATGCTGTAAACTAGGTTTCCAGGCGAGGCCACCTGCGCCTTCCACAGGTCTTGGCTCAGGAGCTGCTTCCCTGAGCTGGGACTGTGGATGGGAGCCCAGACACGCAGGATCAGGCCCCAACCACCTGCACACGTCTCTGCTGGGAAGGAGAGCACTAGGGAAATGACGTCTGTCAGGCACCTTCTGGGCGCTCACCGAGTCAGCCTCCGCGTGTGTGGGGCTGCAGACCCCAGCCAGGGGCCCTGTGAGCCTTGTGCTCTCCGTGCTGTGCTGAGTCTGGGCGGTCAAGCAACCGCTAGAGGAGCCCTGCAGTTGCCCTCCCATTGCCTCTAGTAGAGCCCTCACTGCTGGAGCGCTTGGCAGTGTGCAACCCACCGGCAACTAAGCCCTCCACAAGAACGCCTGGGGACTAGGTGCAAAGGCAAGGCAGGAGTGGAGCTGAGGCCAGGAAGGTGCCAGTAGCATCTCCCAGTCTCACGCAGCCTGCTCCTTCCTTGACTGGAAACCTAGCCGCGAGGCAAGTCTGGGCAAGGTTCGCCCAGGGCAGAGCAGCCTCACGCCAGCAGCTCTGCCAGATCTGGCCTTGAGCAGAGCTGGAGCTCTGCTGTACTGGAGGCACACTCGGCTCCGCCAAAGCAGTGAATGCAGCCTCACACAGCAGATCTGCCTTCTCTTCTCCCGAGGAGTCTCGCTTCCCGCATGCTTTAAACTAGGCTTCCAGGCGGGGCCCCCTGCGCCTCCCAAAGGTCTTGGCTTAAGAGCTGCTTCCCTGAGCTGGGGCTGTGGAAGGGAGACCAGACACTCAAGGGCAGGCCCCAACCACCTGCACACGTCTCTGTTGGGGACGAGAACACTAGGGAAATGACGTCTGTCAGGCACCTTCTGGGTGCTCCCGGAGTTCGCCTCCGGTGTGTGGGGCTGCAGACCCCAGCCAGGGGCCCTGTGAGCCTTGTGCTTTCCGTGCTGTGCTGAGTCTGGGCGGTCAAGCAAACGCAAGAGGCGACTTTCAGTAGCCCTCCCTTTGCCTCTAATAGTGCCCTCACTGCTGGAGCGCTTGGCAGTGTGCAACACAACGGCTACTAAGCCCTCCACAAGAACGCCTGGGGACTAGGTGCAAAGGCAAGGCAGGAGTGGAGCTGAGGCCAGGAAGGCGCCAGTAGCATCTCCCAGTCTTGCACAGCATGCTCCTTCCTGGACTGGAAGCCTAGCCGCGAGGCAAGTCTGGGCAAAGCTCGCCCAGGGCAGAGCAGCCTCACGCCAGCAGCTCTGCCAGATCGGGCCTCTGAGCAGAGCTGGAGCTCTGCCGTACTGGAGGCGCACTCGGCTCCCCCAAAGCAGTGAATGCAGCCGCACGCAGCAGAGCTGCCTTCTCTTCTCCCGAGGAGGTTCGCTTCCCGCATGCTGTAAACTGGGCTTCCAGGCGGGGCCCCCTGCACCGCCCACAGGTCTTGGCTGAGGAGCTGCTTCCATGAGGTGGGGCGGTGGACGGTAGCCCAGACACGCAGGGGCAGGCCCCAACCACCTGCACATGTCTCTGCTGGGGAGAGAGCACTAGGGAATTGACGTCTGTCAAGCACCTTCTGGGCGCTCAAGGAGTCAGCCTCCGCGTGTGTGGGGCTGCAGACCCCAGCCAGGGCCCCTGTGAGCCTTGTGCTCTCCGTGCTGTGCTGAGTCTGGGCGGTCAAGCAACCGCTGGAGGAGCCCTGCAGTTGGCCTCCCATTGCTTCTAATAGAGCCCTCACTGCTGGAGCGCTTGGCAGTGTGCAACCCACCAGCAACTAAGCCTTTCACAAGAACGCCTGGGGATTAGGTGCAAAGGCAAGGCAGGAGTGGAGCTGAGGCCAGGAAGGCGCCAGTAGCATCTCCCAGTCTCACGCAGCCCGCTCCTATCTGGACTGGAAGCCTAACGTGCGGCAAGTCTTGGCAAGGCTCGCCCAGGTCAGAGCAGCCTCACGCCAGCAGCTCGGCCAGATCTGGCCTTGAGCAGAGCTGGAGCTCTGCTGTACTGGAGGCACACTCGGCTCCGCCAAAGCAGTGAATGGAGCCGCACACAGCAGAGCTGCCTTCTCTTCTCCCGAGGAGGCTCGCTTCAAGCATGCTGTAAACTAGGCTTCCAGGCGGGGCCCCCTGCGCCTCCCAAAGGTCTTGGCTCAGGAGCTGCTTCCCTGAGCTGGGGCTGTGGACGGGAGCCCAGACACGCAGGGGCAGGCCCAAACCACCTGCACACGTCTCTGCTGGGGAGGAGAGCACTAGGGAAATGACGTCTGTCAGGCACCTTCTGGGCGCTCACCGAGTCAGCCTCAGCGTGTGTGGGGCTGCAGACCCAGCCAGTGGCCCTGTGATCCTTGTGCTCTCCGTGCTGTGCTGAGTCTCGGCGGTCAAGCAACCGTAAGAATAGACTTCCAGTTGCCCTCACTTTGCCTCTAATAGAGCCCTCACTGCTGGAGCGCTTGGCAGTGTGCAACCCACCGGCAACTAAGCCCTCCACAAGAACGCCTGGGGACTAGGTGCAAAGGCAAGGCAGGAGTGGAGCTGAGGCCAGGAAGGCGGCAGTAGCATCTCCCAGTCACGCGCAGCCCGCTCCTTTCTGGACTGGAAGCCTAACGCGGGGCAAGTCTGGGCAAGGCTCGCCCAGGGCACAGCAGCCTCACGCCAGCAACTATGAGAGATCGGGCCTTTGAGCAGAGCTGGAGCTCTGCCGTACTGGAGGGGCACTCGGCTCCGCCAAAGTACTGATTGCAGCCGCACGCAGCTGGGCTGCCTTCTCTTGTACTGAGGAGGCTCGCTTCCGGCATGCTATAAACTGGGCTTCCAGGCGGGGGCGCCCCTCGCCTTCTACAGGTCTTAGCTGAGGAGCTGCTTCCCTGAGCTGGGGATGTGGAAGGGAGTCCAGACACTCAAGGGCAGGCCCCAAACAGCTGCACACGTCTCTGCTGGGGAAGAGAGCACTAGGGAAATGACGTCTGTCAGGCACCTTCTGGGCGCTCCCAGAGTTCCCCTCCGGTGTGTGGGGCTGCAGACCCCATCCAGGGTCCCTGTGAGCCTTGTGCTTTCCTTGCTGTGCAGAGTCTGGGCGGTCAGGCAAACGCAAGAGGCAACTTGCAGTAGCCCTCCCTTTGCCTTTAATAGAGCCCTCACTGCTGGAGAGCTTGGCAGTTTGCAACCCACCGGCAACTAAGCCTTTCACAAGAACGCCTGGGGACTAGGTGCAAAGGCAAGGCAGGAGTGGAGCTGAGGCCAGGAAGGCGCCAGTAGCATCTCCCAGTCTCACGCAGCCTGCTCCTATCTGGACTGGAAGCCTAACGTGCGGCAAGTCTGGGCAAGGCTCGCCCAGGGCAGAGCAGCCTCACGCCAGCAACTCTGCCAGATCGGGCCTCTGAGCAGAGCTGGAGATCTGCCGTACTGGAGGCGCACTCGGCTCCGCCAAAGCAGTGAATGCAGCCGCACACAGCAGGGCTGCCTTCTCTTCTCCCGAGGAGGCTCGCTTACCGCATGCTGTAAACAAGGCTTCCAGG
This sequence comes from Capricornis sumatraensis, assembly GCF_032405125.1. Classification (NCBI taxonomy): domain Eukaryota; kingdom Metazoa; phylum Chordata; class Mammalia; order Artiodactyla; family Bovidae; genus Capricornis; species Capricornis sumatraensis. The sequence goes on along the minus strand of NW_027184617.1, from coordinate 761,179 downwards.
CGGGGCCACCTGCGCCTCCCACATGTCTTGGCTCAGGAGCTGCTTCCCTGAGCTGGGGCTGTGGAAGGGAGTCCAGACACGCAGGGGCAGGCCCAAACCACCGGCCCACGTCTCTGCTGGGGAGGAGAGCACTAGGGAAATGACGTCTGTCAGGCACCTTCTGGGCGCTCACCGAGTCAGCTTCCGCGTGTGTGGGGCTGCAGACCCCAGCCAGGGGCCCTGTGAGCCATGTGCTCTCCGTGCTGTGCTGAGTCTGGGCGGTCAAGGAACCGCTGGAGGAGCCCTGCAGTTGCCCTCCCATTGCCTTAATAGAGCCCTCACTGCTGGAGCGCTTGGCAGTGTGCAACCCACCGGCAACTAAGCCCTCCACAAGAACGCCTGGGGACTAGGTGCAAAGGCAAGGCAGGAGTGGAGCTGAGGCCAGGATGGCGCCAGTAGAATCTCCCAGTCTCGCGCAGCCTGCTCCTTCCTGGACTGGAATCCTAGCCGCGAGGCAAGTCTGGGCAAGGCTCGCCCAGGGCAGAGCAGCCTCACGCCAGCAGCTCTGCCATATCGGGCCTCTGAGCAGAGCTGGAGCTCTGCCGTAATGGAGGGGCACTCGGATCCGCCAAAGCAGAGATTGCAGCCGCACGCAGCTGGGCTGCCTCCCCTTCTGCCAAGGAGGCTCGCTTCCCGCATGCTGTAAACTGGGCTTCCAGGCGGGGCCCCCCTGCGCCTCCCACAGGTCTTGGCTCAGGAGCTGCTTCCCTGAGGTGGGGCTGTGGACGGTAGCCCAGACACGCAGGGGCAGGCCCCAACCACCTGCACATATCTCTGCTGGGGAGGAGAGCACTAGGGAATTGACGTCTGTCAGGCACCTTCTGGGCGCTTAAGGAGTCAGCCTCCGCGTGTGTGGGGTTGCAGACCCCAGCCAGGGGCCCTGTGAGCCTTGTGCTCTCCGTGCTGTGCTGAGTCTGGGCGGTCAAGCAACCGCTGGAGGAACCCTGCAGTTGACCTCCCATTGCCTCTAATAGAGCCCTCACTGCTGGAGCGCTTGGCAGTGTGCAACAAACCGGCAACTAAGCCCTCCACAAGAACGCCTGGGGACTAGGTGCAAAGGCAAGGCAGGAGTGGAGCTGAGGCCAGGAAGGCGCCAGTAGCATCTCCCAGTCTCGCGCAGCCTGCTCCTTCCTGGACTGGAAACCTAGCCGCGAGGCAAGTCTGGGCAAGGTTCGCCCAGGGCAGAGCAGCCTCACGCCAGCAGCTCGGCCAGATCTGGCCTTGAGCAGAGCTGGAGCTCTGCTATACTGGAGGCACACTCGGCTCCGCCAAAGCAGTGAATGCAGCCGCACGCAGCTGGGCTGCCTTCTCTTGTACTGAGGAGGCTCACTTCCAGCATGCTATAAACTGGGCTTCCAGGCGGGGCCCCCTGCGCCTCCCACAGGTCTTGGCTGAGGAGCTGCTTTCCTGAGCTGGGGCTGTGGACGGGAGCCCAGACACGCAGGGGCAGGACCTAACACCTGCACACGTCTCTGCTGGGGAGGAGAGCACTAGGGAAATGACGTCTGTCAGGCACCTTCTGGGCGCTCACCGAGTCAGCCTCAGCGTGTGTGGGGCTGCAGACCCAGCCAGTGGCCCTGTGATCCTTGTGCTCTCCGTGCTGTGCTGAGTCTCGGCGGTCAAGCAACCGTAAGAATATACTTCCAGTTGCCCTCACTTTGCCTCTAATAGAGCCCTCACTGCTGGAGCGCTTGGCAGTGTGCAACCCACCGGCAACTATGCCCTCCACAAGAACGCCTGGGGACTAGGTGCAAAGGCAAGGCAGGAGTGGAGCTGAGGCCAGGAAGGCGGCAGTAGCATCTCCCAGTCACGCGCAGCCCGCTCCTTTCTGGACTGGAAGCCTAACGCGAGGCAAGTCTGGGCAAGGCTCGCCCAGGGCACAGCAGCCTCACGCCAGCAACTATGAGAGATCGGGCCTTTGAGCAGAGCTGGAGCTCTGCCGTACTGGAGGGGCACTCGGCTCCGCCAAAGTACTGATTGCAGCCGCACGCAGCTGGGCTGCCTTCTCTTGTACTGAGGAGGCTCGCTTCCGGCATGCTATAAACTGGGCTTCCAGGCGGGGGCGCCCCTCGCCTCCTACAGGTCTTAGCTGAGGAGCTGCTTCCCTGAGCTGGGGATGTGGAAGGGAGTCCAGACACTCAAGGGCAGGCCCCAAACAGCTGCACACGTCTCTGCTGGGGAGGAGAGCACTAGGGAAATGACGTCTGTCAGGCACCTTCTGGGCGCTCCCAGAGTTCCCCTCCGGTGTGTGGGGCTGCAGACCCCAGCCAAGGTCCCTGTGAGCCTTGTGCTTTCCGTGCTGTGCAGAGTCTGGGCGGTCAGGCAAATGCAAGAGGCGACTTGCAGTAGCCCTCCCTTTGCCTTTAATAGAGCCCTCACTGCTGGAGCGCTTGGCAGTTTGCAACCCACCGGCAACTAAGCCTTTCACAAGAACGCCTGGGGACTAGGTGCAAAGGCAAGGCAGGAGTGGAGCTGAGGCCAGGAAGGCGCCAGTAGCATCTCCCAGTCTCACGCAGCCTGCTCCTATCTGGACTGGAAGCCTAACGTGCGGCAAGTCTGGGCAAGGCTCGCCCAGGGCAGAGCAGCCTCACTCCAGCAACTCTGCCAGATCGGGCCTCTGAGCAGAGCTGGAGATCTGCCGTACTGGAGGCGCACTCGGCTCCGCCAAAGCAGTGAATGCAGCCGCACACAGCAGGGCTGCCTTCTCTTCTCCCGAGGAGGCTCGCTTACCGCATGCTGTAAACAAGGCTTCCAGGCGGGGCCACCTGCGCCTCCCACATGTCTTGGCTCAGGAGCTGCTTCCCTGAGCTGGGGCTGTGGAAGGGAGTCCAGACACGCAGGGGCAGGCCCAAACCACCTGCCCACGTCTCTGCTGGGGAGGAGAGCACTAGGGAAATGACGTCTGTCAGGCACCTTCTGGGCGCTTAAGGAGTCAGCCTCCGCGTGTGTGGGGCTGCAGACCCCAGCCAGGGGCCCTGTGAGCCTTGTGCTCTCCGTGCTGTGCTGAGTCTGGGCGGTCAAGCAACCGTAAGAATAGACTTCCAGTTGCCCTCACTTTGCCTCTAATAGAGCCCTCAAGCTGGAGCGCTTGGAAGTGTGCAACCCACCGGCAACTAAGCCCTCCACAAGAACGCCTGGGGACTAGGTGCAAAGGCAAGGCAGGAGTGGAGCTGAGGCCAGGAAGGCGCCAGTAGCATCTCCCAGGCTCGCGCAGCCCGCTCCTTTCTGGACTGGAAGACGAGCCTCGAGGCAAGTCTGGGCAAGGCTCGCCCAGGGCAGAGCAGCCTCACGCCAGCACTCTGCCAGATCGGGCCTCTGAGCAGAGCTGGAGCTCTGCCGTACTGGAGGCACACTCGGCTCCACCAAAGCAGTCAATGCAGCCGCACACAGCAGGGCTGCCTTCCCTTCTCCCGACGAGGCTCGCTTCCCGCATGCCGTAAACTAGCCTTCCAGGCGGGGCACCCTGCGCCTCCCACAGGTCTTGGCTCAGGAGCTGCTTCCCTGAGCTGAGGCTGTGGACGGGAGCCCAGACACGCAGGGGCTGGCCCAAACCACCTGCACACGTCTCTGCTGGGGAGGAGAGCACTAGGGAAATGACGTCTGTCAGGCACTTTCTGGGCAGTCACCGAGTCAGCCTCCGCGTGTGTGGGGCTGTAGACCCCAGCCAGGGGCCCTGAGAGGCTTGTGCTCTCCGTGCTGTGATGAGTCTGGGCGGTCAAGCAACCGCTGGAGGAGCCCTGTAGTTGCCCTCCCTCTGCATCTAATAGAGCCCTCACTGCAGGAACGCTTAGCAGTGTGCAACCCACTGGCAACTAAGCCCTCCACAAGAACGCCTGGAGACTAAGTGCAAAGGTAAGGCAGGAGTGGAGCTGAGGCCAGGAAGGCGCCAGTAGCATCTCGCAGTCTCACGCAGCCTGCTCCTTCCTGGACTGGAAGCCTAGACACGAGGCAAGTCTGGGCAAGGCTCGCCCAACGAAAAGCAACCTCACGCCAGCAACTCTGCCAGATCGGGCCTCTGAGCCGAGCTGGAGCTCTGCCGTACTGGAGGGGCTCTCGGCTCCGCCCAAGCAGTAATTTCAGCCGCACGCATCTGGGCTGCCTCCTCTTCTCCCAAGGAGGGTCGCTTCCCCCATGCTGTGCACTAAGCTTCCAGGCGGGGGCGCCGCGCGCCTCCTTCAGGTCTTGGCTCAGGAGCTGCTTCCCTGAGCTGGGGCTGTGCACGGGAGCCCAGACATGCTGGGGCAGGCCCAAACCACCTGCACATTTCTCTGATGGGGTGGGGAGCCCTACGGAAATGACGTCTGTCAGGCACCTTCTGGACGCTCACCGAGTCAGCCTCCGCGTGTGTGGGGCTGCAGACCCCAGCCAGGGGCCCTGTGAGTCTTGTGCTCTCCATGCTGTGCTGAGTCTGGGCGGTCAAGCAACCGCTGGAGGAGCCCTGCAGTTGCATTCCCATTGCCTCTAATAGAGCCTTCACTGCTGGAGCGCTTGGCAGTGTGCAAACCACCGGCAACTAAGCCCTCCACAAGAACGCCTGGGGACTAGGTGCAAAGGCAAGGCAGGAGTGGAGCTGAGGCAAGAAAGGCGCAAGTCGCATCTCCCAGTCTCGCCCAGCCTGCTCCTTCCTGGACTGGAAGCCTAGCCGCGAGGCAAATCTGGGCAAGGCTCGCCCAGGGCAGAGCAGCCTCACGCCAGCAACTCTGCCCGATCGGGCCTCTTAGCAGAGCTGGAACTCTTCCGTAATGGAGGTGCACTCGGCTCTGGCAAAGCAGTGAATGCAGCCGCACACAGCAGGGATGCCTTCTCTTCTCCCGAGGAGGCTCGCTTCCCAAATGCTGTAAACTAGGCTTCCAGGTGGGGCCCCCTGCGCCTCCTACAGGTCTTGTCTCAGGAGCTGCTTCCCTGAGCTGGGGCTGTGGACGGGAGCCCAGACACGGAGGGGCAGGCCCCAACCACCTGCACACGTCTCTGCTGGGGAGGAGAGCACTAGGGAAATGACGTCTGTCAGGCACCTTCTGGGCACTCACCGAGTCAGCCTCCGCGTGTGAGGGGCTGCAGACCCCATCCAAGGGCCCTGTGAGCCTTGTGCTCTCCGTGTTGTGCTGAGTCTGGGCGGTCAAGCAACCGCTGGAGGAGCCCTGCAGTAGCCCTCCCATTTCCTCTAATATAGCCCTTACTGCTGGAGGGCTTGGCAGTGTGCAACCCACCGGCAACTAAGCCCTCCACAAGAACGCCTGGGGACTAGGTGCAAAGGCAAGGCAGGAGTGGAGCTGAGGCCAGGAAGGCGACAGGAGCATCTCCCAGTCTCGCGCAGCCTGCTCCTTCCTGGACTGGAAGCCTAGCCGAGAGGCAAGTCTGGGCAAGGCTCGCCCAGGGCAGAGCAGCCTCACGCCAGCACTCTGCCAGATCGGGCCTCTGAGCAGAGCTGGAACTCTGCCTTAGTGGAGGCGCACTTGGCTCCGCCCAAGCAGTGATTGCAGGCAAACGGGTCTGGGATGCCTCCTCCTCTCCCAAGGAGGCTCGCTTCCCGCATGATGTGCACTAGGTTTGTAGGCGGGGGCGCCCCGCACCTCCTACAGGTCTAGGCTGAGGAGCTGCTTCCCTGAGCTGGGGCTGTGGACGGGAGCCGAGACACGTAGGGGCAGGCCCCAACCACCTGCACACATCTCTGCTGGGGAGGAGAGCACTAGGGAAATGACGTCTGTCAGGCACCTTCTGGGTGCTCACCGAGTCAGCCTCCGCGTGTGTGGGGCTGCAGACCCCAGCCAGGGGAACTGTGAGCCTTGTGCTCTCCGTGCTGTACTGAGTCTGGGCGGTCAAGCAACCCTAAGAATAGACTTCCAGTTGAACTCACTTTGCCTCTAATAGAGCCCTCACTGCTGGAGCGCTTGGCAGTGTGCAACCCACGGGCAATTAAGCCCTCCAGAAGAAAGCCTGGGGACTAGGTGCAAAGGCAAGGCAGGAGTGGAGCTGAGGCCAGGAAGGCGCCAGGAGCATCTCCCAGTATCGCGCAGCTTGCTCCTTCCTGGACTGGAAGCCTAGCCGCGAGGCAAGTCTGGGCAAGTTTCCCAGGGCAGAGCAGCCTCACGGCAGATACTCTGCCAGATAGGGCCTCTGAGCAGAGCTGGAGCTTTGCCGAGCTGGAGGCGCACTAGGCTCCGCCAAAGCAGTGAATGCAGCCGCACACAGCAGGGCTGCCTTCTCTTCTACCGAGGAGGCTCGCTTCCCAAATGCTGTAAACTAGGCTTAAAGTCGGGGCCCCCTGCGCCTTCCACATGTCTTGGCTCAGGAGCTGCTTCCCTGAGCTGGGGCTGTGGACGGGAGCCCAGACATGCAGGGGCAGGCCCAAACCACCTGCACACGTCTCTGCTGGGGAGGAGAGCACTAGGGAAATGACGTCTCTCAGGCACCTTCTGGGCGCTCACCGAGTCAGCCTCCGCGTGTGTGGGGCAGCAGACCCCAGCCAGGGACCCTGGGCGCCATGTGCTCTCCGTGCTGTGCTGAGTCTGGGCGGTCAAGCAACCGCTGGAGGAGCCCTGCAGTTGCCCTCCCATTGCCTCTAATAGAGCCCTCACTGCTGGAGCGCTTGGCAGTGTGCAACCCACCGGCAACTAAGCCCTCCACAAGAACACCTGGGGACTAGGTGCAAAGGCAAGGCAGGAGTGGAGCTGAGGCCAGGAAGGCGCCAGTAGCATCTCCCAGTCTCGCGCAGCCTGCTCCTTCCTGGACTGGAAGCCTAGCCGCGAGGCAAGTTTGGGCAAGGCCCGCCCAGGGCAGAGCAGCCTCACGCCAGCAACTCTGTAATATCGGGCCTCTGAGCAGAGGGGAAGCTCTGCCGTACTGGAGGCTCACTAGGTTCCGCCAAAGCAGTGAATGCAGCCGCACACAGCAGGGCTGCCTTCTCTTCTCCCGAGGAGGCTCGCTTCCCGCATGCTGTAAACTAGGCTTCCAGGCGGGGCCCCCTGCGCCTACCACAGGTCTTGGCTCAGGAGCTGCTTCCCTGAGCTGGGGCTGTGGACGGGAGCCCAGACACTCAGGGGCAGGCCCAAAAAACCTGCACACGTCTCGGCTGGGGAGGAGAGCACTAGGGAAATGACGTCTGTCAGGCACCTTCTGGGCGCTCACCGACTCAGCCTCCTCGTGTGTGGGGCTGCAGACCCCAGCCAGGGGCCCTGTGAGCCTTGTGCTCTCCGTGCTGTGCTGAGTCTGGGCGGTCAAGCAACCGCTGGAGGAGCCCTGCAGTTGCCCTCCCATTGCCTCTAATAGAGCCCTCACTGCTGGTGCGCTTGGCAGTGTGCAACCCACCGGCAACTAAGCCCTCCACAAGAACGCCTGGGGACTAGGTGCAAAGGCAAGGCAGGAGTGGAGCTGAGGCCAGGAAGGCGCCAGTAGCATTTCCCAGTCTCACGCAGCCCGCTCCTTTCAGGACTGGAAGCCTAACGTGCGGCAAGTCTGGGCAAGGCTCGCCCAGGGCAGAGCAGCCTCACGCCAGCAACTCTGCCAGATCGGGCCTCTGAGCAGAGCTGGAGCTCTGCCGTAATGGAGGGGCACTCGGATCCGCCAAAGCAATGATTGCAGCCGCACGCAGCTGGGCTGCCTCCCCTTCTCACAAGGAAGCTCGCTTCCCGCATGCTGTAAACTGGGCTGCAGGCGGGGCCCCCTGCTCCTCCCACAGGTCTTGGCTGAGGAGCTGCTTCCCTGAGGTGGGGCTGTGGACGGTAGCCCAGACACGCAGGGGCAGGCCCCAACCACCTGCACATGTCTCTGCTGGGGAGGAGAGCTCTAGGGAAATGACGTCTGTCAGGCACCTTCTGGGCGCTCACCGAGTCAGCCTCCGCGTGTGTGGGGCTGCAGACCCCAGCCAGGGGCCCTGTGAGCCTTGTGCTCTCCGTGCTGTGCTGAGTCTGGGCGGTCAAGCAACCGCTGGAGGAGCCCTGCAGTTGCCCTCCCATTGCCTCTAATAGAGACCTCACTGCTGGAGCGCTTGGCAGTGCGCAACCCACCGGGAACTAAGCCCTCCACAAGAACGCCTGGGGACTAGGTGCAAAGGCAAGGCAGGAGTGGAGCTGAGGCCAGGAAGGCGCCAGTAGCATCTCCCAGTCTCGCGCAGCCTGCTCCTTCCTGGACTGGAAACCTAGCCGCGAGGCAAGTCTGGGCAAGGTTCGCCCTGGGCAGAGCAGCCTCACGCCTGCAGCTCTGCCAGATCTGGCCTTGAGCAGAGCTGGAGCTCTGCTGTACTGGAGGCACACTCGGCTCTGCCAAAGCAGTGAATGCAGCCGCACACAGCAGGGCTGCCTTCTCTTCTCCCGAGGAGGCTAGCTTCCCGCATGCTGTAAACTAGGCTTCCAGGCGGGGCCCCCTGCGCCTCCCAAAGGTCTTGGCTCAGGAGCTGCTTCCCTGAGCTGGGGCTGTGGACGGGAGCCCAGACACGCAGGGGCAGGCCCCAACCACCTGCACACGTCTCGGCTGGAGAGGAGAGCACTAGGGAAATGACGTCTGTCAGGTACCTTCTGGGCGCTCCCAGAGTTCAACTCCGGTGTGTGGGGCTGCAGACCCCAGCCAGGGGCCCTGTGAGCCTTGTGCTCTCCGTGCTGTGCTGAGTCTGGGCGGTCAAGCAACCGCTGGAGGAGCCCTGCAGTTGCCGTCCCATTGCCTCTAATAGAGCCCTCACTGCTGGTGCGCTTGGCAGTGTGCAACCCACCGGCAACTAAGCCCTCCACAAGAACGCCTGGGGACTAGGTGCAAAGGCAAGGCAGGAGTGGAGCTGAGGCCAGGAAGGCGCCAGTAGCATTTCCCAGTCTCACGCAGCCCGCTCCTTTCAGGACTGGAAGCCTAACGTGCGGCAAGTCTGGGCAAGGCTCGCCCAGGGCAGAGCAGCCTCACGCCAGCAACTCTGCCAGATCGGGCCACTGAGCAGAGCTGGAGCTCTGCCGTACTGGAGGCGCACTCGGCTCCGCCAAAGCAGTGAATGTAGCCGCACACAGCAGGGCTGCCTTCTCTTCTCCCGAGGAGGCTCTCTTCTCGCATGCTGTGCACTAGGCTTCCAGGCGGGGTAGCCCTGCGCCTCCTACAGGTCTTGGCTCAGGGCCTGATTCCCTGAGCTAGGGCTGTGGACGGGAGCCCAGACACGCAGGGGCAGGCCCTAACCACCTGCACACGACTCTGCTGGGGAGGAGAGCACTAGGGAAATGACGTCTGTCAGGCACCTTCTGGGCGCTCACCGAGTCAGCCTCCGCGTGTGTGGGGCTGCAGACCCCAGCCAGTGGCCCTGTGATCCTTGTGCTCTCCGTGCTGTGCTGAGTCTCGGCGGTCAAGCAACCGTAAGAATAGACATCCAGTTGCCCTCACTTTGCCTCTAATAGAGCCCTCACTGCTGGAGCGCTTGGCAGTGTGCAACCCACCGGCAACTAAGCCCTCCACAAGAACGCCTGGGGACTAGGTGCAAAGGCAAGGCAGGAGTGGAGCTGAGGCCAGGAAGGCGCCAGGAGCATCTCCCAGTCTCACGCAGCCCGCTCCTTTCTGGACTGGAAGCCTAACGTGAGGCAAGTCTGGGCAAGGCTCGCCCAGGGCAGAGCAGCCTCACGCCAGCAACTCTGCCAGATCGGGCCTCTGAGCAGAGCTGGAGCTCTGCCGTAATGGAGGGGCACTCGGATCCGCCAAAGCAATGATTGCAGCCGCACGCAGCTGGGCTGCCTCCCCTTCTCACAAGGAAGTTTGCTTCCCGCATGCTGTAAACTGGGCTTGCAGGCGGGGCCCCCTTCTCATTCCACAAGTCTTGGCTCAGGAGCTGCTTCCCTGAGCTGGGGCTGTGGACGGGAGCCCAGACACGCAGGGGCAGGCCCCAACCACCTGCACACGTCTCGGCTGGAGAGGAGAGCACTAGGGAAATGACGTCTGTCAGGTACCTTCTGGGCGCTCACCAAGTCAGCCTCCGGGTGTGTGGGGCTGCAGACCCCAGCCAGGGGCCCTGTGAGCCTTGGGCTCTCCGTGCTGTGCTGAGTCTGGGCGGTCAAGCAACCGCTGGAGGAGCCCTGCAGTTGCCCTCCCATTGCCTCTAATAGAGCCCTCACTGCTGGTGCGCTTGGCAGTGTGCAACCCACCGGCAACTAAGCCCTCCACAAGAACGCCTGGGGACTAGGTGCAAAGGCAAGGCAGGAGTGGAGCTGAGGCCAGGAAGGCGCCAGTAGCATCTCCCAGTCTCACGCAGCCCGCTCCTTTCAGGACTGGAAGCCTAACGTGCGGCAAGTCTGGGCAAGGCTCGCCCAGGGCAGAGCAGCCTCACGCCAGCAACTCTGCCAGATCGGGCCTCTGAGCAGAGCTGGAGCTCTGCCGTAATGGAGGGGCACTCGACTCCGCCAAAGCAGTGATTGCAGCCGCACGCAGCTGGGCTGGCTCCTCTTCTCCCAATGAGGCTCGCTTTCCGCATTCTGTAAACTAGGCTTCCAGGCGGGGCCCCTTGCGCCTCCCACAGGTCTTGGCTGAGGAGCTGCTTCCATGAGCTGGGGCTGTGGACGGGAGCCCAGATACGCAGGGGCAGGCCCTAACCACCTGCACACGTCTCTGCTGGGGAGGAGAGCACTAGGGAAATGACGTCTGTCATGCACCTTCTGGGCGCTCACCGAGTCAGCCTCCGCGTGTGTAGGGCTGCAGACCCCAGCCAGTGGCCCTGTGATCCTTGTGCTCTCCGTGCTGTGCTAAGTCTCGGCGGTCAAGCAACCGTAAGAATAGACTTCCAGTTGCCCTCTCTTTGCCTCTAATAGAGCCCTCACTGCTGGAGCGCTTGGCAGTGTGCAACCCACCGGCAACTAAGCCCTCCACAAGAACGCCTGGGGACTAGGTGCAAAGGCAAGGCAGGAGTGGAGCTGAGGCCAGGAAGGCGCCAGTAGCATCTCCCAGTCTCGCGCAGCCTGCTCCTTCCTGGACTGGAAACCTAGCCGCGAGGCAAGTCTGGGCAAGGTTCGCCCAGGGCAGAGCAGCCTCACGCCTGCAGCTCTGCCAGATCTGGCCTTGAGCAGAGCTGGAGCTCTGCTGTACTGGAGGCACACTCGGCTCTGCCAAAGCAGTGAATGCAGCCGCACACAGCAGGGCTGCCTTCTCTTCTCCCGAGGAGGCTAGCTTCCCGCATGCTGTAAACTAGGCTTCCAGGCGGGGCCCCCTGCGCCTCCCAAAGGTCTTGGCTCAGGAGCTGCTTCCCTGAGCTAGGGCTGTGGACGGGAGCCCAGACACGCAGGGGCAGGCCCCAACCACCTGCACACGTCTCGGCTGGAGAGTAGAGCACTAGGGAAATGACGTCTGTCAGGCACCTTCTGGGCGCTCCCAGAGTTCACCTCCGGTGTGTGGGGCTGCAGACCCCAGCCAGGGGCCCTGTGAGCCTTGTGATCTCCGTGCTGTGCTGAGTCTGGGCGGTCAAGCAACCGCTGGAGGAGCCCTGCAGTTGCCCTCCCATTGCCTCTAATAGAGCCCACACTGCTGGAGCGCTTGGCAGTGTGCAACCCACCGGCAACTAAGCCCTCCACAAGAACGCCTGGGGACTAGGTGCAAAGGCAAGGCAGGAGTGGAGCTGAGGCCAGGAAGGCGCCAGTAGCATCTCCCAGTCTCGCGCAGCCTGCTCCTTCCTGGACTGGAAACCTAGCCGCGAGGCAAGTCTGGGCAAGGTTCTCCCAGGGCAGAGCAGCCTCACGCCTGCAGCTCTGCCAGATCTGGCCTTGAGCAGAGCTGGAGCTCTGCTGTACTGGAGGCACACTCAGCTCTGCCAAAGCAGTGAATGCAGCCGCACACAGCAGGGCTGCCTTCTCTTCTCCCGAGGAGGCTAGCTTCCCGCATGCTGTAAACTAGGCTTCCAGGCGGGGCCCCCTGCGCCTCCCAAAGGTCTTGGCTCAGGAGCTGCTTCCCTGAGCTGGGGCTGTGGACGGGAGCCCAGACACGCAGGGGCAGGCCCCAACCACCTGCACACGTCTCGGCTGGAGAGTAGAGCACTAGGGAAATGACGTCTGTCAGGCACCTTCTGGGCGCTCCCAGAGTTCACCTCCGGTGTGTGGGGCTGCAGACCCCAGCCAGGGGCCCTGTGAGCCTTGTGCTCTCCGTGCTGTGCTGAGTCTGGGCGGTCAAGCAACCGCTGGAGGAGCCCTGCAGTTGCCCTCCCATTGCCTCTAATAGAGCCCTCACTGCTGGAGCGCTTGGCAGTGTGCAACCCACCGGCAACTAAGCCCTCCACATGAACGCCTGTGGACTAGGTGCAAAGGCAAGGCAGGAGTGGAGCTGAGGCCAGGAAGGCGCCAGTAGCATCTCCCAGTCTAACGCAGCCCGCTCCTTTCAGGACTGGAAGCCTAACGTGCGGCAAGTCTGGGCATGGCTTGCCCAGAGCAGAGCAGCCTCACGCCAGCAACTCTGCCAGATCGGGCCTCTGAGCAGAGCTGGAGCTCTGCCGTAATGGAGGGGCACTCGACTCCGCCAAAGCAGTGATTGCAGCCGCACGCAGCTGGGCTGGCTCCTCTTCTCCCAATGAGGCTCGCTTTCCGCATTCTGTAAACTAGGCTTCCAGGCGGGGCCCCTTGCGCCTCCCACAGGTCTTGGCTGAGGAGCTGCTTCCCTGAGCTGGGGCTGTGGACGGGAGCCCAGATACGCAGGGGCAGGCCCTAACCACCTGCACACGTCTCTGCTGGGGAGGAGAGCACTAGGGAAATGACGTCTGTCAGGCACCTTCTGGGTGCTCACCGAGTCAGCATCCGCGTGTGTGGGGCTGCAGACCCCAGCCAGTGGCCCTGTGATCCTTGTGCTCTCCGTGCTGTGCTGAGTCTCGGCGGTCAAGCAACCGTAAGAATAGACTTCCAGTTGCCCTCACTTTGCCTCTAATAGAGCCCTCACTGCTGGAGCGCTTGGCAGTGTGCAACCCACCGGCAACTAAGCCCTCCACAAGAACGCCTGGGGACTAGGTGCAAAGGCAAGGCAGGAGTGGAGCTGAGGCCAGGAAGGCGCCAGTAGCATCTCCCAGTCTCGCGCAGCCCGCTCCTTTCTGGACTGGAAGCCTAACGCGAGGCAACTCTGGGCAAGGCTCGCCCAGGGCACAGCAGACTCACGCCAGCAACTATGAGAGATCGGGCCTCTGAGCAGAGCTGGAGCTCTGCCATACTGGAGGGGCACTCGGCTCCGCCAAAGTACTGATTGCAGCCGCACGCAGCTGGGCTGCCTTCTCTTGTACTGAGGAGGCTCGCTTCCGGCATGCTATAAACTGGGGTTCCAGGCGGGGGAGCCCAACGACTCCTACAGGTCTTAGCTGAGGAGCTGCTTCCCTGAGCTGGGGCTGTGGACGAGAGTCCAGACACTCAAGGGCAGGCCCCAACCACCTGCACACGTCTCTGCTGGGGAGGAGAGCACTAGGGAAATGACGTCTGGCAGGCACCTTCTGGGCGCTCCCAGAGTTCCCCTCCGGTGTGTGGGGCTGCAGACCCCAGCCAGGGGCCCTGTGAGCCTTGTGCTTTCCGTGCTGTGCAGAGTCTGGGCGGTCAAGCAAACGCAAGAGGCGAATTGCAGTAGCCCTCCCTTTGCCTTTAATAGAGCCCTCACTGCTGGAGCGCTAGGCACCGTGCAACCCACCGGCAACTAAGCCTTTCACAAGAACGCCTGGGGACTAGGTGCAAAGGCAAGGCAGGAGTGGAGCTGAGGCCAGGAAATCGCCAGTAGCATCTCCCAGTCTCACGCAGACCGCTCCTATCTGGACTGGAAGCCTAACGTGCGGCAAGTCTGGGCAAGGCTCGCCCAGGGCAGAGCAGCCTCACGCCAGCAGCTCTGCCAGATCGGGCCTCTGAGCAGAGATGGAGCTCTGCCGTACTGGAAGGGCACTCGGCTCCGCCAAAGCAGTGATTGCAGCCGCACGCAGCTGGGCTGCGTTCTCTTCTACCGAGGAGGCTCGCTTCCCGCATGCTGTGCACTAGGCTTCCAGGCGGGGGCGCCCCGCTCCTCCTACAAGTCTTAGCTAAGGAGCTGCTTCCCTGAGCTGGGGCTGTGGAAGGGAGTCCAGACACTCAAGGGCAGGCCCCAGCCACCTGCACACGTCTCTGCTGGGGAGGAGAGCACTAGGGAAATGACGTCTGTCAGGCACCTTCTGGGTGCTCCCGGATTTCGCCTCTGGTGTGTGGGGCTGCAGACCCCAGCCAGGGGCCCTGTGAGCCTTGTGCTTTCCGTGCTGTTCTGAGTCTGGGCGGTCAAGCAAAACGCAAGAGGCGACTTGCAGTAGCCCTCCCTTTGCCTCTAATAGAGCCCTCACTGCTGGAGCGCTTGGCAGTGTGCAACACACCGGCTACTAAGCCCTCCACAAGAACGCCTGGGGACTAGGTGCAAAGGCAAGGCAGGAGTGGAGCTGAGGCCAGGAAGGCGCCAGTAGCATCTCCCAGTCTTGCACAGCATGCTCCTTCCTGGACTGGAAGCCTAGCCGCGAGGCAAGTCTGGGCAAGGCTCGCCCAGGGCAGAGCAGCCTCACGCAAGCAGCTCTGCCAGATCGGGCCTCTGAGCAGAGATGGAGCTCTGCCGTACTGGAGGCGCACTCGGCTCCGCCAAAGTAGTGAATTCAGCCACACGCAGCAGGGCTGCCTTCTCTTCTCCCGAGGAGGCTCGCTTCCCGCATGCTGTAAACTAGGCTTCCAGGCGGGGCCTCCTGCGCCTCCCACAGGTCTTGGCTCAGGAGCTGCTTCCCTGAGCTGGGGCTGTGTTCGGAAGCCCAGACACGCAGGGGCAGGCCCCAACCACCTGAACACGTCTCTGCTGGGGAGGAGAGCACTAGGGAAATGACGTCTGTCAGGCACCTTCTGGGCGCTCACCGAGTCAGCCTCCGCGTGTGTGGGGCTGCAGACCCCAGCCAGGGGCCCTGTGAGCCTTGTGCTCTCCGTGCTGTGCTGAGTCTGGGCGGTCAAGCAACCGCTGGAGGAGCCCTGAAGTTGCCCTCCCATTGCCTCTAATAGAGCCCTCACTGCTGGAGCGCTTGGCAGTGTGCAACCCACCGGCAACTAAGCCCTCCACAAGAACGCCTGGGGACTAGGTGCAAAGGCAAGGCATGAGTGGAGCTGAGGCCAGGATGGCGCCAGTAGAATCTCCCAGTCTCGCGCAGGGTGCTCCTTCCTGGACTGGAAGCCTAGCCGCGAGGCAAGTCTGGGCAAGGCTCGCCCAGGGCAGAGCAGCCTCACGCCAGCAGCTCTGCCAGATCGGGCCTCTGAGCAGAGATGGAGCTCTGCGTACTGGAGGCGCACTCGGCTCCGCCAAAGCAGTGAATTCAGCCGCACGCAGCAGGGCTGCCTTCTCTTCTCCCGAGGAGGCTCGCTTCCCGCATGCTGTAAACTAGGCTTCCAGGCGGGGCCCCCTGCGCCTCCCACAGGTCTTGGCTCAGGAGCTGCTTCCCTGAGCTGGGGCTGTGGATGGGAGCCCAGGCACGCAGGGGCAGGCCCCAAGCACCGGCACACGTCTCTGCTGGGGAGGAGAGCACTAGGGAAATGACGTCTGTCAGGCACCTTCTGGGCACTCACCGAGTCAGTTTCCGCGTGTGTGGGGCTGCAAACCCCAGCCAGGGGCCCTGTGAGCCTTGGGCTCTCCGTGCTGTGCTGAGTCTGGGCGGTCAAGCAACCGCTGGAGGAGCCCTGCAGTTGCCCTCCCATTTCCTCTAATAGAGCCCTCACTGCTGGAGCGCTTGGCAGTGTGCAACCCACCGGCAACTAAGCCCTCCACAAGAACGCCTGGGGACTAGGTGCAAAGGCAAGGCAGGAGTGGAGCTGAGGACAGGAAGGCGCCAGTAGCATCTCCCAGTCTCGCGCAGCCCGCTCCTTCCTGGACTGGAAGCCTATGTGTGAGGCAAGTCTGGGCAGGGCTCGCCCAGGACAGAGCAGCCTAACGCCAGCAAATCTGTCAGATCGGGCCTCTGAGCAGAGCTGGAGCTCTGCCGTACTGGAGGCGCACTCGGCTCCGCCAAAGCAGTGAATGCAGCCGCACACAGCAGGGCTGCCTTCTCTACTCCGGAGGAGGCTCGCTTCCCGCATGCTGTAAACTAGGCTTCCAGGCAGGGCCCACTGCGCCTCCCACAGGTCTTGGCTGAGGAGCTGCTTCCCTGAGCTGGGGCTGTGGACAGGAGCCCAGACACGCAGGGGCAGGCCCCAACCACCTGCACATGTCTCTGCTGGGGAGGAGAGCACTAGGGAAATGACGTCTGTCAGGCACCTTCTGGGCGCTCACCGCGTCAGCCTCCGCGTGTGTGGGGTTGCAGACCCCAGCCAGGGGCCCTGTGAGCCTTGTGCTCTCCGTGCTGTGCTGAGTCTGGGCGGTCAAGCAACCGCTGGAGGAGCCCTGCAGTTGCCCTCCCATTGCCTCTAATAGAGCCCTCACTGCTGGAGCGCTTGGCAGTGTGCAACCCACTGGCAACTAAGCCCTCCACAAGAACGCCTGGGGACTAGGTGCAAAGGCAAGGCAGGAGTGGAGCTGAGGCCAGGAAGGCGCCAGTAGCATCTCCCAGTCTCGCGCAGCCCGCTCCTTTCTGGACTGGAAGCCTAACGTGCGGCAAGTCTGGGCAAGGCTCGCCCAGGGCAGAGCAGCCTCACGCCAGCAACTCTGCCAGATCGGGCCTCTGAGCAGAGCTGGAGCTCTGCCGTAATGGAGGGGCACTCGACTCCGCCAAAGCAGTGATTGCAGCCGCACGCAGCTGGGCTGGCTCCCCTTCTCCCAATGAGGCTCGCTTTCCACATGCTGTAAACTAGGCTTCCAGGCGGGGCCCCCTGCGCCTCCCACAGGTCTTGGCTGAGGAGCTGCTTCCCTGAGCTGGGGCTATGGACGGGAGCCCAGAAACGCAGGGGCAGGCCCTAACCACCTGCACACGTCTCTGCTGGGGAGGAGAGCACTAGGGAAATGACGTCTGTCAGGCACCTTCTGGGCGCTCACCGAGTCAGCCTCCGCGTGTGTGGGGCTGCAGACCCCAGCCAGTGGCCCTGTGATCCTTGTGCTATCCGTGCTGAGCTGAGTCTCGGCGGTCAAGCAACCGTAAGAATAGACTTCCAGTTGCCCTCACTTTGCCTCTAATAGAGCCCTCACTGCTGGAGCGCTTGGCAGTGTGCAACCCACCGGCAACTAAGCCCTCCACAAGAACGCCTGGGGACTAGGTGCAAAGGCAAGGCAGGAGTGGAGCTGAGGCCAGGAAGGCGCGAGTAGCATCTCCCAGTCTCGCGAACCCCGCTCCTTTCTGGACTGGAAGCCTAACGCGAGGCAAGTCTGGGCAAGGCTCGCCCAGAGCACAGCAGCCTCACGCCAGCAACTATGAGAGATCGGGACTTT
This sequence comes from Capricornis sumatraensis, assembly GCF_032405125.1. Classification (NCBI taxonomy): domain Eukaryota; kingdom Metazoa; phylum Chordata; class Mammalia; order Artiodactyla; family Bovidae; genus Capricornis; species Capricornis sumatraensis. The sequence goes on along the minus strand of NW_027184617.1, from coordinate 743,839 downwards.
GAGCAGAGCTGGAGCTCTGCCGTACTGGAGGGGCACTCGGCTCCGCCAAAGTACTGATTCCAGCCGCACGCAGCTGGGCTGCCTTCTCTTGTACTGAGGAGGCTCGCTTCCGGCATGCTATAAACTGGGCTTCCAGGCGGGGGCGCCCCGCGCCTCCTACAGGTCTTAGGTGAGGAGCTGCTTCCCTGAGCTGGGGCTGTGGACGGGAGCCCAGACCCGCAGGGGCAGGCCCCAAGCACCTGCACACGTCTCTGCTGTGGAGGAGAGCACTAGGGAAACGACGTCTGTCAGGCACCTTCTGGTCGCTCACCGAGTCAGTTTCCGCGTGTGTGGTGCTGCAGACCCCAGCCAGGGGCCCTGTGAGCCTTGTGCTCTCCGTGCTGTGCTGAGTCTGGGCGGTCAAGCAACCGCAAGAGGAAACTTGCAGATGCCCTCCCTTTGCCTCTAATAGAGCCCTCACTGCTGGAGCGCTTGGCAGTGTGCAACACACCGGCAACTAAGACGTCCACAAGAACGCCTGGGGACTAGGTGCAAAGGCAAGGCAGGAGTGGAGCTGAGGCCAGGAAGGCGCCAGTAGCATCTCCCAGTCTCGCGCAGCCCGCTCCTTTCTGGACAGGAAGCCTATGCGAGGCAAGTCTGGGCAAGGCTCCCCCAGGACAGAGCAGCCTTACTCCAGCAACTCTGTCAGATCGGGCCTCTGAGCAGAGCTGGAGCTCTGCCGTACTGGAGGCGCACTCGGCTCTGGCAAAGCAGTGAATGCAGCCGCACACAGCAGGGATGCCTTCTTTTCTCCCGAGGAGGCTCGCTTCCCAAATGCTGTAAACTAGGCTTCCAGGTGGGGCCCCCTGCACCTCCTACAGGTCTTGGCTCAGGAGCTGCTTCCCTGAGCTGGGGCTGTGGACGGGAGCCCAGACACGCAGGGGTAGGCCCCAACCACCTGCACACGTCTCTGCTGGACAAGAGAGCACTAGGGAAATGACGTCTGGCAGGCAACTTCTGGGCGCTCACCGAGTCAGCCTCCGCGTGTGTGGGGCTGCAGACCCCAGCCAGGGGCCCTGTGAGCCTTGTGCTCTCCGTGTTGTGCTGAGTCTGGGCGGTCAAGCAACCGCTGGAGGAGCCCTGCAGTAGCCCTCCCATTTCCTCTAATAGAGCCCTCACTGCTGGAGCGCTAGGCAGTGAGCAACCCACCGGCAACTAAGCCCTCCACAAGAACGCCTGGGGACTAGGTGCAAAGGTAAGGCAGGAGTGGAAATGAGGCCAGGAAGGCGCCAGTAGCATCTCCCAGTCTCGCGCAGCCTGCTCTCTCCTGGACTGGAAGCCTAGCCACGAGGCAAGCCTGTGCAAGGCTCGCCAAGGGCAGAGCAGCCTCACGCCAGCACTCTGCCAGATCGGGCCTCTGAGCAGAGCTGGAGCTCTGCCGTACTGGAGGCGCACTCGGCTCCGCCAAAGCAGTGATTGCAGCCACAGGCATCTGGGCTGCCTTCTCTTCTCCCGAGGAGGCTCGCTTCCCGCATGCTGTAAACTAGGATTCCAGGCGGGACCCCCTGCGCCTCCCAAAGTTCTTGGCTCAGGAGCTGCTTCCCTGAGGTGGGGCTGTGGACGGGAGCCCAGAAATGCAGGGGCAGGCCCTAACCACCTGCACACGTCTCTGCTGGGAAGGAGAGCACTAGGGAAATGACGTCTGTCAGGCACCTTCTGGGCGCTCACCGAGTCAGCCTCCGTGTGTGTGGGGCTGCAGACCCCAGCCAGTGGCCCTGTGATCCTTGTGCTCTCCATGCTGTGCTGAGTCTGGGCGGTCAAGCAACCGCTGGAGGAGCCCTGCAGTTGCCCTCCCATTACCACTAATAGAGCCCTCACTACTAGAGCGCTTGGCAGTGTGCAACCCCCCGGCAACTTAGCCCTCCACAAGAACGCCTGGGGACTAGGTGCAAAGGCAAGGCAGGAGTGGAGCTGAGGCCAGGAAGGCGCCAGTAGCATCTCCAGTCTCGCGCAGCCCGCTCCTTTCTGGACTGGAAGCCTAACGCGAGGCAAATCTGGGCAAGGCTCACCCAGGGCACAGCAGCCTCACGCCAGCAGCTCTGAGAGATCGGGCCTTTGAGCAGAGCTGGAGCTCTGTCGTACTGGAGGGGCACTCGGCTCCGCCAAAGTATTGATTGCAGCCGCACACAGCTGGTCTGCCTTCTCTTGTACTGAGGAGGCTCGCTTCCCGCATGCTGTAAACTAGGCTTCCCGGCAGGGGCGCCCCGCGCCTCCTACAGGTCTTGGCTGAGGAGCTGCTTCCCTGAGCTGGGGCTGTGGACAGGAGCCCAGACACGCAGGGGCAGGCCCCAACCACCAGCACACGTCTCTGCTGGGGAGGAGAGCACTAGGGAAATGACGTCTGTCAGGCACCTTCTGGGCGCTCACCGAATCAGACTCCGCGTGTGTGGGGCTGCAGACCCCAACCAGGGGCCCTGTGAGCCTTGTGCTCTCCGTGCTGTGCTGAGTCTGGGCGGTCAAGCAACCGTAAGAATTGACTTCCATTTGCCCTCACTTTGCCTCTAATAGAGCCCTCAAGCTGGAGCGCTTGGCAGTGTGCAACACACCGGCAACTAAGCCCTCCACAGGAACGCCTGGGGACTAAGTTGAAAGGCAAGGCAGGAGTGGAGCTGAATCCAGGAAGGCGCCAGGAGGATCTCCCAGTCTCGCGCAGCCCGCTCCTTTCTGGACTGGAAGCCTAACGCGAGGCAAGTCTGGGCAAGCCTCGCCCAGGGCACAGCAGCCTCACGCCAGCAACTCTGCCAGATCGGGCCTTTGAGCAGAGCTGGCACTCTGCCGTACTGGAGGGGCACTCGGCTCCGCCAAAGTACTGATTGCAGCCGCACGCAGCTGGGCTGCCTTCTCTTGTACTGAGGAGGCTCGCTTCCGGCATGCTGTAAACTAGGCTTCCCGGCGGGGTCGCCCCGCGCCTGCTACAGGTCTTAGCTGAGGAGCTGCTTCCCTGAGCTGGGGCTGTGGAAGGGAGTCCAGACACTCAATGGCAGGCCCCAACCACCTGCACACGTCTCTGCTGGGGAGGAGAGCACTAGAGAAATGACGTCTGTCAGGCACTTTCTGGGCGCTCACCGAGTCAGCCTCCGCGTGTGTGGGGCTGTAGACCCCAGCCAGGAGCCCTGAGAGCCTTGTGATCTCCGTGCTGTGCTGAGTCTGGGCGGTCACGCAAACGCTGGAGGAGCCCTGTAGTTGCCCTCCCATTGCATCTAATAGTGCCCTCACTGCTGGAACGCTTAGCAGTGTGCAAGCCAGTGGCAACTAAACCCTCCACAAGAACGCCTGGAGACTAAGTGCAAAGGTAAGGCAGGAGTCGAGCTGAGGCCAGAAAGGTGCCAGTAGCATCTCGCAGTCTCACGCAGCCTGCTCCTTCCTGGACTGGAGGCCTAGTCACGAGGCAAGTCTGGGCAAGGCTCGCCCAGGGCAAAGCAGCCTCACGCCAGCAACTCTGCCCGATCGGGCCTCTGAGCGGAACTGGAGCTCTGCCGTACTGGAGGCGCTCTCGGCTCCGCCCAAGCAGTGATTGCAGCCGCACGCATCTGGGCTGCCTCCTCTTCTCCCAAGGAGGTTCGCTTCATGCATGCTGTGCACTAGGCTTCCAGGCGAGGGCGCCGCGCGCCCCCGTCAGGTCTTGGCTGAGGAGCTGCTTCGCTGAGCTGGGGCTGTGGACGGGAGCCCAGATATGCAGGGGCAGGCCCAAACCACCTGCACATTTCTCTGCTGGGGTGGGGAGCCCTAGGGAAATGACGTCTGTCAGGCACCTTCTGGGCGCTCACCGAGTCAGCCTCCGCGTGTGTGGGGCTGCAGACCCCAGCCAGGGGCCCTGTGAGCCTTGTGCTCTCCATGCTGTGCTGAGTCTGGGCGGTCAAGCAACCACTGGAGGCGCCCTGCAGTTGCACTCCCATTGCCTCTAATAGAGCCCTCACTGCTGGAGCGCTTGGCAGTGTGCAACCCACCGGCAACTAAGCCCTCCACAAGAACGCCTGGGGACTAGGTGCAAAGGCAAGGCAGGAGTGGAGCTGAGGCCAGGAAGGTGCCAGTAGCATCTCCCAGTCTCGCGCAGCCTGCTCCTTCCAGGACTGGAAGCCTAGCCGCGAGGCAAGTCTGGGCAAGGCTCGACCAGGGCAGAGCAGACTCACGCCAGCAACTCTGTCCGATCGGGCCTCTGAGCAGAGCTGGAGCTCTGCCGTAATGGAGGCGCACTCGGCTCTGGCAAAGCAGTGAATGCAGCCGCACACAGCAGGGCTGCCTTCTCTACTCCCGAGGAGGCTCGCGTCCCAAATGCTGTAAACTAGGCTTCCATGCTGGGCCCCCTGCGCCTCCTACAGGTCTTGGCTGAGGAGCTGCTTCCCTGAGCTGGGGCTGTGGACGGGAGCCCAGACACGCAGGGGCAGGCCCCAACCACTTGCACAGGTCTCTGCTGGGGAGGAGAGCACTAGGGAAATGACGTCTGTCAGGCACCTTCTGGGCGCTCACCGAGTCAGCCTCCGCGTGTGTGGGGCTGCAGACCCCAGCCAGGGGCCCTATGAGCCTTGTGCTCTCCGTGTTGTGCTGAGTCTGGGCGGTCAAGCAATCGCTGGAGGAGCCCTGCAGTTGCCCTCCCATTGCCTCTAATAGAGCCCTCACTGCTGGAGCGCTAGCAGTGTGCAACCCACCGGCAACTAAGCCCTCGACAAGTACGCCTGGGGACTAGGTGCAAAGGTAAGGCAGGAGTGGAACTGAGGCCAGGAAGGCGCCAGTAGCATCTCCCAGTCTCGCGCAGCCTGCTCCTTCCTGGAATGGAAACCTAGCCGCGAGGCAAGTCTGGGCAAGGCTCGCCCAGGGCAGAGCAGCCTCACGCCAGCAACTCTGCCAATTGGGACTCAGAGCAGAGCTGGAGCTCTGCCGTTCTGGAGTCGCACTCGGCTCCGCCAAAGCAGTCTATGCAGCCGCACACAGCAGGGCTGCATTCTCTTCTCCCGAGGAGGCTCGCTTCCCGCAAGCTGTAAACTAGGCTTCCAGGCGGGGCTCCCTGCGCCTACCACAGGTCTTGGCTTAGGAGCTGCTTCCCTGAGCTGGGGCTGTAGACGAGAGCGCAGACACGAAGGGGCAGGCCCCAAACACCTGCACACGTCTCTGCTGGGGAGAAGAGCACTAGGGAAATGACGTCTGTCAGGCACTTTCTGGGCGCTCACCTAGTCAGCCTCCCCGTGTGTGGGGCTGCAGACCCCAGCCAGGGGCCCTGTGAGCCTTGTGCTCTCCGTGCTGTGCTGAGTCTGGGTGGTCAAGCCACCGCTGGAGGAGCCCTGCAGTTGCCCTCCCATTGCCTCTAATAGAGCCCTCACTGCTGGATCTCTTGGCAGTGTGCAACCCACCGGCAACTAAGCCCTCCACAAGAACGCCTGGGGACTAAGTGCAAAGGCAAGGCAGGAGTGGAGCTGAGGCCAGGAAGGCGCCAGTAGCATCTCCCGGTCTAGCGCAGCCCACTCCTTTCTGGACTGGAAGCCTAACGTGAGGCAAGTTTGGGCAAGGCTCGCCCAGGGCAGAGCAGCCTCACGCCAGCAACTCTGCCAGATCGGGCCTCTGAGCAGAGCTGGAGCTCTGCCGTACTGGAGGGGCACTCGACTCCGCCAAAGCAGTGAATGCAGCCGCACACAGCAGGGCTGCCTTCTCCTCTCCCGAGGAGGCTCGCTTCCCACATGCTGTAACTAGACTTCCAGGCGGGGCCCCCTGCGCCTCCCACAGGTCTTGGCTCAGGAGCTGCTTCCCTGAGCTGGGGCTGTGGACGGGAGCCCGGACACGAAGGGGCAGGCCCAAACCACCTGCACACGTCTCTGCTGGGGAGGAGAGCATTAGGGAAATGACGTCTGTCAGGCACCTTCTGGGCGCTCACCGAGTCAGCCTCCGCGTGTGTGGGGCTGCAGACCCCAGCCAGGGGCCCTCTGAGCCTTGTGCTTTCCGTGCTGTGCTGAGTCTGGGCGGTCAAGCAACCGCACAAGGAAACTTGAAGTTGCCCTCCCTTTGCCTCTAATAGAGCCCTCACTGCTGGAGCGCTTGGCAGTGTGCATCCCACCGGCAACTAAGCCTTTCACAAGAACGCCTGGGGACTAGGTGCAAAGGCAAGGCAGGAGTGGAGCTGAGGCCAGGAAGGCGCCAGGAGCATCTCCCAGTCTCGCGCAGCCTGCTCCTTCCTGGACTGGAAGCCTAACCGAAAGGCAAGTCTGGGCAAAGCTTGCCCAGGGCAGAGCAGCCTCACGCCAGCAACTCTGCCAGATCGGGCCTCTGAGCAGAGCTGGAGCTCTGCCGTAATGGAGGGGCACTCGGCTCCGCCAAAACAGTGATTGCAGCTGCACGCAGCTGGGCTGCCTCCCCTTCTCCCAAGGAGGCTCGCTTCCCGCATGCTGTAAACTAGGCTTCCAGGCAGGGCCCCCTGCGCCTCCCACAGGTCTTGGCTCAGGAGATGCTTCCCTGAGCTGGGGCTGTGGACAGGAGCCCAGAAACGCAGGGGCAGGCCCTAACCACCTGCACACGTCTCTGCTGGGGAGGAGAGCACTAGGGAAATGACGTCTGTCAGGCACCTTCTGGGCGCTCACCGAGTCAGCCTCCGCGTGTGTGGGGCTGCAGACCCCAGCCAGTGGCCCTGTGAGCTTTGTGCTCTCCGTGCTGTGCTGAGTCTTGGCGGTCAAGCAACCGCTGGAGGAGCCCTGCATTTGCCCTCCCATTACCAGTAACAGAGCCCTCACTGCTGGAGCGCGTGGCAGTGTGCAACCCACCGGCAACTAAGCCCTCCACAAGAACGCCTGGGGACTAGGTGCAAAGGCAAGGCAGGAGTGGAGCTGAGGCCAGGAAGGCGCCAGTAGCATCTCCCAGTCTCGCGCAGCCCGCTCCTTTCTGGACTGGAAGCCTAACGCGAGGCAAGTCTGGGCAAGGCTCGCCCAGGGCAGAGCAGCCTCACGCCAGCAACTCTGCCCGATCGGGCCTCTGTGCAGAGCTGGAGCTCTGCCGTAATGGGGGCGCACTCGGCTCTGGCAAAGCAGTGAATGCAGCCTCACACAGCAGGGCTGCCTTCTCTTCTCCCGAGGAGGCTCGCTTCCCAAATGTTGTAAACTAGGCTTCCATGCTGGGCCCCCTGCGCCTCCTACAGGTCTTGGTTCAGGAGCTGCATCCCTGAGCTGGGGCTGTGGACTGGAGCCCAGACACGCAGGGGCAGGCCCCAACCACCTGCAAACGTCTCTGCTGGGAGGAGAGCACTAGGGAAATGACGTCTGTCAGGCACATTCTGGGCGCTCACCGAGTCAGCCTCCGCGTGTGTGGGGCTGCAGACCCCAGCCAGGGGCCCTGTGAGCCTTGTGCTCTCCGTGCTGTGCTGAGTCTGGGCGGTCAAGCAACCGCTGGAGGCGCTCTGCAGATGCACTCCCATTGCCTCTAATAGAGCCCTCACTGCTGGAGCGCTTGGCAGTGTGCAACCCACCGGCAACTAAGCCCTCCACAAGAACGCCTGGGGACTAGGTGCAAAGGCAAGGCAGGAGTGGAGCTGAGGCCAGGAAGGCGCCAGTAGCATCTCCCAGTCTCGCGCAGCCCGCTCCTTCCTGGACTGGAAGTGTAACCACGAGGCAAGTCTGGGCAAGGCTTGCCCAGGGCAGAGCAGCCTCACGCCAGCATCTCTGCCAGATCGGGCCTCTAAGCAGAGCTGGAGCTCTGCCGTACTGGAGGCGCACTCGGCTCCGCCAAAGCAGTGAATGCAGCCGCACACAGCAGGGCTGCCTTCTCTTCTCCTGAGGAGGCTCGCTTCTCGCATGCTGTAAACTAGGCTTCCAGGCGGGGCCCCCTGCGCCTCCCACAAGTCTTCGCTCACGAGCAGCTTCCCTGAGCTGGGGCTGTGGACGGGAGCCCAGACACGCAGGGGCAGGCCCAAACCACCTGCACACGTCTCTGCTGAGGAGGAGAGCACTAGGGAAATGACGTCTGGCAGGCACCTTCCGGGCGCTCACCGAGTCAGCCTCCGCGTGTGTGGGGCTGCAGACCCCAGCCAGGGGCCCTGTGAGCTTTATGCTCTCCGTGCTGTGCTGAGTCTGGGCGGTCAAGCAACCGTAAGAATAGACTTCCAGTTGCCCTCACTTTGCCGCTAATAGAGCCCTCAAGCTGGAGCGCTTGGCAGTGTGCAACCCACTGGCAACTAAGCCCTCCACAAGAACGCCTGGGGACTAGGTGCAAAGGCAAGGCAGGAGTGGAGCTGAGGCCAGGAAGGCGCCAGTAGCATCTCCCAGTCTCGCGCAGCCCGCTCCTTTCTGGACTGGAAGCCTAACGCGAGGCAAGTCTGGGCAAGGCTCGCCCAGGGCACAGGAGCCTCACGCCAGCAACTATGAGAGATCGGGCCTTTGAGCAGAGCTGGAGCTCTGCCGTACTGGAGGGGCACTCGGCTCCGCCAAAATACTGATTGCATCCTCACGCAGCTGGGCTGCCTTCTGTTGTACTGAGGAGGCTCGCTTCCGGCATGCTGTAAACTAGGCTTCCCGGCGGGGGCGCCCCGCGCCTCCTACAGGTCTTAGCTGAGGAGCAGCTTCCCTGAGCAGGGGCTGTGGAAGGGAGTCCAGACACTCAAGGGCAGGCCCCAACCACCTGCACACGTCTCTGCTGGGGAGGAGAGCACTAGGGAAATGACGTCTGTCTGGCACCTTCTGGGCGCTCACTGAGTCAGACTCCGCGTGTGTGGGGCTGCAGACCCCAGCCAGGGGCCCTGTGAGCCTTGTACTTTCCGTGCTGTGCTGAGTCTGGGCGGTCAAGCAAACGCAAGAGGCTACTTGCAGTAGCCCTACCTTTGCCTCTAATAGAACCCTCCCTGCTGGAGCGCTTGGCAGTGTGCATCCCACCGGCAACTAAGCCCTCCACAAGAACGCCTGGGGACTAGGTGCAAAGGCAAGGCAGGAGTGGAGCTGAGGCCAGGAAGGCGCCAGTAGAATCTCCAAATCTCGCGCAGCCTGCTCCTTCCTGGACTGGAAGCCTAGCAGCGAGGCAAGTCTGGGCAAGGTTCGCCCAGGGCAGAGTAGCCTCACGCCAGCAGCTCTGCCAGATCTGGCCTTGAGCAGAGCTGGAGCTCTGCCGTACTGGAGGCGCACTCGGCTCCGCCAAAGCAGTGAATGCAGCCGCACACAGCAGGGCTGCCTTCTCTTCTCCCGAGGAGGCTCGCTTCCCGCATGCTGTAAACGAGGCTTCCAGGCGGGGTCACCTGCGCCTCCCACAGGTCTTGGTTCAGGAGATGCTTCCCTGAGCTGTGGCTGTGGACGGGAACCCAGACACGCAGGATCAGGCCCCAACCACCTGCCCACGTCTCTGCTGGGAAGGAGAGCACTAGGGAAATGACGTCTCCCAGGCACCTTCTGGGCGCTCCCGGTGTTCACCTCTGGTGTGTGGGGCTGCAAACCCCAGCCAGGGGCCCTGTGAGCCTTATGCTCTCCGTGCTGTGCTGAGTCTGGGCAATCAAGCAACCGCTGGAAGAGCCCTGCAGTTGCCCTCCCATTAGCTCTAATAGAGCCCTCACTGCTGGAGCGCTTGGCAGTGTGCAACCCACCGGCAACTAAGCCCTCCACAAGAATGCCTGGGGACTAGGTGCAAAGGCAAGGCAGGAGTGGAGCGGAGGCCAGGAAGGCGCGAGTAGCATCTCCCAGTCTCGCGCAGCCTGCTCCTTCCTGGACTGGAAGCCTATGTGTGAGGCAAGTCTGGGCAAGGCTTGCCCAGGACAGAGCAGCCTAACGCCAGCAACTCTGTCAGATCGGGCCTCTGAGCAGAGTTGGAGCTCTGCCGTACTGGAGGCGCACTCGGCTCTACCAAAGCAGTGAAAGCAGCTGCACACAGCAGGGCTGCCTTCTCTTCTCCGGAGGAGGCTCGCTTCCCGCATGCTGTAAACTAGGCTTACAGGCGGGGCCCCCTGCGCCTCCCACAGGTCTTGGCTGAGGAGCTGCTTCCCTGAGCTGGGGCTGTGGACGGGAGCTCAGACAGGCAGGGGCAGGGCCCAACCACCTGCACACGTCTCTGCCTAGGAGGAGAGCACTAGGGAAATGACGGCACTCAGGCAATTTCTGGGCGCTCCCGGAGTTCATCTCCGGTGTATGGGGCTGCAGACCCCAGCCAGGGGCCCTGTGAGCCTTGTGCTCTCCGTGCTGTGCTGAGTCTGGGCGGTCAAGCAACCGCTGGAGGAGCCCTGCAGTTGCCCTCCCATTGCCTCTAATAGAGCCCTCACTGCTGGAGCGCTGGGCAGTGTGCAACCCACCGGCAACTAAGCCCTCCACAAGAAAGCCTGGGGACTAGGTGCAAAGGCAAGGCAGGAGTGGAGCTGAGGCCAGGAAGGCGCCAGAAGCATCTCCCAGTCTCACGCAGCCCGCTCCTTTCTGGACTGGAAGCCTAACGTGAGGCAATTCTGGGCAAGGCTCGCCCAGGGCAGAGCAGCCTCACGCCAGCAACTCTGCCAGATCGGGCCTCTGAGCAGTGTTGGAGCTCTGCCGTACTGGAAGCGCACTCGGCTCCGCCCAAACAGTGAATGCAGCCGCACGCAGCCGGCCTGCCTTCTCTTCTCCCGAGGAGGCTCGCTTCCCGCATGCTGTAAACTTGGCTTCCAGGAGGGGCCCCCTGCGCCTCCCACAGGTCTTGGCTCAGGAACTCCTTCCCTGAGCTGGGGCTGTGGACGGGAGCCCAGACACGCAGGGGCAGTCCCCAACCACCTGCACACGTCTCTGCTGGGGAGGAGAGCACTAGTGAAATGACGTCTGTCAGGCACCTTCTGGGCGCTCACCGAGTCAGCCTCCGCGTGTGTGGGGCTGCAGACCCCAGCCAGTGGCCCTGTGATCCTTGTGCTCTCCGTGCTGTGCTGAGTCTCGGCGGTCAAGCAACCGTAAGAATAGACTTCCAGTTGCCCTCACTTTGCCTCTAATAGAGCCCTCACTGCTGGAGCGCCTGGCAGTGTGCAACCCACCGGCAACTAAGCCCTCCACAAGAACGCCTGGGGACTAGGTACAAAGGCAAGGCAGGAGTGGACCTGAGGCCAGGAAGGCGCCAGTAGCATCTCCCAGTCTCGCGCAGCCCGCTCCTTTCTGGACTGGAAGCCTAACGCGAGGCAAGTCTGGGCAAGGCTCGCCCAGGGCACAGCAGCCTCACGCCAGCAACTATGAGAGATCGGGCCTTTGAGCAGAGCTGGAGCTCTGCCGCACTGGAGGGGCACTCGGCTCCGCCAAAGTACTGATTGCAGCCGCACGCAGCTGGGCTGCCTTCTCTTGTACTGAGGAGGCTCGCTTCCGGCATGCTATAAACTGGGCTTCCAGGCGGGGGCGCCCCGCGCCTCCTACAGGTCATAGCTGTGGAGCTGCTTCCCTGAGCTGGGGCTGTGGAAGGGAGTCCAGACACTCAAGGGCAGGCCCCAACCACCTGCACACGTCTCTGCTGGGGAGGAGAGCACTAGGGAAATGACGTTTGGCAGGCACCTTCTGGGCGTTCCCAGAGTTCCCCTCCGGTGTGTGGGGCTGCAGACCCCAGCCAGGGGCCCGGTGAGCCTTGTGCTTTCCGTGCTGTGCAGAGTCTGGGCGGTCAAGCAAACGCAAGAGGCGACTTGCAGTAGCCCTCCCTTTGCCTTTAAAGGAGCCCTCACTGCTGGAGCGCTTGGCAGTGTGCAACCCACCGGCAACTAAGCCTTTGACAAGAACGCCTGGGGACTAGGTGCAAAGGCAAGGCAGGAGTGGAGCTGAGGCCAGGAAGGCGCCAGTAGCATCTCCCAGTCTCACGCAGCCCGCTCCTATCTGGACTGGAAGCCTAACGTGCGGCAAGTCTGGGCAAGGCTCGCCCAGGGCAGAGCAGCCTCACGCCAGCAACTCTGCCAGATCGGGCCTCTGAGCAGAGATGGAGCTCTGCCGTACTGGAGGCGCACTCGGCTCCGCCAAAGCAGTGAATTCAGCCGCAGGCAGCAGGGCTGCCTTCTCGTCTCCCGAGGAGGCTCGCTTCCCGCATGCTGTAAACTAGGCTTCCAGGGGGGGCCCCCTGCGCCTCCCACAGGTCTTGGCTCAGGAGCTGCTTCCCTGAGCTGGGGCTGTGGACGGGAGCCCAAACACGCAGGGGCAGGCCCCAAGCACCGGCACACGTCTCTGCTGGGGACGAGAGCACTAGGGAAATGACGTCTGTCAGGCACCTTCTGGGCGCTCACTGAGTCAGCCTCCGCGTGTGTGGGGCTGCAGACCCCTGCCAGGGGCCCTGTGAGCCTTGTGCTTTCCGTGCTGTGCAGAGTCTGGGCGGTCAAGCAAACGCAAGAGGCGACTTGCAGTAGCCCTCCCTTTGCCTCTAATAGAGCCCTCAATCTGGAGCGCTTGGCAGTGTGCAACCCACCGGCAACTAAGCCTTTCTCAAGAACGCCTGGGGACTAGGTGCAAAGGCAAGGCAGGAGTGGAGCTGAGGCCAGGAAGGCGCCAGTAGCATCTCCCAGTCTCACGTAGCTCGCTCCTATCTGGACTGGAAGCATAACGTGCGGCAAGTCTGGGCAAGGCTCGCCCAGGGCAGAGCAGCCTCACGCCAGCAACTCTGTCAGATCGGGCCTCTGAGCAGAGCTGGAGCTCTGCCGTAATGGAGGGGCACTCGACTCCGCCAAAGCAGTGATTGCAGCCGCACGCAGCTGGGCTGGCTCCTCTTCTCCCAATGAGGCTCGCTTTCCGCTTGCTGTAAACTAGGCTTCCATGCGAGGCCCCCTGCGCCTCCCACAGGTCTTGGCTGAGGAGCTACTTCCCTGAGCTGGGGCTGTGGACGGGAGCCCAGAAACGCAGGGGCAGGCCCTAACCACCTGCACACGTCTCTGCTGGGGAGGAGAGCACTAGGGAAATGACGTCTGTCAGGCTCCTTCTGGGCGCTCACCGAGTCAGCCTCCGCGTGTGTGGGGCTGCAGACCCCAGCCAGTGGCCCTGTGATCCTTGTGCTCTCCGTGCTGTGCTGAGTCTCGGCGGTCAACCAACCATGAGAATAGACTTCCAGTTGCCCTCACTTTGCCTCTAATAGAGCCCTCACTGCTGGAGCGCTTGGCAGTGTGCAACCCACCAGCAACTAAGCCCTCCACAAGAACGCCTGGGGACTAGGTGCAAAGGCAAGGCAGGAGTGGAGATGAGGCCAGGAAGGCGCCAGGAGCATCTCCCAGTCTCGCACAGCCCGCTCCTTTCTGGACTGGAAGCCTAACGCGAGGCAAGTCTGGGCAAGGCTCGCCCAGGGCACAGCAGCCTCACGCCAGCAACTATGAGAGATCGGGACTTTGAGCAGAGCTGGAGCTCTGCCGTAATGGAGGGGCACTCGGCTCCGCCAAAGTACTGATTGCAGCCGCACGCAGCTGGGCTGCCTTCTCTTGTACTGAGGAGGCTCGCTTCCGGCATGCTATAAACTGGGCTTCCAGGCGGGGGCGCCCCGCGCCTCCTACAGGTCTTAGCTGAGGAGCTGCTTCCCTGAGCTGGGGCTGTGGAAGGGAGTCCAGACACTCAAGGGCAGGCCCCAACCACCTGCACACGTCTCTGCTGGGGAGGAGAGCACTAGGGAAATGACGTCTGGCAGGCACCTTCTGGGCGCTCCCAGAGTTCCCCTCCGGTGTGTGGGGCTGCAGACCCCAGCCAGGGGCCCTGTGAGCCTTGTGCTTTCCGTGCTGTGCAGAGTCTGGGGGGTCTAGCAAATGCAAGAGGCGACTTGCAGTAGCCCTCCCTTTGCCTTTAATAGAGCCCTCACTGCTGGAGCGCTTGGCAGTGTGCTTCCCACCGGCAACTAAGCCTTTGACAAGAACGCCTGGGGACTAGGTGCAAAGGCAAGGCAGGAGTGTAGCTGAGGCCAGGAAGGCGCCAGTAGCATCTCCCAGTTTCACGCAGCCCGCTCCTATCTGGACTGGAAGACTAACGTGCGGCAAGTCTGGGCAAGGCTCGCCCAGGGCAGAGCAGCATCACGCCAGCAACTCTGCCAGATCGGGCCTCTGAGCAGAGCTGGAGCTCTGCCGTTCTGGAGGCGCACTCGGCTACGCCAAAGCAGTGAATGCAGCCGCACACAGCAGGGCTGCCTTCTCTTCTCCCGAGGAGGCTCGCTTCCCGCATGCTGTAAACTAGGCTTCCAGGCTGGGCCCCCTGCGCCTCCCACAGGTCTTGGCTCAGGAGCTGCTTCCCTGAGCTGGGGATGTGGACGGGAGCCCAGACACGCAGGGGCAGGACCCAGGCACCAGCACACGTCTCTGCTGGGGAGGAGAGCACTAGGAAAATGACGTCTGTCAGGCACTTTCTGGGCGCTCACCGAGTCAGTTTCCACGTGTGTGGGGCTGCAGACCCCAGCCAGGGGCCCTCTGAGCCTTGGGCTCTCCGTGCTGTGCTGAGTCTGGGCGGTCAAGCAACCGCTGGAGGAGCCCTGCAGTTGCCCTCCCATTGCCTCTAATAGAGCCCTCACTGCTGGAGCGCTTGGCAGTGTGCAACCCACCGGCAACTAAGCCCTCCACAAGAACGCCTGGGGACTAGGTGCAAAGGCAAGGCAGGAGTGGAGCTGAGGCCAGGAAGGCGCCAGTAGCATCTCCCAGTCTCGCGCAGCCCGCTCCTTCCTGGACTGGAAGCCTATGTGTGAGGTAGGTCTGGGCAAGGCTCGCCCAGGACAGAGCAGCCTAACGCCAGCAACTCTGTCAGATCGGGCCTCTGAGCAGAGCTGGAGCTCTGCCGTACTGGAAGGGCACTCGGCTCCGCCAAAGCAGTGATTGCAGCCGCACGCATCTGGGCTGCCTTCTCTTCTACCGAGGAGGCTCTCTTCCCGCATGCTGTGCACTAGGCTTCTAGGCGGGGGCGCCCCGCTCCTCCTACAAGTCTTAGCTGAGGAGCTGCTTCCCTGAGCTGGGGCTGTGGAAGGGAGTCCAGACACTCAAGGGCAGGCCCCAACCACCTGCACACGTCTCTGCTGGGGAGGAGAGCACTAGGGAAATGACGTCTGTCAGGCACCTTCTGGGTGCTCCCGGAGTTCGCCTCCGGTGTGTGGGGCTGCAGACCCCAGCCAGGGGCCCTGTGAGCCTTGTGCTTTCCGTGCTGTGCTGAGTCTGGGCGGTCAAGCAAAACGCAAGAGGCGACTTGCAGTAGCGCTCTCTTTGCCTCTAATAGAGCCCTCACTGCTGGAGCGCTTGGCAGTGTGCAACACACCGGCAACTAAGCCCTCCACAAGAACGCCTGGGGACTAGGTGCAAAGGCAAGGCAGGAGTGGAGCTGAGGCCAGGAAGGCGCCAGTAGCATCTCCCAGTCTTGCACAGCATGCTCCTTCCTGGACTGGAAGACTAGCCGCGAGGCAAGTCTGGGCAAGGCTCGCCCAGGGCAGAGCAGCCTCACGCCAGCAGCTCTGCCAGATGGGGCCTCTGAGCAGAGATGGAGCTCTGCCGTACTGGAGGCGCACTCGGCTCCGCCAAAGCAGTGAATTCAGCCGCACGCAGCAGGGCTGCCTTCTCTTCTCCCGAGGAGGCTCGCTTCCCGCATGCTGTAAACTAGGCTTCCAGGCGGGGCCCCCTGCGCCTACCACAGGTCTTGGCTCAGGAGCTGCTTCCCTGAGCTGGGGCTGTGGACGGGAGCCCAGAAACGCAGGGGCAGGCCCCAAGCACCGGCACACGTCTCTGCTGGGGAGGAGAGCACTAGGGAAATGACGTCTGTCAGGCACCTTCTGGGCGCTCACCGAGTCAGTTTCCGCGTGTGTGGGCCTGCAGACCCCAGCCAGGGGCCCTGTGAGCCTTGGGCTCTCCGTGCTGTGCTGAGTCTGGGCGGTCAAGCAACCGCTGGAGGAGCCCTGCAGTTGCCCTCCCATTGCCTCTAATAGAGCCCTCACTGCTGGAGCGCTTGGCAGTGTGCAACCCACCGGCAACTAAGCCCTCCACAAGAACGCCTGGGGACTAGGTGCAAAGGCAAGGCAGGAGTGGAGCTGAGGCCAGGAAGGCGCCAGTAGCATCTCCCAGTCTCGCGCAGCCCGCTCCTTCCTGGACTGGAAGCCTATGTGTGAGGCAAGTCTGGGCAAGGCTCGCCCAGGACAGAGCAGCCAAACGCCAGCAACTCTGTCAGATCGGGCCTCTGAGCAGAGCTGGAGCTCTGCCGTAATGGAGGCGCACTCGACTCCGCCAAAGCAGTCATTGCAGCCGCACGCAGCTGGGCTGCCTTCTCTTGTACTGAGAAGGCTCGCTTACGGCATGCTATAAACTGGGCTTCCAGGCGGGGGAGCCCCGCGCCTCCTACACGTCTTAGCTGAGGTGCTGCTTCCCTGAGCTGGGGCTGTGGAAGGGAGTCCAGACACTCAAGGGCAGGCCCCAACCACCTGCACACGTCTCTGCTGGGGAGGAGAGCACTAGGGAAATGACGTCTGGCAGGCACCTTCTGGGCGCTCCCAGAGTTCCCCTCCGGTGTGTGGGGCTGCAGACCCCAGCCAGGGGCCCTGTGAGCCTTGTGCTCTCCGTGCTGTGCTGAGTCTTGGCGGTCAAGTAACTGTAAGAATAGACTTCCAGTTGCCCTCACTTTGCCTCTAATAGAGCCCTCAAGCTGGAGCGCTTGGCAGTGTGCAACCCACTGGCAACTAAGCCCTCCACAAGAACGCCTCGGGACTAGGTGCAAAGGCAAGGCAGGAGTGGAGCTGAGGCCAGGAAGGCGCCAGTAGCATCTCCCAGTCTCGCGCAGCCCGCTCCTTTCTGGACTAGAAGCCTAGCCGCGAGGCAAGTTTGGGCAAGGCTCGCCCAAGGCAGAGCAGCCTCACGCCAACACTCTGCCAGATCGGGCCTCTGAGCAGAGATGGATCTCTGCCGTACTGGAGGCGAACTCGGCTCCGCCAAAGCAGTGAATGCAGCCGCACACAGCAGGGCTGCCTTCTCTTCTCCCGAGGAGGCTCGCTTCCCGCATGCTGTAAACTAGGCTTCCAGGCGGGGCCCCCTGCGCCTCCCACAGGTCTTGGCTCAGGAGCTGCTTCCCTGAGCTGGGGCTGTGGACGGGAGCCCAGACACGCAGGGGCAGGCCCCAACCACCTGCACACGTCTCTACTGGGGAGGAGAGCACTAGGGAAATGACGTCTGTCAGGCACCTTCTGGGCGCTCCCGGAGTTTCCCTCCGGTGTGTGGGGCTGCAGACCCCAGCCAGGGGCCCTGTGAGCCTTGTACTTTCCGTGCTGTGCTGAGTCTGGGCGGTCAAGCAAACTCAAGAGGCGACTTGCAGTAGCCCTCCCTTTGCCTCTAATAGAGCCCTCACGGCTGGAACGCTTGGCAGTGTGCAACCCACCGGCAACTAAGCCCTCCACAAGAACGCCTGGGGAGTAGCTGCAAAGGCAAGGCAGGAGCTGAGCTGAGGCCAGGAAGGCCTCAGTAGCATCTCCCAGTCTCGCGCAGCCTTCTCCTTTATGGACTGGAAGCCTAGCCGCCAGGCAAATCTGGGCAAGTCTCCCAGGGCAGAGCAGCCTCACGCCAGCAACTCTGCCTGATCGGGCCTCTGAGCAGAGCTGGAGCTCTGCCGTACTGGAGGTGCACTCGGCTCCGCCAAAGCAGTGAATGCAGCCGCACACAGCAGGGCTGCCTCCTCTTCTCCCGAGGAGGCTCGCTTCCCGCATGCTGTAAACTAGGCTTCCAGGCGGCGCTCCCTGCGCCTCCCACAGGTCTTGGCTCAGAAGCAGCTTCCCTGAGCTGGGGCTGTGGACGGGAGCCCAGACACGCAGGGGCAGGCCCCAACCACCTGCACACGTCTCTGTTGGGGAGGAGAGCACTAGGGAAATGACGTCTGTCAGGCACCTTCTGGGCGCTCACTGAGTCAGCCTCCGCGTGTGTGGGGCTGCAGACCCAAGCCAGGGGCCCTGTGAGCCTTGTGCTTTCCGTGCTGTGCAGAGTCTGGGCGGTCAAGCAAACGCAAGAGGCGACTTGCAGTAGCCCTCCCTTTGCCTCTAATAGAGCCCTCAATCTGGAGCGCTTGGCAGTGTGCAACCCACCGGCAACTAAGCCTTTCTCAAGAACGCCTGGGGACTAGGTGCAAAGGCAAGGCAGGAGTGGAGCTGAGGCCAGGAAGGCGCCAGTAGCATCTCCCAGTCTCACGCAGCTCGCTCCTATCTGGACTGGAAGCATAACGTGCGGCAAGTCTGGGCAAGGCTCGTCCAGGGCAGAGCAGCCTCACGCCAGCAACTCTGCCAGATCGGGCCTCTGAGCAGAGCTGGAGCTCTGCCGTAATGGAGGGGCACTCGGATCCGGCAAAGCAGTGATTGCAGCCGCACGCAGCTGGGCTGCCTCACCTTCTCCCAAGGAGGCTCGAATCCCGCATGCTGTAAACTAGGCTTCCAGGCGGGGCCCCCTGCGCCTCCCACAGGTCTTGGCTCAGGAGCTGCTTCCCTGAGCTGGGGCTGTGGACAGGAGCCCAGACACGCAGGTGCAGGCCCCAACCACATGCACACGTCTCTGCTGGGGAGGAGAGCACTAGGGAAATGACGTCTGTCTGGCACCTTCTGGGCGCTCACCGAGTCAGTTTCCGCGTGTGTGGGGCTACAGAGCCCAGCCAGGGGCCCTGTGAGCCTTGAGCTCTCCGTGCTGTGCTGAGTCTGGGCGGTCAAGCAACCGCAAGAGGAAACTTGCAGTTGACTCCCTTTGCCTCTAATAGAGCCCTCACTGCTGGAGCGCTTGGCAGTGTGCAACACACCGGCAACTAAGCCGTCCACAAGAACGCCTGGGGACTAGGTGCAAAGGCAAGGCAGGAGTGGAGCTGAGGCCAGGAAGGCGCCAGTTGCATCTCCCAGTCTCGCGCAGCCCGCTCCTTTCTGGACAGGAAGCCTACGCGAGGCAAGGCTCGCCCAGGGCAGTGCAGCCTCACGCCAGCAACTCTGCCAGATCGGGCCTCTGAGCAGTGCTGGAGCTCTGCCGTACTGGAAGCGCACTCGGCTCCGCCCAAGCAGTGAATGCAGCCGCACGCAGCCGGGCTGCCTTCTCTTCTCCCGAGGAGGCTCGCTTCCCGCATGCTATAAACTAGGCTTCCAGGCGAGGCCCCCCGCGCCTCCCACAGGTCTTGACTCAGGAGCTGCTTCCCTGAGCTGGGGCTGTGGACGGGAGCCCAGACACGCAGGGGCAGGCCCCAACCACCTGCACACGTCTCTGCTGGGAAGGAGAGTACTAGGGAAATGACGTCTCTCAGGCACCTTCTGGGCTCTCCCGGAATTCAACTCCGGAGTGTGGGGCTGCAGACCCCAGCCAGGGGCCCTGTGAGCCTTGTGCTCTCCGTGCTGTGCTGAGTCTGGGCGGTCAAGCAACCGCTGGAGGAGCCCTGCAGTTGCCCTCCCTTTGCCTCTAATAGAGCCCTCACTGCTGGAGCGCTTGGCAGTGTGCAACCCACCGGCAACTAAGCCCTCCACAAGAACGCCTGGGGACTAGCTGCAAAGGCAAGGCAGGAGTGGAGCTGAGGCCAGAAAGGCGCCAGTAGAATCTCCCAGTCTCGCGCAGCCCGCTCCTTTCTGGACAGGAAGCCTACGCGAGGCAAGTCTGGGCAAGGCTCGCCCAGGGCACAGGAGGCTCACGCCAGCAACTATGAGAGATCGGGCGTTTGAGCAGAGCTGGAGCTCTGCCGTACAGGAGGGTCACTCGGCTCCGCCAAAGTACTGATTGCATTCGCACGCAGCTGGGCTGCCTTCTCTTGTACTGAGGAGGCTCGCTTCCGGCATGCTGTAAACTAGGCTTCCCGGCGGGGACGCCCCGCGCCTCCTACAGGTCTTAGCTGAGGAGCTGCTTCCCTGAGCTGGGGCTGTGGACGGGAGCCCAGACACGCAGGAGCAGGCCCCAACCACCTGCACACGTCTCTGCCTGGGAGGAGAGCACTATTGAAATGACGTCTGTCAGGCACCTTCTGGGCGCTCACCGAGTCAGCCTCCGCGTGTGTGGGGCTGCAGACCCCAGCCAGGGGCCCTGTGAGCCTTGTGCTCTCCGTGCTGTGCTGAGTCTGGGCGGTCAAGCAACCGCTGGAGGAGCCCTGCAGTTGCCCTCCCATTGCCTCTAATAGAGCCCTCACTGCTGGAGCGCTTGGCAGTGTGCAACCCACCGGCAACTAAGACCTCCACAAGAACGCCTGGGCACTAGGTGCAAAGGCAAGGCAGGAGTGGAGCTGAGGCCAGGAAGGCGCCAGTAGCATCTCCCAGTCTCGCGCAGCCTGCTCCTTCCTGGACTGGAAGCCTAGCCGCGAGGCAAGTCTGGGCAAGGCTCGCCCAGGGCAGAGCAGCCTCACGCCAGCAACTCTGCCAGATCTGGCCTCTGAGCAGAGCTGGAGCTCTGCCGTACTGGAGGCGCACTCGGCTCCGCCAAAGCAGTGAATGCAGCCGCACACAGCAGGGCTGCCTCCTCTTCTCCCGAGGAGGCTCGCTTCCCGCATGCTGTAAACTAGGCTTCCAGGCGGCGCTCCCTGCGCCTCGCACAGGTCTTGGCTCAGGAGCTGCTTCCCTGAGCTGGGGCTGTGGACGGGAGCCCAGACACGCAGGGGCAGGCCCCAACCACCTGCACACGTTTATGCTGGGGAGGAGAGCACTAGCGAAATGACGTCTGTCAGGCACCTTCTGGGCGCTCACCGAGTCAGCCTCCGCGTGCGTGGGGCTGCAGACCCCAGCCAGGGGCCCTGTGATCCTTGTGTTCTCCGTGCTGTGCTGAGTCTGGGCGGTCAAGCAACCGCTGGAGGAGCCCTGCAGTTGCCCTCCCATTGCCTCTAATAGAGCCCTCACTGCTGGAGCGCTTGGCAGTGTGCAACCCAACGGCAACGAAGCCCTCCACAAGAACGCCTGGGGACTAGGTGCAAAGGCAAGGCAGGAGTGGAGCTGAGGCCAGGAAGGCGCCAGTAGGATCTCCCAGTCTCGCGCAGCCTGCTCCCTCCTGGATTGGAAGCCTAGCCGCGAGGCAAGTTGGGCAAGGCTCGCCCAGGGCATAGCAGCCTCACGCCAGCAACTCTGCCAGATCGGGCCTCTGAGCAGAGCTGGAGCTCTGCCGAACTGGAGGCGCACTAGGCTCCGCCAAAGCAGTGAATGCAGCCGCACACAGCAGGGCTGCCTTCTCTTCTCCCGAGGAGGCTCGCTTCCCGCATGCTGTAAACTAGGCTTGCAGGCGGGGCCCCCTGCACCTCCCACATGTCTTGGCTAAGGAGCTGCTTCCCTGAGCTGGGGCTGTGGACGGGAGCCCAGACACGCAGGGGCAGGCCCCAACCACCTGCACACGTCTCTGCTGGGGAGGAGAGCACTCGGCAAATGACGTCTCTCAGGCACCTTCTGGGCGCTCACCGAGTCAGCCTCCGCGTGTGTGGGGCTGCAGACCCCAGCCAGGGACCCTGTGCGCCTTGTGCTCTCCGTGCTGTGCTGAGTCTGGGCGGTCAAGCAACCGCTGGAGTAGCCCTGCAGTTGCCCTCCCATTGCCTCTAATAGAGCCCTCACTGCTGGAGCGCTTGGCAGTGTGCAACCCACCGGCAACTAAGTCCTCCACAAGAACACCTGGGGACTAGGTGCAAAGGCAAGGCAGGAGTGGAGCTGAGGCCAGGAAGGCGCCAGTAGCATCTCCCAGTCTCGCGCAGCCTGTTCCTTCCTGGACTGGAAGCCTAGCCGCGAGGCAAGTCTGGGCAAGGCTCGCCCAGGGCAGAGCAGCCTCACGCCAGCAACTCTGTAAGATCGGGCCTCTGAGCAGAGCTGGAGCTCTGCCGTACTGGAGGCGCACTAGGTTCCGCCAAAGCAGTGAATGCAGCCGCACACAGCAGGGCTGCCTTCTCTTCTCCCGAGAAGGCTCGCTTCCCGCATGCTGTAAACTAGGCTTCCAGGCGGGGCCCCCTGCGCCTCCCACAGGTCTTGGCTCAGGAGCTGCTTCTCTGAGCTGGGGCTGTGGACGGGAGCCCAGACACGCAGGGGCAGGCCCCAACCACCTGCACACGTCTCTGCTGGGGAGGAGAGCACTAGGGAAATGACGTCTGTCAGGCACCTTCTGGGCGCTCACCGACTCAGCCTCCTCGTGTGTGGGGCTGCAGACCCCAACTAGGGGCCCTGTGAGCCTTGTGCTCTCCGTGCTGTGCTGAGTCTGGGCGGTCAAGCAACCGTAAGAATAGACTTCCAGTTGCCCTCATTTTGCCTCTAATAGAGCCCTCACTGCTGGAGCGCTTGGCAGTGTGCAACCCACCGGCAACTAAGCCCTCCACAAGAACGCCGGGGGACTAGGTGCAAAGGCAAGGCAGGAGTGGAGCTGAGGCCAGGAAGGCGCCAGTAGCATCTCCCTGTCTCGCTCAGCCCGCTCCTTTCTGGACTGGAAGCCTAGCCTCGAGGCAAGTCTGGGCAAGGCTCGCCCAGGGCAGAGCAGCCTCACGCCAGCACTCTGCCAGATCAGGCCTCTGAGCAGAGCTGGAGCTATGCAGTATTGGAGGCTCACTCGTCTCCGCCCAAGCAGTGATTGCAGCCGCACGCATCTGGGCTGCCTCCTCTTCTCCCAAGGAGGCTCTCTTCTCGCATGCTGTGCACTAGGCTTCCAGGCGGGGTAGCCCTGCGCCTCCTACAGGTCTTGGCTCAGGGCCTGATTCCCCGAGCTGGGGCTGTGGACGGGAGCCCAGACACGCAGGGGCAGGCCCCAACCACCTGCACACGTCTCTGCTGGGGAGGAGAGCACTAGGGAAACTACGTCTGTCAGCCACCTTCTGGGCGCTCACGGATTCAGCCCCCGGTGTGTGGGGCTGCCAACTGCAGCCAGGGGCCCTGGGAATCTTGTGCTCTCCGCGCTGTGCTGAGTCTGGGAGGCCAAGCTACAGCTGGAGAAGCCCTGCAGTTGCCCTTCCCTTCCCTCTGACAGAGCTCGTATTGCTGGATCCCTTGGCCATGTGTCACTCACTATCCCCTAACCGCGAGTCCAAACCACGAACTCCACCCTGACTTCAAAACCCTATATCCCGAACCCAGAAACCGAATCCCGAGCTCCAGTCTCCAAACCGTGAACCTGAACCCTAACCCAACCCCGAACCCAAACACCGACCCCTAAATCCCAAACCCAAAGTCCATTCTCTAAAGCAAAACCCCAAAGCGCGAACCTCTAACCCTCAGCCGAACCCCATACCCCAAACCCCAAGCCCATAGTCAGAACCAGAAACCCCAAACTCCGAACCCCAAACCCCTAACCCAAACACCAAACCGTGTACCCCAACCCTTATACCGAATCCAAATCTCGAACCCCAAGGACAGAACTTCCAACCTGAATCAGGATCCCCTAACCCAAACCCATAGCTGAACCCCTAATCCAAACCCGAAAACCAAGCACCAAACCCCTAACCCATAACCTGAACTGCAAACCCCTACCTTAAAACACCAACCCCAATCACTAACCCCTAACCTGATCAGCGAACCCCTAAACCGAACCCCAATCCATGAATCCCGAACCTTGAGCCCCAAACCCCAAACCCCAAAGCCTGATGCCAAACCCAAAGCGCTAACCTCTAAACTGAATCGAAACCCCAAAACCTAAACCCTTGACCCCAAACTCCTAACTCATACCCCAAAGTCCAAACTGCAAAACCCTAACCGGAACCCCGTACCCCAAACAATGAACCACGTACCCCAAACCCCGAACCACATACCCCAAACATGGAACCCGAACCCCAAACCCCATACCCTGAATCCGAACCCCTATCCCAACTGCAAACCCCAAACCCCGAACCGGGAACCCCAAACCCCTAAACCGAACCGTGAACCCCTAACCCGAACCCGAACCCAAACCCTAACCCGAGCCCCAAACCCCAAACCCAAACCCCGACCCCCATACCCCAAACCGCAAACACTGATCCACGTAGCCCAAACCCCGAATCCATAACTCGAACCCCGAACCCCAAATCCAGAACCCAAACCCCGAACCCCAAACCGCTAACCCGAACCCCAAACCTAAACCCAAACCCAAACCGCACAGCCCTAATCCCTTACTGGAACCGCAAACCCCTAAACCGAACCCTAAACCCTGAACCAAAACCCCTAACCTGTACCCCACACCCCACACCCCGAACCCAAACCCAAACCCCTAACCCCAATCGCAAACCCCTAACCTGAACCCCAAAGCCCAACCGCGAACACCGAAAATGAACCCTAAAACCCGAAACCCAACCCCCAAAACCCAAACTCCAAACCCCTAACCCGAACCCCAAACCCCAAACCCCTAACCGGAACCCCAAACCTCAAACCCCAAACCGCACACCCCAAACCCCTAAGCCAAACCCCAAACCGCCAACCCCTAACTCCTAACCCGAACAGCGAAACTCTAAACTGCACCTCACACCCCCAACCCCAAACCATGAACCCAAACCCCCGAACCCCAAACCCCAAACCTCAAATCTCGACCCCCGAAACACAAACCTCACATACTGAACCCCTAATCGGAACCTCGAACCCCAATCCCCGAACCCCAAACCCAAATCCCAAAACCCCCAAACCCCAACCCTGAACCCAAATCCCAAACCCATAACAGGAACCCCAAATCGCGAACCCCTGACCCAAATCCCAAACTCCAAACCCCAAACCCCTAAACCGCGAACCCCTAACCCGAACCCCAAACCCCAAACCCTAACCGCGAACCCCTAACCCAAACCCCAAACCCTAACCGCGAACCCCTAACCCAAACCCCAAACCCCAAACCCAAACCGCGAAGCCCAAACCCCAAACCCCTAACCCGAATCCCAAACCCAAAACCCTTAACCCCAATCCCAAACCCCCAACCCAAACCACAAACCCCAAACCCCTAACCCTAACCTCAAACCCCAAACCCGAACTGCGAACCCCTAACCCAAACCAAGAACCCCTAACCTGATCCCCAAACCCCAAACCCCAAACCCTTAACCCGATCCTCAAATCCCAAACCCGAACCGCGAACCCCTCACCCGAACCCCAAATCCCAAGCCCCTATGCTGGACCTTGAACCCCTAATCGGAACCCCAAACCCCAAACTAGAACCGCGAAGCCCTAACCCCAAACCCTGAACTCCAAACCCCAAACACGAACCGCGTACTGCAAACCCGAACCCTGAACTCTAACCCGAACCCGAATCCAAACCCTAAGAAGAGAGGGGATTCCCCGAACCCGAACTCTGAACCTGAACCCTAACAAGTTGAGGGGATGCCGGAATCCTAACCCTAACCCTCACAATAAAACTCTAAAGTAAAAAGAAACTTTTCTGCCCTAAGCCCCGCCCCTTGCGGTCCCCCACCCTAAAGGCAGAAGAGATAAGCCTGGGCTTGAACTTCTGACCCACGGAGCCGGATTGCCTGTTTACTTGGCTGTCCACCTAACCGCTATGCTACCCAGATTCACGGGGTTAGAGGTTGCTCCCAGGCACTCTTCAAGCCTCGGCCCACCAGGGCAGGCTAATAAAGCACTATGGGCCCTATTAGCGCTCACTTTAAGCCATATCCCTAACACTAATGCCAACCCTAACTGTAACCCGAACCCTGACCCTGACCTGAACCCTAACCCAAATCCAAACTATAAGAAGAGGGGGGTCCCCGAATTCTAACCCTAACCCCGAACCTGAACTTGAACCCTAACAAGTGGGGGGGTTGCCCGAACCCTAACCCTAAACATAACAATAAACCTCTAAAATAAAAATAAACTTTTCTAGTCTAAGCCCCGCCTCTTGCGGTCCCCCGCCCCCTAAGAGCAAAAGGGTAACGTTGGAGACTTGAACTCCTGACTTACAGGCCACAGTCTGCCTGCTCCCCAGCCTGCCTAACCGCTACGCTACAGAGGCTTCCTATTGCTGACAGCGCTCCCGGGCCCTCTTCAAGCCTCTGCCCGCCAGGGTCTGGTTCTGTAGAATATCATGGCTGTCCTAGGTCATCTTTGCTTTCTGTAGTCATAGTTTTATCCCAAAATCATAGACAGATCAGCTGAGAAAAAGCTTGGATTGTCTCGGTGGGGTGGATTTGCTTGTCCTGTGTTTCACCTGGAGGCAGTCGCGGTCCCGCCGGCCCGTCCTGGAAGGGGGCGTGGGGGCGGGGCGAACCTGGGCGGCTGGTCAGGAGCGCGGCTCACGTGAGCGGGTCTGGGGCGGGATGACCATGGCGGCGCGTCGGGGCCAGGGCTTCCCGGTTGTGCTCTCAGGGCTCGCCATCGCAGCTGGGAATGCTCGTTTCGTGGGCTCCTGGATCCCCGTCGATCGGCAGCCAGCGAGCAGAGCGGAGGGCTGTGGACCACAGGTAAGGGAACTCGGACTCGGCGGAGCAGGGAACCATGCATTCTGCCCTCTTTGTTTGCAGTCTCGGAGCCGACTAACATGGCGGTCGCAGAAAAGCCTCGCCTTTGGGGCCAACGGTTTTACCGCTTTACCCCTTTGCATAAAGCTCAGACCCGCGCGGTTTTCCCAAGCAGCTTAGTGTATTGCTTCCTAAAGGCCTGGAGCGGATACCAGGCAGGAAGGCCAGGGGTCTCCAGACAGAGAAAATAGACTGCAAGTGTCAGACGTTTTTTTCTCTCTCTTAAGAGGCAGGAGGAGACAAAACAGTGTTGCATTTTTTTTTCTCCATCTTGATACAAATTTAAAAGGAGGTTTCTCGGAAAATTCTGTGTTGCCATGACAACTCCTGGCTCCACCTGAATTTAACTTTTCTCAAACCTTGAACTAAGCAATGCCTTTTTCTTATGGAAATGTTTGTCTTAAGGTATGGAAATGTTTGTCTTAAGTTATGTTAATGTACTATTTACCCAAGGCTCTGTCTTCAGGTCAGTTCCCCCTAAAGGCTCAGAAACGACTTGACAAACCAGTATGTTTACTCATACCTTGTTCTCTTAATCTATGTGAATGAAACTATATATTTGCTTGGAAATCTGCCTTTCTTCAAGATTCATGTCCATCATTTTATGGCCTGGGACGACTCATCTGCTGCCAGTGTTATCTCAATGCATGCTGTGGGTGAGGGGCCTGGTGCCATTCTCTGAGACATTGTCTTTTCTTTCATGCTAGTGGCTGTATAACATCTGGCTAAAGACTAGCAGGGGGTCCTCTTTCTTCCCCCTTTTAATGTCTACGTCAGCAGCTCTCTCGATCTCTTTTATACTTTAATAAAACTTGATAACAGAAAACCTCTGAGCCATCAAGCTTCGTCACTTGCCCTGGATGGAATTCTCCTCTGGAGGCCAAGAATGCTGGCATCTTTTGTGGTTTAGCAACCACCTTTCAGCCTTTTGTAATTCATATTGAATCTTCATTTCAGATTGAAGATGCATTCCACGGTATTGCCAACTGAAGTCTTCTCATCGCTATGGAGTATCTGTCCATGTCTTTAGGGTATTTTTCAGCAATCATGTATCATTTGCAGTGTGCCAGTCTTGTCATCCTCATTCTGTCCATAGCAAAGTCTTTTATTAATGTTGACATGATTGAAAGGGAATTGTTTGTTTAACTTCCTTTTCAGATTGTTATTTGCTGGTGTATACAGATAACACTGTGTCATCGTTCATTTTTATCAGTTTGGACAGCTTGATAGTTGTCTTTAATTTCTTTAATTTCTCATAATTTAAGATGACCCTGGCTCATATTTTTACAGTCTCACCCCTAGTCTCAGTCATTTCTTCAAAGAACTGTCCCTTTTTTTAACATTACATTATTTTTGACTGTGCTGGGTCTTTATTGCTAGTTTGTCTAGTTGTAGTGAGCAGAGGCAACCCTCTAGTTGCTGTGCCATGGCTTCTCATTGCAGTGCTTTCTCTGTTTGCAGAACTTGGGCTCTGGAGCATGCAAACTTCAAGAGTTGTTCAAAGGCTTCGTTGTCCGTGGGCGTGTGGAATCTTCTACACAGGGATTGAACCCGTGTTCCCTGCATCGGTAGGCAGATTCTTTACCACCGGGCCATCGGAGATGTTTTCTGTTCCCTTTTGTTAGAGAATGATATTTAAAACATACATGTAGGAGCTCAATATGCTCAGCTGACAATACATGGATATATATATACATGTATTCCAGCTCACCTTTGAACATATTCAGTTAAAGGTAATTTGTGATGATGTCTCCAACCCGATCCACCACGACATGGACATTGTAACGTTTCCTTTTGTTTATCTGTAACTTTGCATTCCAATGGTAAGATACCTGGCTTCCACCGCTTGTCATACACAGAATTCAGTGCTTGTCCCACGTGGTTACTGAAAAAAAACTGTCAGATTGTCTTTCAAAGGGGGCTCTGCGTGCATGGCACCAGTATCTTGAGGATGTTTTTGTATGATAGTTTACTATCTGTATACCCTCAGTGGCCAGGTGTCTATTTCAGTCGCTACCAATTATGAATGGGCTTGTTTGCTCTAGTGTTCTTGGACAATTCGAGTACAGTTTCTTTGTCAGATATGCCTTTTTTTAGGAAAAGAGTTTTATTTATTGTTGGCTGTGTTGCATCTTTGTGTGTGGGCTTTTCTCTAGTTTTGGTGAGCATGGGCCATAACTAGTGGTTTGCAGGCTTCTCACTGCAGTGTCTCCTCTTGTTGAGGGGCACAGGCTCACGGGCTTCAGTGGCTGCAGCATGTGAACTCAGCATCGTGGCTTCCAGGATCTAGAGCACAGGCTCGGCAGTTGTGGCACACAGACTCCATTGGATGTGGGATCTTCCCATCCTAGGGATCGCACATGCATCTCCAGCACTGGCAGGTGGATTCTTTACTATGGAACCACCAGGGCATATTTTAGATTCTCATTTTCCACACATGTATCTAGTGAAAGAGGCCAGGATCAAGAGGCATGGCAGCTGGGAATCCTCAGCCACAGCTCTGGTGTGCTATCCAAAGCTCTGGGGCCTTTGGTGAGCACCTCAGCTTCCCTGGGACTGTTTCCTGCCATCAGAAATGCCCTGCTTTTGGACTGTACCCACCAAGCTCCTCTGTCCCTGGAATTTCTGAGACCAGAGTACTGCAGGTGGTGCCATTTCCTTCTCTGCTGCTGCTGCTGTGTCGCTTCAGTCGTGCCTGACTGTGCGTGACCCCATAGACAGCAGCCTACCAGGCTCCTCTGTCCCCGGGATTCTCCAGGCCAGAACCCTGGAGTGGGCTGCCATGTCCTCCTCCAGTGCAGGAAAGTGAAAAGTGAAAGTGAAGTCACTCAGTGAAGTCGTGTCCGACTCTTAGTGACCCCAGGGTTGCAGCCTACCAGGCTCCTCTGTCCATGGGATTCTCCAGGCAATGGTACTGGAGCGGCTGCCATTGCCATTTCCTTCTCTACAAGATAGCGTTTTGAAGATATTTTCTCCTGGATATTGCTTTTGATGAAGGAAGGGGGATCCCTTCCAGGGCTTGAGAGTGAGTTCTTGTCTGACACTGGGCAATGAGTTGTCTGAGGAGAGGAGTGCTGTCCAAGCGAGAGGCTTTATTGGGAAGGGCTGCCGGGGTGGAGGGCAGGAGGGTGAGGGAAACGGAGAGAACCACTCTGTCACGTGGCTCACAGTCTCAGGTTTTATGGTCATTGGGTTCATTTCTGGTTTGTCTCTTGCCAGGCATTCTGAATTGGGATCCTTCTTGGGGGCACACCCACCACTCAGCCGAGATGGATTCCAGCGAAGTGGATCCTGGGAGGTTGGTAGGACCTCTGAACTGGAGCCTCCCATCACCTGACCTCTCCAGAATTCTGCTTGGTGGTAGCTTGTTCGTTCCTTGTTCCTTCCCAGGACCTCCTGTTGTAAGATGACTCCTGCAAGTGTTTTCTTTTCTCTGTCGCCTGGCCAGGGTGGGTGGTCCGTGGTTCATTTAACCGTTTGTTTTTGGTTCTCTCGAGTAAGGTCCTCCACAGGGTAAATGTATGAAATGATAAAAGGCAATGTTTTAAATAATTTATATTCATAATTTGGTAAGTTGCCTTTTTGTGTGTATGTTAGACCTGATCACCAGACCAAAGTTCATGTAGAACTTTTGTAGTTTTCTAAAATTTCTATAGTTTTTAAAATGGAATTACCTTGTTGCAAAGTTTGTGTTTATGTTCATATTTTTTTAAAGAGTTATTACTTTTTAGTTGATTGATCATTGCTTTACAATATTGGTTTGATTTGTCATGCATCCACATTAGGTGTACCTATGTCCTCTTGCTCTTGAATCTCCCTCCCACTTCACACCCATTCCCACCTCTCTAGGTCACTACAGAGCCCCAGTTTGAGTTCCCTGAATCATACAGCAAATTCCCATTGGTTGTCTATTTACAAATGTTGGTGTACCTGCATCCACGCTGCGCTCTCCATTCAGCTCACCCTCTCCTTCTTGTTCCCCACCCTCGTCTGTAAGTCTGTTCTCCATGTCTGGATCTCCATTGCTGCTCTGTGAACAGACTCGTCAGTACCATCCTTCTAGATTCCATGTTTTTCTCTCTTTGACTGACTCCCTCCCCTTTATTAGAACAGACTAAAATGTGTTCCTTTTTATGGCTGCATTCCATACAGGCTCTGATTGTTCCTTAGCCATGTTTTGCAGAGGGTCATGGAGCTATTCTGCTCCATTTCAGTTTGGGCTTCCAGTCTGAGTGCTCGCAGCAGAGCTGCTTCTGGGTGAGCCCTCTGAGGTCTGTGAGCGCCGGGCTGCCCGCTCTTCTCTTGTGGCCCGCAGGGGGCGCCAAACCCCCCTCTGACCCGCGGGCGCAGGACGCTTTGCCTTTAGACTCTGCTCTGTGAGCAGCTGGCGGGAGCTTTGTCTCCTCAGGACCATCAGGGCTCAGGCTTCTGGATAACAGGGCTGCATCCAGGCTGAGAGGAGCAGGGTTGCCTCAGTGCCCACCAGCAGGGAGGCGCTGCCAGAGCGAAAAATGAGGACCGAGTAGACGTTTCTTGTGTCCAGCTGAGGGCTGACTGGAGGTCCATCTCAGAGGACTCAGGGGGAAAGAGCTCCGTGTGCAAAACGGTGGGTTTTTAGTTAGATTTGCGTTAGATGATGTAGAGGATGAACACTGATGTTCTTCCGTGTAGGTGGCCGTTTTCCTGTCACTGTTTCTTGAGAAGACTGTCCTTTCCTCTTCGCTCGTTCCTGGTTTGATTTTCAGGAATTGACCATGTACACGTGGGTTCGTTTCTGGGCTCTCTCTTCTCTCCTGGAGTCCATGTGTCTGTGTTCCTGCCAGTTCCTCACTGTGGTGGTCACTCCAGGTCCGTGATGTAGTTTGAAGAGGGATAGGAAGATGCCTCCAGCTGTGTTCCTCTTTCTCAGAGTCTTTTTGGCCATTTAAGGTCCTGTTCAACATTAGCAGTCTAATATTAGGACTATTTCTATTTCTGTGAAAAATGCCATCGAATATTATTTTGTGATTGCAGTCACTGTATTTGTTGATGACTTTGGTTGGAATGGACCTTTTAATTCCTCATTGTTCCAGTGCATGAGCGTGGGATAATTTTCTGTGTATTTGTGTTTTCTTTGGTTTCTTTATGAGTGCTTTCTAGTTTTCTGACTACTGGTCTTTCATGTTCTTGATTAAGTTTGTTGCTAGATGTTTTATTTAAGTGGGATTTTCTTAATTTTTTTTTCTGATTGTTATTAGTGTATAGAAATGCAAGTGATTTTTGGACTGTAAATGGTAGTATTTTATAGGATTGTAAATTGATCCGAAATGATTCAGCTTTACTGAATGTAGTCTAACAACTTTTTGTGAAGTTATGTGGAACATTTTATCTGTCAAATCTGTTTCTCCTGCAGTAGGTCATCCAGAGGACCCAAGACATGGTGGTTACTAATAGACTTCCCACAGTACTTCTTCATTCCACGTGGACTCCTTCAAGGGCAGTGAGCATCGCAGCTTCCCTTGAACTTCGTCTGGGTAAGTCTTGGCCTGTGTAAGAAAGTTTCCTGCCTGTCTACTCTAAATGTCTTTTGTGGTATTGGCATGGTTGTTTTGAAACCTAGTATACTTTCCAGTCATTTAAAATGTACAGAAAATGCCTAGCAATGGGAACAAGTGCTAGCATTTGCCACATCATCTAAAATACTCTCTGTCTTTTATCCAAAATGGGTACCTTCTGCAGAACCAGCACATAATCTCCAAAATCAGGAAATCATATGGTATCTACATTATAATGTAATCCACAGCCCCGCTTCCACTTTTAGCAATTGTTCAAGTGTATGAGTATATCTTTTGTTTCCATCTTCATCCTTTTTTCGTTATTTAGAGTGTTACTGAGATTTTCAGTTATTTGGACAAACTTGATGGATTGAAAGCAGACATGGTGAATAAGGGTTCTGGGTGGCCTTTCCTATATGGATTTTTTTTTTCACTGAAGATGGTTTTAATATTTCTTCCTGTTGTAACATGTATGAATCCTGCATTCTTTCTCCCCCCATAGTAATTAAAAATAAATAATATGCCATTTACCGTTTAGATATTTGTAAGCATACAGTGTTGTAGCAGACAACCTTTTCTTGTTTTGCAAACCAGTTTAATAATGTGCACCTTTTGCGTGCTTTGGAGAAACTCAGGAAACTGAGTCAGTGACTGAAATGGCCCAAGATATCACCTTAGATTCCACCTTCATCTAAAAACAAAACAGGCACTTCCTGGTGGTCCAGTGGCTGAGACTGGACACTCCCAAAGAAGGAGGCCCAGGTTCATTCCCTGATCCAAGAACTAGATCTCCCATGCCACAGTGGAGAATTTGCATGCTGTAGCTAAATATCTGGCTTGCCTCAATGAAGGTTGACCTGGTGCAGGCAAATTAAAAAAGAAACAAATATTTAAAAAATACAACCAAAGGAAAGGAAGGGTATGGTTGTTGTGCAGATTTATGGCTTAGCTTTCCCTATGGATAGAAAAGAAAAAAGAGTTTCAAAAGACTGTGTCTCATCCTTCTATCTGGCATATAGAGAGGATTCCTTTGAAATGAGATTTCTGTGGTAAATGTGACTCACAGAAGAGCTGTCTTGAACTTGGGTTTCAGAGACGATCATGTGTCCTCTAAACAATAAAAGTTAATTGGGTCCAACTAATTCTCATGCTGAGGTGGTATATTTTGTGGTAGCATTTGCTCCCCTTCACTTCGGATGTATCCCCATTTGTTTACACTGTCATCTACTGAAGACATCCTGATCTTTGAAAGTGTTTAGTTATTACAAGTAGAGATGTTGTATATAATCATGTGATACTTTTTTTCTGGACATGTTTTCAAAGCTGTTTAGTAAGTGCTAGACATGTAGTATTCAGATCACAGGTGAGCCTTGTTTAGCTGTGGAAAAATCCAGCTATGTTTCTCTGTGGCATGTGGGATCTTCTGGGGTAAGGGATCGAACTAGCGTGTCTTGCATTGTCAGGCAGATTCTTCACCACTGAGCCGCCGGAGAAGCTGTGCCCTACCCCCTTTTTTGAGTTTACTGGATCTAATAGGTGTGCAGTGCTACCTCCCTGTTATTTTAGTTTGTCATTTCCTCGTGATATGTGATTTTGAGTCTTTTTGATAGGCTTATTTACTATCTTGATATTTCTGTAGGCCAGGTGTTTAGGTGTATACATTGTTTACGAGATTGTTCTAGGTTTTTTGGTATATTTGGAGTACAATCCTTTATCAGATATGTATTTTATCAATATATTTTCCTGTGGCTTGTGTTTAAGTTTTGTGAATAAGGTTTTTCACAGTTTAAATTTCTAATGGTTTAAAGTTGAGGTGATATATGTTTTATATCCTTTTTGGGATAGACTTTAGTGTGTCGTTGTTGTTGTTACATTTTATAAGCAGAAGTGAGGTACTGTAGATACAGTTTTAAGCTAAGCTGAGGTACCATAGATACAGTTTTGCCTTTTGTCTGTTGAGAAGTTTGAGTGAGTTTGGTGTACACTGTAACATTATGTCTACATTCATTTGACTGGATATAGCTTCCAATTATTTGTCTAATTGGTTTTGGAGATAATCACGGGAAGTCAGTTTTTCCAAGGGAAACTGAGGTGCATGAAACATGAACTCTTTTCGATCGGTCGGAATCACTTTCTGCTATTTCTGACGGATTTGACTCGTTTGGATATCTCATATGAGTAGAATCACAGAACGTTTGTCTTTTTCTTGGTCTGGTTTATTTCACTGAATCTAATGACCATAAGGTCTGTCCACATTGTCGCATTGTCAGAATTACTGACTTAGAAGGGCCGAATCAGATTCCATTGTGTGTATACCACAGTTTGTTTATGGAATTGGCTGCCATGGACACTTAGATTACTTCTGTTTGTTTGGCAGTGTGAATCATGCCATTGTGGGTATGACTGAAGAAGAATCCATTTTTTCAGCCCCCTTTCCCAAACCATTTGGGTACATAGCATGAATAGGATTCGAACTATGTATTTATTCCGTGTGTTCCTTTTGGAGTCATTTCTGTAATGTCTTGCAGAGTGGCAGCACCATTTCATGTACTTTTTTGTATGGGGGAATACCGTTCAAGCTTCTGAATATACCTTGTGTTGCATATTCAGTCTCCCACCAACGGACACTTGAATGAGTTCTACCTTTGAGCTATTGTGAATGTCACTGTGAATATTTGTGTACCAGTTTTTGTTTGAATTATGAACAAATACATTACTATATATAAAAGAAGCCACAAGGACCTACTGTACAGTTTAGGAAACTATTAAATATCTTATGATAATGTATCATGGAAGAGAATCTCAAAAGGAATATATGAAAAGCACATAGTAAGCATGATATTTAGTGTGCCAACAGTATGAGTTATCATAGCACTGCTCAATGTGTATTTATACATGTCACTAAAATATCCACATCTGTAAGGATATTATAAAAAATTATATTAAAAATCAAGAATTCAAACAGAGAATAAATAAACTTCCTGCCATTGCTCCTCCTCCTTTATACACTAATACTACCTGTAACACTCATCGTATAAGTGCTGGACTAGCAATTGACATTCTTGTAAACCGAGAGATTGTGAAGGTGTAAG
Source organism: Capricornis sumatraensis (assembly GCF_032405125.1). NCBI lineage: Eukaryota > Metazoa > Chordata > Mammalia > Artiodactyla > Bovidae > Capricornis > Capricornis sumatraensis. The sequence continues at coordinate 708,970 of NW_027184617.1, read as the reverse complement.
GAAATATAACTCATTGAATTCCTTAATGAAGGATTGTAGAACTCTATGTCCATGAAGCGAATGAAATTCCGTTTTATTGAGCCACATTCTTACTAGAGTGATGAGCTTCCACCCCACCCAACGTTAGTTCACAATGAAACCCTGCCGTCCTCTGGCCTCAATGTCTGCTTCCTGCTACCGAGAAAGAAAAGATGAGGAAGTCCTGACCAAACCGATGCTATTTTTCTTTTTCTGCTTTGTATTTTATCGCAGGGCTTGGCAAAAAGAGGGCCCAACCTGTTTTCAGAGTTCCATCCCGAGGGTTCCTCCGGCATGTTCCCTGTGTTGACAAACTGCTGATTATTTTCAACAAAGGACAATGATCTGCACTTCACTATCTGTTGCTTGAGCTGGAATAGCAGGCGTCCCTTGCAGTGCAGTCCTTCATGCTGAAGTAGGCATCCCTGAAGCAATAGTGTAAGAGGAACACATTTATCATGTAGACATCGCATCCCATGCATTTGTAATAATTTTTCAGTTATACCCATCATCATCGGAGGAACTGACTTGTCCCAGTAACAAGGAGAGTACCCAGTATAACAGTTCCTTGACTTATGAGTACTTCCTATGAGTACCCTTTTGAGTACTTCTTCCAATGTTGTTTCTCCTACTTTGGTCATGAACAGTAGGAGCTGATGGCAGTGGTCCTTGAAATGTATGTCGATTCCCAGGTGGCGCAGTTGATAAATAAATAATCTGCCTACCAGTGCAGGAGGTGGAAGTGATGTGGGTTTGATCCCTGGTTCAGGAAGATAACAATTCATACACATGTTTTATGTGAACAAGTTGGATACTCATGAGTTTTTCTCTTCTGTATACAGAAAAGCAAATGCCGTTCAAGGACACTGAAAGAACCCTGATTTCGAAAATCAGATCTGTATTGTGAGCAATGCTTAGATATCCATGAGTCGAAGCATAGTATTATGCCTATCATCCTTGTATTTCCCTCGGTGAAATATGTTGAGGAAAACTCTTCATTCGTGGTCTAGATTCACGAAGAAGCTAAATAGCACTCATCCTTTACGTTGACAACTGTGGATTTAAATCTCCTGTGAATCCTATGTGACAACCACACATACCAACATGAGTTATTAGTATTATTTCAATATTTTTAGTCCTATTGTATGTCAACTAAAAAAAAAATCAACATATAATTGTACATGAAGTCCAGACATAAAATCAGTGCAAATACACAATGTTCCATCCTTTGAGAAAGGGAGAAAAACATCTCTGTGCTTAGCCTATTGCATTTTTATGTATTAGATCCTTAAGTAGTTTATTCACCACACCCTATGAATGATTCACAGATCTTCAGAGAAGAAAGGATCATTTCTCTTAAACAATGAGTAGTTCAACTCTTCTCAAAGCAAAGTCATAAGTGAGTCTAATTTTGCGTGAGACCATGAAAACTCAGTGTTTTCATTATGCTTGTGCTTATGATGGGAGGAGGTCTGAGAAGGCACTTCTGAAGGTTTCTTCATACCAGTCGTTCTCATATGTATCGAGTCTTTAAAGGTCGAATCACCGAGGTGTTGCTTCTACACTTGGACTAGGCTGAGTAGCAGCATTCCCTTTCTACCTAAGTGCAGTAGACGTGTTCCCAACCTGTCTGTCTTCTGTCCTCTGGAGTATGTATTGCTTGAGCTCACCACAGCCTAGTAGATGGAAATCGTCAGGATATTCTGGAAACCCTTTTTATTTCAGTCTGTTCAGGAGGTTACCACTGCTGCAAACCTCTGGATTTTACCACGCACTTTTCACAACCTCAGAGGAAGAATCCAAGTCAACACTCGTGACGGCCACGGGCTTCCATGGCCTATCCATGATTGTTGGCTTTGCTTTCATAATCATCCTGTTTCTTACACCAACTAAACTGTCACTGTATTTTTTTATGGCCATTTTATCTTTGATGGTTTTTAGATCTATTATGGATTTTCCTATATATCTTCACTTATCGGTGAGGGTCTTATGTTAGTAGAAGTTACGACAACTGACTTCCAGTCAGTTAGCTGTGGCAGAACAGAAAAAAGAATGACCCACTGTACGTTATTAATATTATGTATCAATATACTATTCGTTTCTATTGTTTGCAGTCATCCAATTCCAAGTTTCCGAAATAAACTTTCCGAAAAATCACATCCTTTCGAATGTCCGTTTGACTGAATAGGAGCACGGAAATGTTATTCCATAAAATTGTTTACAGTCTCCATTCCGTTCCTCCTGTTTGATGTAGATATTGGCCTTTGGTTCTATCACTAGCTTTGCAAGTAAAAACAAAAAATTAATTAGAGCTCGTATGGTAATTTTACTGTTAGCAATAAGTTTAGCATAAAATGAACACAGAAGAGGTTACAGTAGACCAAATATGAAAGTCAGTTTAAAAGAAAACGTCGTGGTGAATGTTTACAGTAGGAATATAGTTATGAAGTTCCTTTATTATTATTCTATCCTTTCCGTCTCTTTTGCAGGGGTGTGAATGTACAGATTCCAGTACTATGGCTGGAGTGAATAATAGTATCATTATTCTTGAGAGCAACTCTACTAAGTCTTCACGCTCATGTCACTCAAGGTTTTTTAATACCTATTATGTTAGTCGTGTTCGTTGTTTGTGAAGTCACATAAGTTGCATTCATTCACGCAATGGTATCAAACATCTATGGCATCAATTATAGATGTGACTCGATAGCGAATGTGAATCCATTTCACTGTGACAAGTTATTATTGTAGATATTCTATTCATGCCAGTAACAAAGCTGTGCAGAAATCATACAATGTTTATTAAGAAAATAAGATTTACTAATTTGTTTTATTATTCTATTTCTTTTAAACAGATTGAATGACAACAGGCACAACTTTTCATTCACTTGTATGACTATGAGCAGTTTGACCAAGTTGAAGAAGATGACTCGTTTGTAGTCTTCCCCATCAGCTCATTCCATCTACTGGCTTTAAAATCATTTAGTACAGAGCTCACCGTCTAGGTGTTCATCCAGTGTTTTGTTTGCGTATCATGCAGGATCATTTTAAAAGGAAAAGTATGTGTGTATGAGTTAGAGCTCTGATCCCAAGAGTCCATGTAGAAGCTTCCCCTGAGAAATGTATCATTTTGGCACCAATGCTACTGAAATGTGTGAATGTGGCCTACCACACGTCCCAATAAGTGTAAACAGCTTCACATGCTACTTATTTGAAACGACCAGTACTTATGACATTCCATTCATCTGAGGACTCAATATGGCCAACTTAGGCTGTGTTTGCCAAACAGACTTTGAAGCATTCTTCACACAGTCCTTCATCAACGCCAGTTTTCAGATCAAATAAACCCTTGCTCCGTGAAGTTTGTGAACACATACACTCATGTTTTGTTTGAGATTTTAAAGTCATTCTTCAGTTTTGTTGGAGGAATGGTTCTGTATATGCCCCGTGGATCCCAAAATCCACTGATGTTCATGTGTCTTGGGGCTTCCCAGGTGGTTCCAGTGGTAAAGAGCATGCGGAACATACCCATGCAGGAGACATAGGAGATATGGATTCGATCCCTGGGGCAGGAAGATCTCCTGAGGGAGAGCATGGCAACCCACTCCAGTATCCTTGCCTAGAGAATCTCATGGAGAGAGGAGCCTGGTGGGGCCTAGTCCATACGATCCCAAAGAGTTGGACACAATGTAAGTGAGTTAGCACAGCACACGATTCATTGTCAGAGCTAATATAATGGAGATGACATGAAAAGAAGCACCAGCGGACGAAAGTCAATATCCATCACTTTTCAACTTTGGAATGTATTGTGATATTTTAGATCCATATTTGTATGACTTGATAGTTGGCGAATCGATGCGTATGAAGGCCTGATTGTGTTATATGTATGTTGAGGGAAGATATATTTTTATGTGGTTTGACATATGGGTCCCATTTCATTCGTAGACATCTGCATACTCATCACTGAATCATCATTTGTTTTGAAAAGACCATTGTTTGGAAAGGTTGTTGTCTAACCATGAAAGATGCTTGAATTCTTGGGCTCCTTAGAGGAAGAATTCAAGCCGGGGCCAGTGATGAGGCTTGATCACTCAGAGCTTTTGTGTCGCAACGTTTTATGAAAGTATAAAAGAGAGAAAGCTTCTGACATAGACATCAGAAGGGGGCAGAAAGAGTGCCCCCTACTCATCTTTAGCTGGATGTTATCTAGCTACTAGCAGTCTACTCATTAGAGAAAGGAATGGCAGCAGACCCCTCACCCACAAGACATATGGAGATGACCGTGGCACCAGGTGAGTCATCCTGGGCCATAAAACGATTGATATGAGCAAATACATAGCTTCATTCACATAGATCAGGAGAACCATGTATGAGTAAAGCATATTGGTTTGTCAAGTCAGTTCTGAGCCTTTGGGCAGAACCTACTTGAAGATAGAGTCTAGGGTCAATACATAGTACATTCACATAGCTTAAGGCAAACCTTTCCATAAGAAAAATGCCTTGGTCAGCTCAAAGTATGAGAAAAGTGAAGTTCAGGTGGAACCAGGTGTCATTATAGCAACACAGAATTATAAGAGAAAACCTCTTTTTAAATTTGTATCAAGAAGGGGAAAGAAGAGAACAGCTTGTTTCCTCCTGCCTCGGAAGTGACAGATAACAACTGTCTGACACTTGCACCCCGTCTCCTCCCTTTGGAGACCCCTGGCCTTCCTTGCGGTTACCCTCTCAGTTTCATTCATTGAGTGTTTTCTGCCTTGTGAAACATTGGGCGTAGCAGTATGTGTTTATTTAGGGGCATTTCATCCAATTTCATGTAAATGCGTATGTGAATTAGAAAGTTTGACATGCTGTTGCTTTGTATACCGATTGGGAAATGTGAGCCTCCAGGTTTAATTTAGTATTTCATGTTCATTTTAGGGGTACAAAGAAAAATAATATGACTGCTAAGATCAGCTTTCGTATTTTTTGCCAAATATGAATTGAGATCACATCGATCGGAGATGAGTCTGTGCATGAAAGCCCTAATAACTAAAGTTAATTGACTTCACTACCATGGGATGTTTTCCTATCTATTGAGGATTTACTTCATGTATTTCGATTTTAACTTTCTGTCTTACAGCCTTGTTTGTAGATCAAAGCTATTTGAAATTGTCATCTGGTTTTCAATGGCTTGTGAGGTTATTCATGAGTGGTTTATGAAACCGAATGGAGTGTACGTAGCCATACTTTGTTGTCATTCTATGAATTTGAAGAATGTCTGAAGCATGTCTGCAGTTATGCCTTAAAGATTCACACAATTGATGTCCAATATTAAACTCAATAGACTTGTTTTCAATGTGTAGTTTCCTATGCCTACGTCTCTCCTTATGGATTTGGGTAGAACTTGTATTGGAACACTGAAAAATCTCTATCAACCGTGCTGACCTTCTTTCTGGTGGTCATCATTAAGATTTTCATGCTCACTGTCACTTTGTGCAATGATATGGATCCTAGTGGAAACAGGTGCTGTTCATCCTACTTTTGTGAAGATTGAATTCATCGTAGAAAGTGGAATGTGTTGAAATATTTATGGTATAAATATATCTTGTGTATATAATTACCCAGATTACTGCTGCGTATTTGACTGCTAAGTTATGAAATGTATGAGATAGATGTGATCCATCAATGGCGATTGGATACGTGGTGGAGAGGTATTTTGGTGATGCAAGAGATTTAAATGATGTGATCACAGTATGTATACTCCTTTTCTGTGGATAATGGATCTTGGATCCATGTTTGAAACATTACGACCTTGTCTTTTGTTATGCATGGGACGTGTCAAAAACGAAGATGAGGCGGGTACGTGCTTCAAGGGTAAGTATAGGGTTGAGGGCGTGACTATGATGTGGGTTCGGTTTAGGATGTGGATAGGGTGTCGGGTTAGGGTGGGGTGAAGGTTAGAGTTTGGGGAATAGCCCCCACCATGTTAGGGTGAGGGTGAGGGTGAGGGCAACGGTTCAGGGTGAGGGTGAGGGCCTCATCGCTGGTAAAGGATTGTCCTCCAAATATGCCCTTCCTTTCCCTCGAACTGAGCTCTCACTGCTGGAGCCCTTGGCAGTGTGGAACACACCAGCCCCTAAAACGTCCGCAAGGACGCCTGGGGCCTAGGTGCAAAGGCAAGGCAGGAGCGGAGCTGAGGCCAGGAAGGCGCCAGTGGCGTTTCCCAGCCGCGCGCAGCCTGCTCCTTCCTGGGCACTACGATTAGCGGCCAGGCAAACCTGGGCAAGGCTCGCCCAGAGCGCAGCAGCCTCGCGCCAGGAACTATGCCAGATCGGGCCTCTGAGCAGAGCTGAAGCTCTGCCTTACTGGAGACGCACTAGGCTCCCCCCAACCAGGGCTGGCAGCTGCAGGCAATTGGGCTGCCTCATCTTCCCCCAAGGAGGCTCGCTTCCGTGCATGCTGTGCACTCGCCTTCCAGGCGGTGCCGCCCCTCGCCTCCTGCAGGTCTTGGCTCAGGGGCTACTTCCCACGAGCTGGGACTGTGGGCGGGATCCCAGACACGCAGGGGCAGGCCCCAACCACCTGCACACATCTCTGCTGGGGAGGAGAGTGCTAGGGAACCTAGGTCTGTCAGGCACCTGCTGGGCGCCCACGGAGTGTGTCTCCGGGTCTGGGGGCTGCAAACGCCAGCCAGGGTCCCTGGCTGCCTGGTGCTCTCCGTGTGGCGCTGAGTCTGGGCAGTCAAGATACAGCTGAAGGAGCTCTGCAGTTGCCCTTCCCTTCCCTCTGACAGAGATCTCATTGCTGGAGCCCTTCTGAGTCTGGAACCCACCGGCCCCTAACCCCTCCACAACGACGCCTGGGGCCTAGGTGCAAAGTAAAGGCAGGAGGGGAGCTGAGGCCAGGAAGGCGCCAGTGGCGTCTCCAAGCCTCGCGCAGCCTGCTCCTTCCTGGGAAGGAAGCCTAGCTGCGAGGCAAGTCTGGCCAAAGCTCGCCCAGGGCAGAGCAGCCTCGCGCCAGGACCTCTGCCAGATCGGGCCTCTGAGCACAGCTGGAGCTCTGCCGTACTGGAGGCGCACTCGGTTCCGTCCAAGCAGGGCTTGCAGCCACACGCGGCTGGGCTGCCTAGTCTTCCCCCGAGGAGGCTCGCCTCCCCGCTTGCTGTGCACTCGCTTCCAGCCGGGGACGCCCCGCGCCTCCTGCAGGTCTTGGCTCAGGGGCTGCTTCCTCGGAGCTGGGACTGTGGGCGGGATCCCAGACACGCAGGGGCAGGCCCCAGCCACTGGCACACGTCTCTGCTGGGGAGGAGAGCTCTAGGGAACCTACGTCTGTAAGGCCCCTGCTGGGCGCCCACAGAGTCAGCCTCTGGGAGTGCGGAGCCGCAGACCCCAGCCAGGGGCCCTGGGAGCCTGGTGCTCTCCGTGCAGCGCTGAGTCTGGGCGGCCAAGCAACCGCTGGAGGAGCCCTGCACTTGCCCTTCCCTTTCCTCTGACAGAGCTGGTACTGCTGGAGCCCTTGGCTGTGTGGCACTTACTAGCCCCTCACCGCGACTCCAAACCCCGAAGTCGACCCTGACCTCAAAACCCTATATCCCGAACCCGTAAACTAAACGCCGAGCTCCAATCCCCAAACCGTGAATCTGAACCGTGATACCGTAACCCTAACCCAACCCCAAACCCCAACACCGACCCTTAAAGCCCAAACCCAAACTTCAATCTCCAAACCCAAATCCCAAACCACAAACCTCTAACCCCTAAGCCGAATCCCAACCGCCAAACCCCTAAGCTGAACCTTGAACCCCTAATCGGAACCCCAAACCCCAAACTAGAACCACGAACCCCTAACCCCAAACCCTGAACGCCAAACCCCAAACACGAACCCTGAATCCGAATCCGAACCCTAAGAAGAGAGGGGATTCCCCGAACCCGAACTCTGATCCTGAACCCTAACAAGTTGGGGGGATGCCGGAACCCTAAACCTAACCCTCACAATAAAACTCTCAAATAAAAATAAACTTTTCTGGTCTAAGCCCTGCCTCTTGCGGTCCCCCGCCCCCTAAAAGCGAAAGGGTTAAATGGGGGACTTGAACTCCTGACTCGCAGGCCACAATCTGCCTGCTCACCAGCCCACGTAACCACTACGCTACAGAGGCTTGCTCTTGCTGACAGGGCTCCCGGCCCCTCTTCAAGCCTCTGCCCGCCAGGGTCTGGTTCTGTAGAATATCATGGCTGTCCTAGGTCATCTTTGCTTTCTGTAGTCATAGTTTTATCCCAAAATCATAGACAGATCAGCTGAGAAAAAGCTTGGATTGGCTCGGTGGGGTGGATTTGCTTGTCCTGTGTTTCACCTGGAGGCAGTCGCGGTCCCGCCGGCCCGTCCTGGAAGGGGGCGTGGGGGCGGGGCGAACCTGGGCGGCTGGTCAGGAGCGCGGCTCACGTGAGCGGGTCTGGGGCGGGATGACCATGGCGGCGCGTCGGGGCCAGGGGTTCCCGGTTGTGCTCTCAGGGCTCGCCATCGCAGCTGGGAATGCTCGTTTCGTGGGCTCCTGGGTCCCCGTCGATCGGCAGCCAGCGAGCAGAGCGGAGGGCTGTGGACCACAGGTAAGGGAACTCGGACTCGGCGGAGCAGGGAACCATGCATTCTGCCCTCTTTGTTTGCAGTCTCGGAGCCGACTAACATGGCGGTCGCAGAAAAGCCTCGCCTTTGGGGCCAACGGTTTTACCGCTTTACCCCTTTGCATAAAGCTTAGACCCGCGCGGTTTTCCCAAGCAGCCTATGTATTGCTTCCTACACGCCTGGAGAGGATACCAGGCAGGAAGGCCAGGGGTCTCCAGACAGAGAAGATAGACTGCAAGTGTCAGACGTTTTTTTCTCTCTCTTAAGAGGCAGGAGGAGACAAAAGAGTGTTGCATTTTTTTTTCTCCATCTTGATACAAATTTAAAAAGAGGTTTCTCTGAAAATTCTGTGTTGCCATGACAACTGGCTCCACCTGAATGTCACTTTTCTCAAACCTTGAACTAAGCAATGCCTTTTCCTTATGGAAACGTTTGTCTTAAGGTATGTTAATGTACTAGGTATTCACCCAAGGCTCTGTCTTCAGGTCAGTTCCCCCTAAAGCCTCAGAAACGACTTGACAAACCAGCATGTTTTACTCATACCTTGTTCTCTTAATCTATGTGAATGAAACTATATGTGTGCTTGGAAATCTGCCTTTCTTCAAGATTCATGTCCATCATTTTATGGCCTGGGATGACTCATCTGCTGCCAGTGTTATCTCAATGCATGCTGTGGGTGAGGGGCCTGGTGCCATTCTCTGAGACATTGTCTTTCTTTCATTAGCAGACTGCTAGTGGCTGTATAACATCTGGCTAAAGACTAGCAGGGGGTCCTCTTTCTTCCCCCTTTTAATGTCTACGTCAGCAGCTCTCTCGATCTCTTTTATACTTTAATAAAACTTTATAACAGAAAACCTCTGAGCCATCAAGCTTCCTCACTTGCCCTGGATGGAATTCTCCTCTGGAGGCCAAGAATGCTGGCATCTTTTGTGGTTTAGTAACCACCTTTCAGCCTTTTGTAATTCATATTGAATCTTCATTTCAGATTGAAGATGCATTCCACGGTATTGCCAACTGAAGTCTTCTCATCGCTATGGAGTATCTGTCCATGTCTTTAGGGTATTTTTCAGCAATCATGTATCATTTCCAGTGTGCCAGTCTTGTCATCCTCATTCCGTCCATAGCAAAGTCCTTTATTAATGCTGACATGATTGAAAGGGAATTGTTTGTTTAAATTCCTTTTCAGATTGTTATTTTGCTGGTGTATACAGATAACACTGTGTCATCATTCATTTGTATCAGTTTGGACAGCTTGTTAGTTGTCTTTAGTTTCTTTAATTTCTCATAATTTAAGATGACCCTGGCTCATATATTTACAGTCTCACCCCTAGTCTCAGTCATTTCTTCAAAGAACTGTCCTTTTTTTTTTTTAAACATTACATTATTTTTGACTGTGCTGGGTCTTTATTGCTGGTTTGTCTAGTTGTAGTGAGCAGAGGCTACCCCCTAGTTAGTTGCTGTGCCATGGCTTCTCATTGCAGTGCTTTCTCTGTTTGCAGAACTTGGGCTCTGGAGCATGCAAACTTCAAGAGTTGTTCAAGGGCTTCGTTGCCCCTGGGCGTGTGGAATCTTCTACACAGGAATTGAACCCGTGTTCCCTGCATCGGTAGGCAGATTCTTTACCACCGGGCCATCGGAGATGTTTTCTGTTCCCTTTTATTAGAGAATGATATTTAAAACATACATGTAGGAGCTCAATATGCTCAGCTGACAATACATGGATATATATATACATGTATTCCAGCTCGCCTTTGAACTTATTCAGTTAAAGGTAATTTGTGATGATGTCTCCAACCCGATCCGCCACGACATGGGCAGTGTAACGTGTCCTTTTGTTTATCTGTAACTTTGCATTCCAATGGTAAGAAACCTGGCTTCCACCGCTTGTCATACCCAGAATTCAGTGCTTGTCCCACGTGGTTACTGAAAAAAAACTGTCAGATTGTCTTTCAAAGGGGGCTCTGCGTGCATGGCACCAGTATCTTGAAGATGTTTTTGTATGATAGTTTACTATCAGTATACCCTCAGTGGCCAGGTGTCTATTTCAGTCACTACCAGTTATGAATGGGCCCGTTTGCTCTAGTGTTCTTGGACAATTTGAGTACAGTTTCTTTGTCAGATATGCATTTTTTTAGGAAAACAGTTTTATTTATTGTTGGCTGTGTTGCATCTTTGTGTGAGGGCTTTTCTCTAGTTTTGGTGAGCATGGGCCATAACTAGTGGTTTGCAGGCTTCTCACTGCAGTGTCTCCTCTTGTTGAGGGGCACCGGCTCACGGGCTTCAGTGGCTGCAGCATGTGAACTCGGCATCGTGGCTTCCAGGATGTAGAGCACAGGCTGGGCAGTTGTGGCACACGGGCTCCAGAGGATGTGGGATCTTCCCATCCTAGGGATCGCACATGCATCTCCAGCACTGGCAGGTGGATTCTTTACTATGGAACCACCAGGGCATATTCTAGATTCTCGTTTTCCACACATGTATCTAGTGAAAGAGGCCAGGATCAAGAGGCATGGCAGCTGGGAATCCTCAGCCACAGCTCTGGTGTGCTATCCAAAGCTCTGGGGCCTTTGGTGAGCAGCTCAGCTTCCCTGGGACTGTTTCCTGCCGTCAGAAATGCCCTGCTTTTGGACTGTAGCCCACCAAGCTCCTCTGTCCCTGGGATTTGTGAGACCAGAGTACTGCAGGTGGTGCCATTTCCTTCTCTGCTGCTGCTGCTGCGTCGCTTCAGTCGTGCCTGACTCTGCGCGACCCCAGAGACAGCAGCCTACCAGGCTCCTCTGTCCCTGGGATTCTCCAGGCAAGAACCCTGGAGCGGGTTGCCATGTCCTTCTCCAGTGCAGGAAAGTGAAAAGTGAAAGTGAAGTCACTCAGTGAAGTCGTGTCCGACTCTTAGTGACCCCGGGGTTGCAGCCTACCAGGCTCCTGTATCCGTGGGATTCTCCAGGCAATGGTACTGGAGCGGGCTGCCATTGCCTTCTCTGATTTCCTTCTCTGCAAGATAGCGTTTTGAAGATATTTTCTCCTGGATATTGCTTTTGATGAAGGAAGGGGGATCCCTTCCAGGGCTTGAGAGTGAGTTCTTGTCTGACACTGGGCAATGAGTTGCCTGAGGAGAGGAGTGCTGTCCAAGCAAGAGGCTTTCTTGGGAAGGGCTGCCGGGGTGGAGGGCAGGAGGGTGAGGGAAACGGAGAGAACCACTCCGTCACGTGGCTCACAGTCTCAGGTTTTATGCTCATCGGGTTCATTTCTGGTTTGTCTCTTGCCAGGCACTCTGAACTGGGATCCTTCTTGTTGGCACACGCATCATTCAGCTGAGATGGATTCCAGCGAAGTGGATCCTGGGAGGTTGGTAGGACCTCTGAACTGGAGCCTCCCATCTCCTGACCTCTCCAGAATTCTGGTTGGTGGTAGCTTGTTCGTTCCTTGTTCCTTCCCAGGACCTCCTGTTGTAAGATGACTCCTGCAAGTGTTTTCTTTTCTCTGTCGCCTGGCCAGGGTGGGTGGTCTGTGGTTCATTTAACCGTTTGTTTTTGGTTCTCTCGAGTAAGGTCCTCCACAGGGTAAATGTATGAAATGATAAAAGGCAATGTTTTAAATAATTTATATTCATAATTTGGTAAGTTGGCTTTTTTTGTGTATGTTAGACCTGATCCCCAGACCAAAGGTCATGTAGAACTTTTGTAGTTTTCTGAAATTTCTATAGTTTTTTAAATGGAATTACCTTGTTGCAAAGTTTGTGTTTATGTTCATATTTTTTTAAACAGTTATTTCTTTTTAGTTCATTGATCCTTGCTTTACAATATTGGTTGGATGTGTCATACATCCACATGAATTAACCATAGGTGTACCTATGTCCTCTTGCTCTTGAATCTCCCTCCCACCTCGCACCCATTCCCACCTCTCTAGGTTACTCCTGAGCCCCACTTTGAGTTCCCTGAATCATACAGCAAATTCCCATTGGTTGTCTATTTACAAATGTTGGTGTACCTGCATCCATGCTGCTCTCTCCATTCAGCTCACCCTCTCCCTCTTGTTCCCCACCCTCGTCTGTAAGTCTGTTCCCTATGTCTGCACCTCCATTGCTGCTCTGTGAACAGACTCGTCAGTACCATCCTTCTAGATTCCATGTTTTTCTCTCTTTGACTGACTTCCCTCCCCTTTATTAGAACAGACTCAAATGTGTTCCTTTTTATGGCTGCATTCCATACAGGCTCTGATTGTTCCTTAGCCATGTTTTGCGGAGGGTCATGGGGCTATTCTGCTCCATTTCAGTTTGGGCTTCCAGTCTGAGTGCTCGCAGCAGAGCTGCTTCTGGGTGAGCCCTCTGAGGTCTGTGAGCGCCGGGCTGCCCGCTCTTCTCTTGTGGCCCGCAGGGGGCGCCAAACCCCCCTCTGACCCGCGGGCGCAGGACGCTTTGCCTTTAGACTCTGCTCTGTGAGCAGCTGGCGGGAGCTTTGTCTCCTCAGGACCATCAGGGCTCAGGCTTCTGGATAACAGGGCTGCATCCAGGCTGAGAGGAGCAGGGTTGCCTCAGTGCCCACCAGCAGGGAGGCGCTGCCAGAGCGAAAAATGAGGACCGAGTAGACGTTTCCTGTGTCCAGCTGAGGGCTGACTGGAGGTCCATCTCAGAGGACTCAGGGGGAAAGAGCTCCGTGTGCAAAACGGTGGGTTTTTAGTTAGATTTGCGTTAGATGATGTAGAGGATGAACACTGATGTTCTTCCGTGTAGGTGGCCGTTTTCCTGTCACTGTTTCTTGAGAAGACTGTCCTTTCCTTTTCGCTCGTTCCTGGTTTGATTTTCAGGAATTGACCATGTACACGTGGGTTCGTTTCTGGGCTCTCTCTTCTCTTCCTGGAGTCCATGTGTCTGTGTTCCTGCCAGTTCCTCACTGTGGTGGTCACTCCAGGTCCGTGATGTAGTTTGAAGAGGGATAGGAAGATGCCTCCAGCTGTGTTCCTCTTTCTCAGAGTCTTTTTGGCCGTTTAAGGTCCTGTTCAACATTAGCAGGCTAATATTAGGACTATTTCTATTTCTGTGAAAAATGCCATTGAATATTATTTTGTGATTGCAGTCAGTGTATTTGTTGATGACTTTGGTTGGAATGGACCTTTTAATTCCTCACTGTTCCAGTGCATGAGCATGGAATAGTTTTCTGTGTATTTGTGTTTTCTTTGGTTTCTTTATCAGTGCTTTCTAGTTTTCTGACTACTGGTCTTTTATGTTCTTGATTAAGTTTGTTGCTAGATGTTTTATTTAAGTGGGATTTTCTTAATTTTTTTTTTCTGATTGTTATTAGTGTATAGAAATGCAAGTGATTTTTGGACTGTAAATGGTAGTATTTTATAGGATTGTAAATTGATCCGAAATGATTCAGCTTTACTGAATGTAGTCTAACAACTTTTTGTGAAGTTATGTGGAACATTTTATCTGTCAAATCTGTTTCTCCTGCAGTAGGTCATCCAGAGGACCCAAGACATGGTGGTTACTAATAGACTTCCCACAGTACTTCTTCATTCCACGTGGACTCCTTCAAGGGCAGTGAGCATCGCAGCTTCCCTTGAACTTCGTCTGGGTAAGTCTTGGCCTGTGTAAGAAAGTTTCCTGCCTGTCTACTCTAAATGTCTTTTGTGGTATTGGCATGGTTGTTTTGAAACCTAGTATACTTTCCAGTCATTTAAAATGTACAGAAAATGCCTAGCAATGGGAACAAGTGCTAGCATTTGCCACATCATCTAAAATACTCTCTGTCTTTTATCCAAAATGGGTACCTTCTGCAGAACCAGCACATAATCTCCAAAATCAGGAAATCATATGGTATCTACATTATAATGTAATCCACAGCCCCGCTTCCACTTTTAGCAATTGTTCAAGTGTATGAATATATCTTTTGTTTCCATCTTCATCCTTTTTCCTTTATTTAGAGTGTTACTGAGATTTTCGGTTATTTGGACAAACTTGATGGATTGAAAGCAGACATGGTGAACAAGGGTTCTGGGTGGCCTTTTCTTTGTGGATTTTTTTTTTTCACTGAAGATGGCTTTAATATTTCTTCATGTTGTAACATGTATGAATCCTGCATTCTTTCTCCCCCCATAGTAAATAAATAATATGCCATTTACCATTGAGATATTTGTAAGCATACAGTGTTGTAGCAGACAACCTTTTCTTGTTTTGCAAACCAGTTTATTAATGTGCACCTTGTGCGTGCTTTGGAGAAACTCAGGAAACTGAGTCAGTGACTGAAATGGCCCAAGATATCACCTTAGATTCCATCTTCATCTAAAAACAAAACAGGCACTTCCTGGTGGTCCAGTGGCTGAGACTGGACACTCCCAAAGAAGGAGGCCCGGGTTCATTCCCTGCTCCAAGAAGTAGATCTCCCATGCCACAATGGAGAATTTGCATGCTGTAGCTAAATATCTGGCTTGCCTCAAGGAAGGTTGACCTGGCGCAGCCAAATTAAAAAAGAAACAAATATTTTAAAAATACAACCAAAGGAAAGGAAGGGTATGGTTGTTGTGCAGATTTACGGCTTAGCTTTCCCTATGGATAGAAAAGAAAAAAGAGTTTCAGAAGACTGTGTCTCATCCTTCTATCTGGCATATAGAGAGGATTCCTTTGAAATGAGATTTCTGTAGTAAATGTGACTCACAGAAGAGTTGTCTTGAACTTGGGTTTCAGAGATGATCATGTGTCCTCTAAAAAAATAAAAGTTAATTGGGTCCAACTAATTCTCATGCTGAGGTGGTATATTTTGTGGTAGCACTTGCTCCCCTTCACTTTGGATGTATCCCCATTTGTTTACACTGTCATCTACTGAAGACATCCTGATCTTTGAAAGTGTTTAGTTATTACAAGTAGAGCTGTTGTATATAATCATGCGATATGTTTTGTCTGGACGTTTGCAAAGCTGTTTAGTAAGTGCTAGACATGTAGTATTCAGGTCAGAGGTGAGCCTTGCTTAGCTGTGGAAAAATCCAGCTATGTTTCTCTGTGGCATGTGGGATCTTCTGGGGTAAGGGATCGAACTAGAGTGTCTTGCAGCCACCGGAGAAGCTGTGCCCTACCCCCTTTTTTTGAGTTTACTGGATCTAATAGGTGTGCAGTGCTACCTCACTGTTGTTTTAGTTTGTCATTTCCTCGTGATATGTGATTTTGAGTCTTTTTGATAGGCTTATTTACTATCTTGATATTTTTGTAGGCCAGGTGTTTAGGTGTATACATTGTTTACGAGATTGTTCTAGGTTTTTTGGTATATTTAGAGTACAATCCTTTATCAGATATGTATTTTATAGATATATTTTCCTGTGGCTTGTGTTTAAGTTTGTGAATAAGGTTTTTCACGGTTTAAATTTCTAATTGTTTAAAGTTGATGTGATATATGTTTTATATCCTTTTTTGGATAGACTTTACTGTGTTGTTGCTGTTGTTACATTTTAAAAGCAGAAGTGAGGTACTATAGATACAGTTTCAAGCTAAGCTGAGGTACCATAGATACAGTTTTGCCTTTTGTCTGTTGAGAAGTTTCAGTGAGTTTGGTGTACACTGTAACATTACGTCTACGTTCATTTGACTGGATATAGCTTCCAATTATTTGCCTAATTGGTTTTGGAGATATCACGGGAAGTCAGTTTTTCCAAGGGAAACTGAGGTGCATGAAACATGAACTCTCTTCGATCGGTCGGAATCACTTTCTGCTATTTCTGATGGATTTGACTCGTTTGGATATCTCATATGAGTGGAATCACAGAACGTTTGTCTTTTTCTTGGTCTGGTTTATTTCACTTAATCTAATGACCATAAGGTTTGTCCACATTGTCGCATTGTCAGAATTACTGACTTTGAAGGGCCGAATCAGATTCCATTGTGGGTATACCACAGTTTGTTTATGGAATTGGCTGCCATGGACACTTAGATTACTTCTGTTTGTTTGCCAGTGTGAATCATGCTGTTGTCAGTATGACTGAAGAAGTATCCATTTTTTCAGCCCCCTTTCTCAATCCTTTTGGGTACATAGCATGAATTGGAATCGAACTATGTATTTATTCCATGTGTTCCTTTTGGAGTCATTTCTGTAATGTCTTGCAGAGTGGCAGCACCATTTCATGTACTTTTTTGTATGGTGGAATACCGTTCAAGCTTCTGAATATACCTTGTGTGGCATATTCAGTCTCCCACCAACGGACACTTGAATGAGTTCTACCTTTGAGCTATTGTGAATGTCACTGTGAATATCTGTGTACCAGTTTTTGTTTGAATTATGAACAAATACATTCCTATATGTAAAAGAAGCCACAAGGACCTACTGTACAGTTTAGGAAACTATTAAATATCTTATGATAATGTATCATGGAAGAGAATCTCAAAAGGAATATATGAAAAGCACATAGTAAGCATGATATTTATTGTGCCAACAGTATGAGTTATCATAGCACCACTCAACGTGTATTTATACATGTCACTAAAATATCCACATCTGTAAGGATGTTATAAAAAATTATATAAAAAATCAAGAATTCAAACAGAGAATAAATAAACTTCCTGCCATTGCTCCTCCTCCTTTATACACTAATACTACCTGTAACGCTCATCGTATAAGTGCTGGACTAGCAGTTGACATTCTTGTAAACCGAGAGATTGTGAAGGTGTAAGGAAATGTAACTCATTGAATTCCTTAATGAAGGATTGTAGAACTCTATGTCCATGAAGCGAATGAAATTCCGTTTTATTGAGCCACATTCTTACTAGAGAGATGAGCTTCCACCCCACCCAACGTTAGTTCACAATGAAACCCTGCCGTCCTCTGGCCTCAATGTCTGCTTCCTGCTACCGAGAAAGAAAAGATGAGGAAGTCCTGACCAAACCGATGCTATTTTTCTTTTTCTGATTTGTATTTTATAGCAGGGCTTGGCAAAAAGAGGGCCCAACCTGTTTTCAGAGTTCCATCCCGAGGGTTCCTCCGGCATGTTCCCTGTGTTGACAAACTGCTGATTATTTTCAACAAAGGACAATGATCTGCACTTCACTATCTGTTGCTTGAGCTGGAATAGCAGGCGTCCCTTGCAGTGCAGTCCTTCATGCTGAAGTAGGCATCCCTGAAGCAATAGTGTAAGAGGAACACATTTATCATGTAGACATCGCATCCCATGCATTTGTAGTAATTTTTCAGTTATACCCATCATCATCGGAGGAACTGACTTGTCCGAGTAATAACGAGAGTACCCCGTATAACAGTTCCTTGACTTACGAGTACTTCCTATGAGTACCCTTTTGAGTACTTCTTCCAATGTTGTTTCTCCTACTTTGGTCATGAACAGTAGAAGCTGATGGCAGTGGTCCTTGAAATGTATGTCGATTCCCAGGTGGCGCAGTTGATAAATAAATAATCTGCCTACCAGTGCAGGAGGTGGAAGTGATGTGGGTTTGATCCCTGTTTCAGGAAGGTAACAATTCATACACATGTTTTATGTGAACAAGTTTGATACTCAGGAGTTTTTTTCCTCTGTATACAGAAAAACAAATGCTGTTCAAGGACACTGAAAGAACCCTGATTTCGAAAATCAGATTTGTATTGTGAGCAATGCTTAGATATCCATGAGTCGAAGCATAGTATTATGCCTATCATCCTTGTATTTCCCTCAGTGAAATATGTTGAGGAAAACTCTTCATTCATGGTCTAGATTCACGAAGAAGCTAAATAGCATTCATCCTTTACGTTGACAACTGTGAATTTAAATCTCCTGTGAATCCTATGTGACAACCACACATACCAACATGAGTTATTAGTATTATATCAATATTTTTAGTCCTATTGTATGTCAACTAAAAAAATCACTGTATAATTGTACATGAAGTCAAAACATAAAATCAGTGCAAATACAAAATGTTCCATCCTTTGAGAAAGGGAGAAAAACATCTCTGTGCTTAGCCTATTGCATTTTTATGTATTAGATCCTTAAGTAGTTTATTCACCACACCCTATGAATGATTCACAGATCTTCAGAGAAGAAAGGATCATTTCTCTTTAACAATGAGTAGTTCAACTCTTCTCAAATCAAAGTCATAAGTGAGTCTAATTTTGTGTGAGACCACGAAAACTCAGTGTTTTCATTATGCTTGTGCTTATGATGGGAGGAGGTCTGAGAAGGCACTTCTGAAGGTTTCTTCATACCAGTCGTTCTCATATGTATCGAGTCTTTAAAGGTCGAATCACCGAGGTGTTGCTTCTACACTTGGACTAGGCTGAGTAGCAACATTCCCTTTCTCCCTAAGTGCAGTAGACGTGTTCCCAACCTGTCTGTCTTCTGTCCTCTGGAGTATGTATTGCTTGAGCTCACCACAGCCTAGTAGATGGAAATCGTCAGGATATTCTGGAAACCCTTTTTATTTCAGTCTGTTCAGGAGGTTACCACTGCTGCAAACCTCTGGATTTTACCATGCACTTTTAACAACCTGAGATGAAGGATCCAAGTCAATAGTCATGACAGCCACGGGCTTCCATGGCCTATCCATGATTGTTGGCTTTGCTTTCATAATCATCCTGTTTCTTATACCAACTAAACTGTCAGTGTATTTTTTTATTACCATTCTATCTGTGATGGGTTTTCGATCTATTATAGATTTTCCTATATATCTTCACTTATCGGTGAGGGTCTTATGTTAGTAGTAGTTACGACAACTGACTTCCAGTCAGTTAGCTGTGGCAGAATAGAAAAAAGAATGACCCAGTGTATATTATTAATATTATGTATCAATATATTATTCGTTTTATTGTTTGCAGTCATCCACTTCCAAGTTTCTGAAATAAACTGTCAGAAAAATCACATCCTTTTGAATGTCCGTTTGACTGAGTAGGAGCACGGAAATGTTATTCCATAAAATTGTTTACAGTTTCCATTCCGTTCCTCCTGTTTGATGTAGATATTGGCCTTTTGTTCTATCACTAGCTTTGCAAGTAAAAGAAAATTAATTAGAGCCCGTATGGTAATTTTACTGTTAGCAATAAGTTTAGCATAAAATGAACACAGAAGAGGTTACAGTAGACCAAATATGAAAGTCAGTTTAAAAGAAAACGTCGTGTTGAATGTTTACAGTAGGAATATAGTTATGAAGTTCCTTTATTATTATTCTATCCTTTCCGTCTCTTTTGCAGGGGTGTGAATGTAATAGTATCATTATTCTTGAGAGCAACTCTACTAAGTTTTCATGCTCATGTCACTCAAGGTTTTTTAATAGCTATTATGTTAGTCGTGTTTGTAGTTTGTGAAGTCACATAAGTTGCATTCATTCAAGCAATAGTATCAAACAGCTATGGCATCAATTATAGATGTGACTCGATAGTGAATGTGAATCCATTTCACTGTGACAAGTTATTATTGTAGATATTCTATTCATGCCAGTAACAAAGCTGTGCAGAAATCATACAATGTTTATTAAGAAAATAAGATTTACTAATTTGTTGTATTATTCTATTTCTTTTAAACAGATTGAATGACAACAGGCTCAACTTTTCATTCACTTGTATGACTATGAGCAGTTTGACCAAGTTGAAGAAGAGTTAGAGCTCTGATCCCAAGAGTCCATGTAGAAGCTCCCCCTGAGAAATGTATCGTTTTTGCACCAATGCTACTGAAATGTGTGAATGTGGCATACCACGTATCCCAATAAGTGTAAACAGCTTCACATGCTACTTACTTGAAACGACCAGTACTCATGACATTCCATTCATCTGAGGACTAAATATAGCCAACTTAGGCTGTGTTTGCCAAATAGACTTTGAAGCATTCTTCACACAGTCCTTCATCGATGCCAGTTTTCAGATCGAAGAAACCCTTGCTCCGTGAAGTTTGTGAACACATATACTCATGTTTTGTTTGAGATTTTAAAGTCATTCTTCAGTTTTGTTGGAGGAATGTTTCTGTATATGCCCAGTGGGGCTTCCCCGGTGGTTCTAGTGGTAAAGAACATGCGGAACATACCCATGCAGGAGACATAGGAGATATGGATTCGATCCCTGGGGCAGGAAGATCTCCTGAGGGAGAGCATGGCAACCCACTCCAGTATCCTTGCCTAGAGAATCTCATGGAGAGAGGAGCCTGGTGGGGCCTAGTCCATATGATCCCAAAGAGTTGGACACAATGTAAGTGACTTAGCACAGCACATGCTTCATTGTCATAGCTAATATAATGGAGATGACATAAAAAGAAGCACCAGTGGGCGAAAGTCAATATCCATCACTTTTCAACTTTGGAATGTATTGTGATATTTTAGGTCCATATTTGTATGACTTGATAGTTGGCGAATCGATGCATATGAAGGCCTGATTGTGTTATATGTATGTTGAGGGAAGATATATTTTTATGTGGTTTGACATATGGGTCCCATTTCATTCGTAGACATCTGCATACTCATCACTTATCATCATTTTTTTTTTGAAAAGACCATTGCTTTTAAAGGTTGTTGTCTAACCAGGAAAGATGCTTGAATTCTTGGGCTCCTTAGAGGAAGAATTCAACCCGGGGCCAGAGATGAGGCTTGATCACTCAGATCTTTTGTGTCGCAACGTTTTATGAAAGTATAAAAGAGAGAAAGCTTCTGACATAGACATCAGAAGGGGGCAGAAAGAGTGCCCCCCTACTCATCTTTAGCTGGATGTTATCTAGCTACTAGCAGTCTACTCATTAGAGAAAGGAATGGCAGCAGACCCCTCACCCACAAGATATATGGAGATGACCGTGGCACCAGGTCAGTCATCCTGGGCCATAAAATGATTGATATGAGCAAATAGATAGCTTCATTCACATAGATCAGGAGAACCATGTATGAGTAAAGCTAATTGGTTTGTCAAGTCAGTTCTGAGCCTTTAGGCAGAACCTCCTTGAAGATAGAGTCTAGGGTAAATACATAGTACATTCACATAGCTTAAGGCAAACCTTTCCATAAGAAAAATGCCTTGGTCAGCTCAAAGTATGAGAAAAGTGAAGTTCAGGTGGAACCAGGTGTCATTATAGCAACACAGAATTGTAAGAGAAAACCTCTTTTTAAATTTGTATCGAGAAGGGGAAGAAAGAACAGCCTGTTTCCTCCTGCTTCGGAAGTGACAGATAACAACTGTCTGACACTTGCACCCCGTCTCCTCCCTTTGGAGACCCCTGGCCTTCCTTGCGGTTACCCTCTCAGTTTCATTCATTGAGTGTTTTCTGCCTTGTGAAACATTGGGCATAGAAGTATGTGTTAATTTAGGGGTATTTCATCCAATTTCATGTAAATGCATATGTGAATTAGAAAGTTTGACATGCTGTTGCTTTGTATACCGATTGGGAAATGTGAGTCTCCAAGTTTAATTTAGTTTTTCATGTTCATTTTTCTTTTTAGGGGTACAAAGAAAAATAATATGACTGTTAAGATCAGCTTTCGTATATTTTGCCAAATATGAATTGAGATCACATCGATCGGAGATGAGTCTGTGCATGAAAGCCCTAATAACTAATGTTAATTGACTTCACTACCATGGGATGTTTTCCTATCTATTGAGGATTTACTTCATGTATTTCGATTTTAACTTTCTGTCTTACAGCCTTGTTTGTAGATCAAAGCTATTTGAAATTGTCATCTGGTTTTCAATGGCTTGTGAGGTTATTCATGAGTGGTTTATAAAACCGAATGGATTGTACATAGCCATACTTTGTTGTCATTTTATGAATTTGAAGAATGTCTGAAGCATGTCTGCAGTTATGCCTTAAAGATTCACACAATTGATGTCCAATATTTATCTCAATAGACTTGCTTTCAATGTGTAGTTTCCTATGCGTACGTCTCTCCTTATGGATTTGGGTAGAACTTGTATTGGAACACTGAAAAATCTGTGATATCAACCGTGCTGACCTTCTTTCTGGTGGTCATCATTAAGATTTTCACGCTCACTGTCACTTTGTGCAATGATATGGATCCTAGTGGAAACAGGTGCTGTTCATCCTACTTTTGTGAAGATTGAATTCATCGTAGAAAGTGGAATGTGTTGAAATATTTATGGTATAAATATATCTTGTGTATATAATTACCCAGATTACTGCTGCGTATTTGATTGCTAAGTTATGAAATGTATGAGATAGATGTGATCCATCAATGGCGATTGGATACGTGGTGGAGAGGTATTTTGGTGATGCAAGAGATTTAAATGATGTGATCAGAGTATGTATATTCTTTTTATGTGGATAATGGGTCTTGGATCCATGTTTGAAACATTACGACCTTGTCTTTTGTTATGCATGGGAAGTGTCAAAAATGAAGATGAGGTGGGTACGTGCTTCAAGGGTAAGTATAGGGTTGAGGGCGTGACTATGATGTGGGTTAGGTTTAGGATGTGGATAGGGTGTCGGGTTAGGGTAGGGTGCCGGGGGCCAGCGTGAGGAACTCCGCCCATGGCAAAGGTCATGAGGAAGAAGGCTTGGCATATGCAAAGGCGTGATCAAGCCTCAGGAAACCCCCTGTTCCTGAGCATCTACCCCAAAACCAGACTCTGTTTTATGCTCTCACCTACACCTCTGACTTTACAGGGGGCTCTCCCCAATAACCGTTTCTCTCAGAGAAGGAGTAAACGTGCAGCTCCAAGGCAATACAAATTCTTGGGCGTGACAAGAGTGTTTCAGCTTACGGACTGCTCTGAAGGTTATCTAGCCCACCTGTATAGGTTAGTCCGGCCACATGTGAATTACAGCCTCCCAATCTGAGAGGCACGAGATGTTTTAGACTTACTAAAGGCAAATTATTTTGGGGAGTTAGAAATTATTAGTATAATGGGTTGGTTAGGAATTATATTGGTGAAGTGTTTTTTCATTTGTTGTGTCAATAATTGCTGCTAATTCCCTGCTCTGGGTGGGACAAGGATGTCTCAGGTCAAACCTCTCTGCTGACAGACTAGCTTGTGTGACAGGATTATCCATACTCCTGCCACATGATTGTTTACTACCTCTTAACCATAAACAGCACAGAGTTTTGGAGAGTCTTAATTAGCATAGGGCTTTTTCTTGTTGAGTCAATGATTGCCGCCAGGCCTCCATATCCTTAGGCACTTGGGAATATATTAATCAATGTATTTGGAATATAGAAAAGGAAATACAGTAGTTTTTGATGTTAGCAATACTAGACTTTTTAGCTAAAGGATTTTCTCTTTTGTAATAGACCACTGGACTTTGCTATAAATCACTGTATCCTTGCTATGTAAGAATGTAACTTTATCATATCTTAAGACTAAATAGATCTTAAGGGGAGCATTGGTGAAAGGATTTTCATTTGTTGGGCTGATGTTTGCTGCTAAATCTCCATGTTCCCTACCCTTCTAATGAATATAACTAACATATAGGAGAAATAAGTATTAACCTTTAAGATGAATCCTGTTAACCTTGGGTTACGTAAATTCCTTTCTTGATTGTAACTCACTACACCCACACCCTATAGGAATGCAGCTTTATTTGGAGGGTGGTGCCTGGTTTGAGAAAAAACACACTTGGAAAAAATAAGTTTTTTGGTTATCAGAAAGAAAGGATCATAAAATGTCAGCAGGTCTCACTCATGGCCAGAAGATGATGTAATATCCCTAAGACCTTTTTTTATACATTTATGTGAAGCACGTGATTTTGATAAAGGTCAGGACTGCTGACCCCTACGTGACACTGTATTCATCCCTATGTGTAACAAAAGGTATATAAGCAAACCCAAAAATAAAGAAATCGGATCAGTTTCCGGAAAGACTGATTCCCCCATGTCACTTCTTTCTTGCTCCCATTTTTCTGGCTGAATTCCCATCTGGAGCATGGATGCTATTCCACGTAATCTAAGTTATTCAGCCTCCTTTTCTCCACTAATCTTCCTACTGCATTAACCATTTCTAATCTCTCTATATCTGTGATTAAATATGTATTTTTCTAAAGATGCCGGCTCTGCCCCCAACTTCAAATCACCCTGGATCCACCGGGGCTGGACCCCGGCAGTAGGATTAAGGTTAGAGTTTGGGGAAGAGCCCCCCAACGTGTTAGGGTGAGGGGTGAGGCGTGAGGGTTCAGGGTCAGGGTTCGGGGTGAGGGTTCAGGCTGAGGGTGTGGGCCTCATATCTGATAAAGGATTGTTATCCAAATATACCCTTCGCTTCCCTCGAACAGAGCTCTCACTGCTGGAGCCCTTGGCAGTGTGAAACACACCAGCCCCTAAAACCTCCACAAGGATGCCTGGGGCCTAGGTGCAAAGGCAAGGCAGGAGCGGAGCTGAGGCCAGGAAGGCGCCAGTGGTGTCTCCGAGCCTCGCGCAGCCTGCTCCTTCCTGGGAACTAACGTTAGCAGCGAGGCAAGTCTGGGCAACGCTCGCCCAGAGCAGAGCACCCTCACGCCAGGAACTCTGCCAGATCGGGCCTCTGAGCAGAGCTGCAGCTCTGCAGTAGTGGAGGCGCACTCGACTCCGCCCAAACTGGGCTTGCAGCTGCACGCGGTTGGGCTGCCTCATTTCCCCCGAGGAGGCTCGTTTCCCCTCATGCTGCGCACTCGGCTTCCAGGCAGGGGCCTCCTGCTTCTCCTACAGGTCTTACCTCAGGGGCTGCTTCCCCTGAGCTGGGGCTGTGGGCGGGAGCCCAGACACGCAGGGGTAGGCCCCAACCACCTGCACACGACTCTGCTGGGGACGAGAGCGCTAGGGAATATACATCTGTCAGGCACTTGTTGGGCGCCCACGGAGTGAGTCTCCGAGTCTGGGGACTGCAGATCCCAGCCAGGGGCCCTGGGTGTATGGTGCTCTCCGTGCGGCACATGTCTGGGCAGCCAAGCAACAACTGAAGGAGCCCAGCAGTTGCCCTTCCATTCCCTCTGACAGAGCTCTTACTGCTCTAGCCCATGGCAATGTGAAACCCACCGGCCCCTAACTCGTCCCCAAGAACGCCAGGGGCCTACCTGCAAAGGCAAGGCAGGATCAGAGCTGAGGCAAGGAAAGCGTCCGTGGGGTATACCAGCCCCGCACAGCCTGCTCCTTTATGGGCAAGAGCCTAGCAGCGAGGCACGTCTCGGCAAGGCTCGCCCAGGGCAGAGCAGCCTCGCTCCAGGAACTCTGCCATATCGGGCCTCTGAGTAGACCTGGAGATATACCCTAGAGGAGGCGCACTTGACTCTCACCAACCAGGGCTTGTAGCGGCAGGCGGCTGTGCTGCCTCATCTACCTCCGAGGAGGCTCCATTCCCCACATGCTGTGCACTCCGATTCCAGGCGAGCCGACCCTCGCTTCCTGCAGGTTTGGCATATGGTCTGCATTCCCTGAGCTGGGTTGTGGGCAGGACCTCAGAGACGCAAGTGCAGGCCCCAACGACCTGCACACCTCTCTGCTGGGGAGGAGAGCACAAGGAAATGACATCTGTCAGGCACCTTCTGGGCGCTCACAGAGTTCGCCTGCGGTGTGTGGGGCTGCAGGCCGCAGCCACGGGCCCTGTGAGCCTTGTGCTCTCTGTGCTGTGCCGACCGGCAACTAAGCCCTCCACAGGAACGCCTGGGGACAAGGTGCAAAGGCAAGGCAGGAATGGAGCTGAGGCCAGGAAGGCGCCAGTAGCATCTCCCAGTCTCGCGCAGCCTGCTCCTTCCTGGACTGGAAGCCTAGCCGCGAGGCAAGTCTGGGCAAGGCTCGCCCAGGGCAGAGCAGCCTCACGCCAGCAACTCTGCCAGATCGGGCCTCTGAGCAGAGCTGGAGCTCTGCCGTACTGGAGGCGCACTCGGCTCCACCAAAGCAGTGAATGCAGCCGCACACAGCAGGGCTGCCTTCTCTTCTCCCGAGGAGGCTCGCTTCCCCGCATGCTGTAAACTAGGCTTCCAGGCGGGGCCCCCTGCGCCTCCCACAGGTTTTGGCTCAGGAGCTGCTTCCCTGAGCTGGAGCTGTGGACGGGAGCCCAGACACGCAGGGGAAGGCCCCAACCACCTGCACACGTCTCTGCTGGGGAGGAGAGCACTAGGGAAATGACGTCTGTCAGGCACCTTCTGGGCGCTCACCGAGTCAGCCTCCGCGTGTGTGGGGCTGCAGACCCCAGCCAGGGGCCCTGTGAGCCTTGTGCTCTTCATGCTGTGCTGAGTCTGGGCGGTCAAGCAACCGCTGGAGGAGCCCTGCAGTTGCCCTCCCATTGCCTCTAATAGAGCCCTCACTGCTGGAGCGCTTGGCAGTGTGCAACCCACCGGCAACTAAGCCCTCCACAAGAACGCCTGGGGACTAGGTGCAAAGGCAAGGCAGGAGTGGAGCTGGGGCCAGGAAGGCGCCAGTAGCATCTCCCAGTCTCGCGCAGCCTGCTCCTTCATGGACTGGAAGCCTAGCCGCGTGGCAAATCTGGGCAAGTCTCCCAGGGCAGAGCAGCCTCACGCCAGCAACTCTGCCTGATCGGGCCTCTGAGCAGAGCTGGAGCTCTGCCGTACTGGAGGCGCACTCGGCTCCGCCAAAGCAGTGAATGCAGCCGCACACAGCAGGGCTGCCTCCTCTTCTCCCTAGGAGGCTCGCTTCCTGCATGCTGTAAACTAGGCTTGCAGGCAGCGCTCCCTGCGCCTCCCACAAGTCTTGGCTCAGGAGCTGCGTCCCTGAGCTGGGGCTGTGGAAGGGAGCCCAGACACGCAGGGTCAGGAACAAACCAACTGCACACGTATCTGCTGGGGAGGAGAGCACTAGGGAAATGACGTCTGTCAGGCACCTTCTGGGCGCTCACCGAGTCAGCGCCCGCGTGTGTGGGGCTGCAGACCCCAGCCAGGGGCCCTGTGAGCCTTGTGCTCTCCGTGCTTTGCTGAGTCTGCGAGGTCAAGCAACCGTAAGAGTAGACTTCCAGTTGCCCTCACATTGCCTCTAATAGAGCCCTCAAGCTGGAGCGCTTGGCAGTGTGCAACCCACCGGCAACTAAGCCCTCCACAAGAACGCCTGGGGACTAGGTGCAAAGGCAAGGCAGGAGTGGAGCTGAGGCCAGGAAGGCGCCAGTAGCATCTCCCAGTCTCGCGCAGCCTGCTCCTTCCTGGACTGGAAGCCTAGCCGCGAGGCAAGTCTGGGCAAGGCTCGCCCAGGGCAAAGCAGCCTCACGCCAGCAACTCTGCCAGATCGGGCCTCTGAGCAGAGCTGGAGCTCTGCCGTACTGGAGGGGCACTCGGCTCCGCCAAAGCAGTGAATGCAGCCACACACAGCAGGGCTGCCTTCTCTTCTCCCAAGGAGGCTCGCTTCCGGCAGGCTGTAAACTAGGCTTCCAGGCGGGGCCCCCTGCGCCTCCCACAGGTCTTGGCTCAGGAGCTGCTTCCCTGAGCTGGGGCTGTGGACGGGAGCCCAGACACGCAGGGGCAGGCCCCAACCACCTGCACACGTCTCTGCTGGAGAGGAGAGCACTAGGGAAATGACGTCTGTCAGGCACCTTCTGGGCGCTCACCGAGTCAGCCTCCGCGTGTGTGGGGCTGCAGACCCCAGCCAGGGGCCCTGTGAGCCTTGTGCTCTCCGTGCTGTGCTGAGTCTGGGCGGTCAAGCTACCACTGGAGGAGCCCTGCAGTTGACCTCCCATTGCCTCTAATAGAGCCCTCACTACTGGATCGCTTGGCAGTGTGCAACCCACCGGCAAAAAAGTCCTCCACAAGAACGCCTGAGGACTAGGTGCAAAGGCATGGCAGGAGTGGAGCTGAGGCCAGGAAGGCGCAAGTAGCATCTCCCAGTCTCGCGCAGCCTGCTCCTTCATGGACTGGAAGCCTAGCCGCGAGGCAAATCTGGGCAAGTCTCCCAGGGCAGAGCAGCCTCACGCCAGCAACTCTGCCTGATCGGGCCTCTGAGCAGAGCTGGAGCTCTGCCGTACTGGAGGCGCATTCGGCTCCGCCAAAGCAGTGAATGCAGCCGCACACAGCAGGGCTGCCTCCTCTTCTCCCTAGGAGGCTCGCTTCCTGCATGCTGTAAACTAGGCTTCCAGGCAGCGCTCCCTGCGCCTCCCACAGGTCTTGGCTCAGGAGCTGCTTCCCTGAGTTGGGGCTGTGGACGGGAGCCCAGACACGCAGGGGCAGGCCCCAACCACCTGCACACGTCTCTGCTGGGGAGGAGAGCACTAGGGAAATGACGTCTGTCAGGCACCTTCTGGGCGCTCACCGAGTCAGCCTCCGCGTGAGTGGGGCTGCAGACCCCAGCCAGGGGCCCTGTGAGCCTTGTGCTCTCCGTGCTGTGCTGAGTCTGGGCGGTCAAGCAACCGTAAGAATAGACTTCCAGTTGCCCTCACTTTGCCTCTAATAGAGCCCTCAAGCTGGAGCGCTTGGCAGTGTGCAACCCACTGGCAACTAAGCCCTCCACCAGAACGCCTGGGGACTAGGTGCAAAGGCAAGGCAGGAGTGGAGCTGAGGCCAGGAAGGCGCCAGTAGCATCTCCCAGTCTCGCGCAGCCCGCTCCTTTCTGGACTAGAAGCCTAGCCGCGAGGCAAGTCTGGGCAAGGGTCGCCCAGGGCAGAGCAGCCTCACGCAAGCACTCTGCCAGATCGGGCCTCTGAGCAGAGCTGGAGCTCTGCCGTACTGGAGGTGCACTTGGCTCCACCAAAGCAGTGATTGCAGCCGCATGCATCTGGGCTGCCTCCTCTTCTCCCAAGGAGGCTCGCTTCCCGCATGCTGTAAACTAGGCTTCCAGGCGGGGGCGCCCCGCGCCTCCTACAGGTCTTGGCTGAGAAGCTGCTTCCCTGAGCTGGGGCTGTGGACGGGAGCCCAGACACGCAGGGGCAGGCCCCAACTACCTGCACACGTCTCTGCTGGGGAGGAGAGCTCTAGGGAAATGACGTCTGTCAGGCACCTACTGGGCGCTCACCGAGTCAGCCTCCGCGTGTGTGGGGCTGCAGACCCCAGCCAGGGGCCCTGTGAGCCTTGTGCTCTCTGTGCTGTGCTGAGTCTGGGCGGTCAAGCAACCGCTGGAGGAGCCCTGCAGTTGCCCTCCCATTGCCTCTAATGGAGTCCTCACTGCTGGAGCGCTTGGCAGTGTGCAACCCACCGGCAACTAAGCCCTCCACAAGAACGCCTGGGGACTAGGTGCAAAGGCAAGGCAGGAGTGGAGCTGAGGCCAGGAAGGCGCCAGTAGCATCTCCCAGTCTCGCGCAGCCCGCTCCTTTCTGGACTAGAAGCCTAGCCGCGAGGCAAGTCTGGGCAAGGCTCGCCCAGGGCAGAGGAGCCTCACGCCAGCACTCTGCCAGATCGGGCCTCTGAGCAGAGCTGGAGCTCTGCCGTACTGGAGGTGCACTTGGCTCCACCAAAGCAGTGATTGCAGCTGCATGCATCTGGGCTGCCTCCTCTTCTCCCAAGGAGGCTCGCTTCCCGCATGCTGTGCACTAGGCTTCCAGGCGGGGGCGCCCCGCGCCTCCTACAGGTCTTGGCTGAGAAGCTGCTTCCCTGAGCTGGGGCTGTGGACGGGAGCCCAGACACGCAGGGGCAGGCCCCAACTACCTGCACACGTCTCTGCTGGGGAGGAGAGCTCTAGGGAAATGACGTCTGTCAGGCACCTACTGGGCGCTCACCGAGTCAGCCTCCACGTGTGTGGGGCTGCAGACCCCAGCCAGGGGCCCTGTGAGCCTTGTGCTCTCTGTGCTGTGCTGAGTCTGGGCGGTCAAGCAACCGCTGTAGGAGCCCTGCAGTTGCCCTCCCATTGCCTCTAATGGAGTCCTCACTGCTGGAGCGCTTGGCAGTGTGCAACCCACCGGCAACTAAGCCCTCCACAAGAACGCCTGGGGACTAGGTGCAAAGGCAAGGCAGGAGTGGAGCTGAGGCCAGGAAGGCGCCAGTAGCATCTCCCAGTCTTGCGCTGCCTGCTCCTTCCTGGACTGGAAGCCTAGCCGCGAGGCAAGTCTGGGCAAGGCTCGCCCAGGGCAGAGGAGCCTCACGCTAGAACTCTGCCAGATCGGGCCTCTGAGCAGAGCTGGAGCTCTGCCGTACTGGAGGTGCACTTGGCTCCACCAAAGCAGTGATTGCAGCCGCACGCATCTGGGCTGCCTCCTCTTCTCCCAAGGAGGCTCGCTTCCCGCATGCTGTGCACTAGGCTTCCAGGCGGGGGCGCCCCGCGCCTCCTACAGGTCTTGGCTGAGGAGCTGCTTCCCTGAGCTGGGCCTGTGGACGGGAGCCCAGACACGCAGGGTCAGGAACAAACCATCTGCACACGTCTCTGCTGGGGAGGAGAGCACTAGGGAAATGACGTCTGTCAGGCACCTTCTGGGCGCTCACCGAGTCAGCCTCCGCGTGTGTGGGGCTGCAGACCCAAGCCAGGGGCCCTGTGAGCCTTGTGCTCTCCGTGCTGTGCTGAGTCTGGGCAGTCAAGCAACCGTAAGAATAGACTTCCAGTTGCCCTCACTTTGCCTCTAATAGAGCCCTCAAGCTGGAGCGCTTGGCAATGTGCAACCCACTGGCAACTAAGCCCTCCACAAGAACGCCTGGGGACTAGGTGCAAAGGCAAACCAGGAGTTGAGCTGAGGCCAGGAAGGCGCCAGTAGCATCTCCCAATCTCGCGCAGCCTGCTCCTTCCTGGACTGGAAGCCTAGCCACGAGGCAAGTCTGGGCAAGGCTCGCCCAGGGCAAAGCAGCCTCACGCCACCAACTCTGCCAGATCGGGCCTCTTAGCAGAGCTGGAGCTCTGCCGTACTGGAGGCGCACTCGGCTCCGCCAAAGCAGTGAATGCAGCCGCACACAGCAGGGCTGCCTTCTCTTCTCCCAAGGAGGCTCGCTTCCGGCATGCTGTAAACTAGGCTTCCAGGCGGGGCCCCCTGCGCCTCCCACAGGTCTTGGCTGAGGAGCTGCTTCCCTGAGCTGGGGCTGTGGACGGGAGCCCAGACACGCAGGGGCAGGCCCCAACCACCTGCACACGTCTCTGCTGGGGAGGAGAGCACTAGGGAAATGACGTCTGTCAGGCACCTTCTGGGCGCTCACCGAGTCAGCCTCCGCGTGTGTGGGGCTGCAGACCCCAGCCAGGGGCCCTGTGAGCCTTGTGTTCTCCGTGCTGTGCTGAGTCTGGGCGGTCAAGCAACCGTAAAAATAGACTTCCAGTTGCCCTCACTTTGCCTCTAATAGAGCCCTCAAGCTGGAGCGCTTGGCAGTGTGCAACCGACCGGCAACTAAGACCTCCACAAGAACGCCTGGGGACTAGGTGCAAAGGCAAGGCAGGAGTGGAGCTGAGGCCAGGAAGGCGCCAGTAGCATCTCCCAGTCTTGCGCAGCCTGCTCCTTCCTGGACCTGAAGCCTAGCCGCGAGGCAAGTCTGGGCAAAGCTCGCCCAGGACAAAGCAGCCTCACGCCAGCACTCTGCCAGATCGGGCCTCTGAGCAGAGCTGGAGCTCTGCCGTACTGGAGGTGCACTCGGCTCCACCAAAGCAGTGATTGCATCAGCACGCATCTGTGCTGCCTCCTCTTCTCCCAAGGAGGCTTGCTTCCCGCATGCTGTGCACTAGGCTTCCAGGCGGGGGCGCCCCGCGCCTCCTACAGGTCTTGGCTGGTAAGCTGCTTCCCTGAGCTGGGGCTGTGGACGGGAGCCCAGACACGCAGGGGCAGGCCCAAACCACCTGCACACGTCTCTGCTGGGGAGGAGAGCACTAGGGAAATGACGTCTGTCAGGCACCTTCTGGACGCTCACCGAGTCAGCCTCCGCGTGTGTGGGGCTGCAGACCCAAGCCAGGGGCCCTGTGAGCCTTGTGCTCTCCGTGCTGTGCTGAGTCTGGGTGGTCAAGCAACCGTAAGAATAGACTTCCAGTTGCCCTCACTTTGCCTCTAATAGAGCCCTCAAGCTGGAGCGCTTAACAGTGTGCAATCCCTCGGCAACTAAGCCCTCCACAATAACGCCTGGGAACTAGGTGCAAAGGCAAGGCAGGAGTGGAGCTGAGGCCAGGAAGGCGCCAGTAGCATCTCCCAGTCTCGCGCAGCCCGCTCCTTTCTGGACTGGAAGCCTAGCCGCGAGGCAAGTCTGGGCAAAGCTCGCCCAGGGCAGAGCAGCCTCACGCAAGCACTCTGCCAGATCGGGCCTCTGAGCAGAGCTGGAGCTCTGCCGTACTGGAGGCGAACTCGGCTCCGCCCAAGCAGTGATTGCAGCCCTATGCATCTGGGCTGCCTCCTCTTCTCCCAGGAGGCTCGCTTCCCGCATGCTGTGCACGAGGCTTCCAGGCGGGGGCGCCCCGCGCCTCCTACACGTCTTGGCTGAGGAGCTGCTTCCCTGAGCTGGGGCTGTGGACGGGAGCCCAGACACGCAGGGGCAGGCCCCAACCACCTGCACACATCTCTGCTGGGGAGGAGAGCACTAGGGAAATGACGTCTGTCAGGCACCTTCTGAGCGCTCACCGAGTCAGCCTCCGCGTGTGTGGGGCTGCAGACCCAAGCCAGGGGCCCTGTGAGCCTTGTGCTCTCCGTGCTGTGCTGAGTCTGGGCGGTCAAGCAACCGTAAGAATAGACTTCCAGTTGGCCTCACTTTGCCTCTAATAGAGCCCTCAAGCTGGAGCGCTTGGCAGTGTGCAACCCACCGGCAACTAAGCCATCCACAAGAACGCCTGGGAACTAGGTGCAAAGGCAAGGCAGGATTGGAGCTGAGGCTAGGAAAGCGCCAGTAGCATCTCCCAGTCTCGCGCAGCCTGCTCCTTCCTGGACTGGAAGCCTAGCCAGGAGGCAAGTCTGGGCAAGGCTCGCCCAGTGCTGAGCAGCGTCACGCCAGCACTCTGCCAGATCGGGCCTCTGAGCAGAGCTGGAGCTCTGCCGTACTGGAGGCGCACTCAGCTCCGCCAAAGCAGTGAATGCAGCGGCACTCAGCAGGGCTGCCTTCTCTTCTCCCGAGGAGGCTCGCTTCCCGCATGCTGTAAACTAGGCTTCCAGGCGGGGCCCCCTACGCCTCCCACAGGTCTTGGCTCAGGAGCTGCTTCCTGAGCTGGGGCTGTGGATGGGAGCCCAGGCACGCAGGGGCAGGCCCCAACCACCTGCACACGTCTCTGCTGGGGAGGAGAGCACTAGGGAAATGACGTCTGTCAGGCACCTTCTGGGCGCTCACCGAGTCAGCCTCCGCGTGTGTGGGGCTGCAGACCCCAGCCAGTGGCCCTGTGAGCCTTGTGCTCTCTGTGCTGTGCTGAGTCTGGGCGGTCAAGCAACCGCTGGAGGAGCCCTGCAGTTGCCCTCCCATTGCCTCTAATGGAGTCCTCACTGCTGGAGCGCTTGGCAGTGTGCAACCCACCGGCAACTAAGCCCTCCACAAGAACGCCTGGGGACTAGGTGCAAAGGCAAGGCAGGACTGGAGCTGAGGCCAGGAAGGCGCCAGTAGCATCTCCCAGTCTTGCGCTGCCTGCTCCTTCCTGGACTGGAAGCCTAGCCGCGAGGCAAGTCTGGGCAAGGCTCGCCCAGGGCAGAGGAGCCTCACGCTAGAACTCTGCCAGATCGGGCCTCTGAGCAGAGCTGGAGCTCTGCCGTACTGGAGGTGCACTTGGCTCCACCAAAGCAGTGATTGCAGCCGCACGCATCTGGGCTGCCTCCTCTTCTCCCAAGGAGGCTCGCTTCCCGCATGCTGTGCACTAGGCTTCCAGGCGGGGGCGCCCCGCGCCTCCTACAGGTCTTGGCTGAGGAGCTGCTTCCCTGAGCTGGGCCTGTGGACGGGAGCCCAGACACGCAGGGTCAGGAACAAACCATCTGCACACGTCTCGGCTGGGGAGGAGAGCACTAGGGAAATGACGTCTGTCAGGCACCTTCTGGGCGCTCACCGAGTCAGCCTCCGCGTGTGTGGGGCTGCAGACCCAAGCCAGGGGCCCTGTGAGCCTTGTGCTCTCCGTGCTGTGCTGAGTCTGGGCGGTCAAGCAACCGTAAGAATAGACTTCCAGTTGCCCTCACTTTGCCTCTAATAGAGCCCTCAAGCTGGAGCGCTTGGCAGTGTGCAA
The DNA here is from genome assembly GCF_032405125.1 of Capricornis sumatraensis. Lineage (NCBI taxonomy): Eukaryota > Metazoa > Chordata > Mammalia > Artiodactyla > Bovidae > Capricornis > Capricornis sumatraensis. The sequence continues at coordinate 674,484 of NW_027184617.1, read as the reverse complement.
CCCACTGGCAACTAAGCCCTCCACAAGAACGCCTGGGGACTAGGTGCAAAGGCAAACCAGGAGTTGAGCTGAGGCCAGAAAGGCGCCAGTAGCATCTCCCAATCTCGCGCAGCCTGCTCCTTCCTGGACTGGAAGCCTAGCCACGAGGCAAGTCTGGGCAAGGCTCGCCCAGGCAAAGCAGCCTCACGCCACCAACTCTGCCAGATCGGGCCTCTTAGCAGAGCTGGAGCTCTGCCGTACTGGAGGCGCACTCGGCTCCGCCAAAGCAGTGAATGCAGCCGCACACAGCAGGGCTGCCTTCTCTTCTCCCAAGGAGGCTCGCTTCCGGCATGCTGTAAACTAGGCTTCCAGGCGGGGCCCCCTGCGCCTCCCACAGGTCTTGGCTGAGGAGCTGCTTCCCTGAGCTGGGGCTGTGGACGGGAGCCCAGACACGCAGGGGCAGGCCCCAACCACCTGCACACGTCTCTGCTGGGGAGGAGAGCACTAGGGAAATGACGTCTGTCAGGCACCTTCTGGGCGCTCACCGAGTCAGCCTCCGCGTGTGTGGGGCTGCAGACCCCAGCCAGGGGCCCTGTGAGCCTTGTGTTCTCCGTGCTGTGCTGAGTCTGGGCGGTCAAGCAACCGTAAAAATAGACTTCCAGTTGCCCTCACTTTGCCTCTAATAGAGCCCTCAAGCTGGAGCGCTTGGCAGTGTGCAACCCACCGGCAACTAAGCCCTCCACAAGAAGGCCTGGGGACTAGGTGCAAAGGCAAGGCAGGAGTGGAGCTGAGGCCAGGAAGGCGCTAGTAGCATCTCCCAGTCTTGCGTAGCCTGCTCCTTCCTGGACCTGAAGCCTAGCCGCGAGGCAAGTCTGGGCAAAGCTCGCCCAGGGCAAAGCAGCCTCACGCCAGCACTCTGCCAGATCGGGCCTCTGAGCAGAGCTGGAGCTCTGCCGTACTGGAGGTGCACTCGGCTCCACCAAAGCTGTGATTGCATCAGCACGCATCTGTGCTGCCTCCTCTTCTCCCAAGGAGGCTTGCTTCCCGCATGCTGTGCACTAGGCTTCCAGGCGGGGGCGCCCCGCGCCTCCTACAGGTCTTGGCTGGTAAGCTGCTTCCCTGAGCTGGGGCTGTGGACGGGAGCCCAGACACGCAGGGGCAGGCCCAAACCACCTGCACACGTCTCTGCTGGGGAGGAGAGCACTAGGGAAATGACGTCTGTCAGGCACCTTCTGGACGCTCACCGAGTCAGCCTCCGCGTGTGTGGGGCTGCAGACCCAAGCCAGGGGCCCTGTGAGCCTTGTGCTCTCCGTGCTGTGCTGAGTCTGGGTGGTCAAGCAACCGTAAGAATAGACTTCCAGTTGCCCTCACTTTGCCTCTAATAGAGCCCTCAAGCTGGAGCGCTTAACAGTGTGCAATCCCTCGGCAACTAAGCCCTCCACAATAACGCCTGGGAACTAGGTGCAAAGGCAAGGCAGGAGTGGAGCTGAGGCCAGGAAGGCGCCAGTAGCATCTCCCAGTCTCGCGCAGCCCGCTCCTTTCTGGACTGGAAGCCTAGCCGCGAGGCAAGTCTGGGCAAAGCTCGCCCAGGGCAGAGCAGCCTCACGCAAGCACTCTGCCAGATCGGGCCTCTGAGCAGAGCTGGAGCTCTGCCGTACTGGAGGCGAACTCGGCTCCGCCCAAGCAGTGATTGCAGCCCTATGCATCTGGGCTGCCTCCTCTTCTCCCAGGAGGCTCGCTTCCCGCATGCTGTGCACGAGGCTTCCAGGCGGGGGCGCCCCGCGCCTCCTACACGTCTTGGCTGAGGAGCTGCTTCCCTGAGCTGGGGCTGTGGACGGGAGCCCAGACACGCAGGGGCAGGCCCAAACCACCTGCACACGTCTCTGCTGGGGAGGAGAGCACTAGGGAAATGACGTCTGTCAGGCACCTTCTGGGCGCTCACCGAGTCAGCCTCCGCGTGTGTGGGGCTGCAGACCCCAGCCAGGGGCCCTGTGAGCCTTGTGCTCTCCGTGCTGTGCTGAGTCTGGGCGGTCAAGCAACCGCTGCAGGAGCCCTGCAGTTGCCCTCCCATTGCCTCTAATAGAGCCCTCACTGCTGGAGCGCTTGGCAGTGTGCAACCCACCGGCAACTAAGCCCTCCACAAGAAGGCCTGGGGACTAGGTGCAAAGGCAAGGCAGGAGTGGAGCTGAGGCCAGGAAGGCGCCAGTAGCATCTCCCAGTCTCGCGCAGCCTGCTCCTTCCTTGACTGGAAGCCTAGCCTCGAGGCAAGTCTGGGCAAGGCTCGCCCAGGGCAGAGCAGCCTCACGCCAGCAACTCTGCCAGATCGGGCCTCTGAGCAGAGCTGGAGCTCTGCTGTACTGGAGGCTCACTCGGCTCCGCCAAAGCAGTGAATGCAGCCGCACACAGCAGGGCTGCCTTCTCTTCTCCCGAGGAGGCTCGCTTCCCGCATGCTGTAAACTAGGCTTCCACGCGGGTCCCCCTGCACCTCCCACAGGTCTTATTTCAGGAGCTGCTTCCCTGAGCTGGTGCTGTGGATGGGAGCCCAGACACGCAGGGGCAGGGCCCAACCACCTGCACAAGTCTCTGTTGGGGAGGAGAGCACTAGGGAAATGCCGTCTGTCAGGCACCTTCTGTGCGCTCACCGAGTCAGCCTCCGCGTGTGTGGGGCTGCAGACCCCAGCCAGGGGCCCTGTGAGCCTTGTGCTCTCCGTGCTGTGCTGAGTCTGGGCGGTTAAGCAACCGTAAGAATAGACTTCCAGTTGCCCTCACTTTCCCTTTAATAGAGCCCTCAACCTGGAGCGCTTGGCAGTGTGCAACCCACCGGCAACTAAGCCCTCCACAAGAACGCCTGGGGACTAGGTGCAAAGGCAAGGCAGGAGTGGAGGTGAGGCCAGGAAGGCGCCAGTAGCATCTCCCAGTCTCGCGCAGCCCACTCCTTTCTGGACTGGAAGCCTAGCCGCGAGGCAAGTCTGGGCAAGGCTCGCCCAGGGCAGAGCAGCCTCACGCAAGCACTCTGCCAGATCGGGCCTCTGAGCAGAGCTGGAGCTCTGCCGTACTGGAGGCGCACTCGGCTCCGCCCAAGCTGTGATTGCAGCCCCACGCATCTGGGCTGCCTCCTCTTCTCCCAAGGAGGCTCGCTTCCCGCATGCTTTACACGAGGCTTCCAGGCGGGGGCGCCCCGCGCCTCCTACAGGTCTTGGCTGAGGAGCTGCTTCCCTGAGCTGGGGCTGTGGACGGGAGCCCAGACACGCGGGGTCAGGAACAAACCAACTGCACACGTCTCTGCTGGGGAGGAGAGCACTAGGGAAATGACGTCTGTCAGGCACCTTCTGGGCGCTCACCGAGTCAGCCTCCGCGTGTGTGGGGCTGCAGACCCCAGCCAGGGGCCCTGTGAGCCTTGTGCTCTCCGTGCTGTGCTGGGTCTGGACGGTCAAGCAACCGTAAGAATAGGCTTCCAGTTGCCCTCACTTTGCCTCTAATAGAGCCCTCAAGCTGGAGCGCTTGGCAGTGTGCAACCCACCGGCAACTAAGCCCTCCACAAGAACGCCTGGGGACTAGGTGCAAAGGCAAGGCAGGAGTGGAGCTGAGGCCAGGAAGGTGCCAGTAGCATCTCCCACTCTTGCGCAGCCTGCTCCTTCCTGGACCTGAAGCCTAGCCGCGAGGCAAGTCTGGGCAAAGTTCGCCCAGGGCAAAGCAGCCTCACGCCAGCACTCTGCCAGATCGGGCCTCTGAGCAGAGCTGGAGCTCTGCCGTACTGGAGGTGCACTCGGCTCCACCAAAGCAGTGATTGCATCAGCACGCATCTGTGCTGCCTCCTCTTCTCCCAAGGAGGCTTGCTTCCCGCATGCTGTGCACTAGGCTTCCAGGCGGGGGCGCCCCGCGCCTCCTACAGGTCTTGGCTGGTAAGCTGCTTCCCTGAGCTGGGGCTGTGGACGGGAGCCCAGAAACGCAGGGGCAGGCCCAAACCACCTGCACACGTCTCTGCTGGGGAGGAGAGCACTAGGGAAATGACGTCTGTCAGGCACCTTCTGGACGCTCACCGAGTCAGCCTCCGCGTGTGTGGGGCTGCAAACCCAAGCCAGGGGCCCTGTGAGCCTTGTGCTCTCCGTGCTGTGCTGAGTCTGGGTGGTCAAGCAACCGTAAGAATAGACTTCCAGTTGCCCTCACTTTGCCTCTAATAGAGCCCTCAAGCTGGAGCGCTTAACAGTGTGCAATCCCTCGGCAACTAAGCCCTCCACAATAACGCCTGGGAACTAGGTGCAAAGGCAAGGCAGGAGTGGAGCTGAGGCCAGGAAGGCGCCAGTAGCATCTCCCAGTCTCGCGCAGCCCGCTCCTTTCTGGACTGGAAGCCTAGCCGCGAGGCAAGTCTGGGCAAAGCTCGCCCAGGGCAGAGCAGCCTCACGCAAGCACTCTGCCAGATCGGGCCTCTGAGCAGAGCTGGAGCTCTGCCGTACTGGAGGCGAACTCGGCTCCGCCCAAGCAGTGATTGCAGCCCTATGCATCTGGGCTGCCTCCTCTTCTCCCAGGAGGCTCGCTTCCCGCATGCTGTGCACGAGGCTTCCAGGCGGGGGCGCCCCGCGCCTCCTACACGTCTTGGCTGAGGAGCTGCTTCCCTGAGCTGGGGCTGTGGACGGGAGCCCAGACACGCAGGGGCAGTCCCCAACCACCTGCACACATCTCTGCTGGGGAGGAGAGCACTAGGGAAATGACGTCTGTCAGGCACCTTCTGAGCGCTCACCGAGTCAGCCTCCGCGTGTGTGGGGCTGCAGACCCAAGCCAGGGGCCCTGTGAGCCTTGTGCTCTCCGTGCTGTGCTGAGTCTGGGCGGTCAAGCAACCGCTGAAGGAGCCCTGCAATTGCCCTCCCATTGCCTCTAATAGAGTCCTCACTGCTGGAGCGCTTGGCAGTGTGCAACCCACCGGCAACTAAGCCCTCCACAAGAACGCCTGGGGACTAGGTGCAAAGGCAAGGCAGGAGTGGAGCTGAGGCCAGGAAGGCGCCACTAGCATCTCCCAGTATCGCGCAGCCTGCTCCTTCCTGGACTGGAAGCCTAGCCGAGAGGCAAGTCTGGGCAAGGCTCGCCCAGGGTAGAGCAGCCTCACGCCAGCAACTCTGCGTGATCGGGCCTCTGAGCAGTGCTGGAGCTCTGCCGTACTGGAGGCGCACTCGGCTCCGCCAAAGCAGTGAATGCAGCCGCACACAGCAGGGCTGCCTTCTCTTCTCCCGAGGAGGCTCGCTTCCCGCATGCTGTAAACTAGGCTTCCAGGCGGGGCCCCCTGCGCCTCCCACAGGTCTTGGCTCAGGAGCTGCTTCCCTGAGTTGGGGCTGTGGACGGGAGCCCAGACACGCAGGGGCAGGCCCCAACCACCTGCACACGTCTCTGCTGGGGAGGAGAGCACTAGGGAAATGACGTCTGTCAGGCACCTTCTGGGCGCTCACCGAGTCAGCCTCCGCGTGTGTGGGGCTGCAGACCCCAGCCAGGGGCCCTGTGAGCCTTGTGCTCTCCGTGCTGTGCTGAGTCTGGGCGGTCAAGTAACCGTAAGAATAGACTTCCAGTTGCCCTCACATTGCATCTAATAGAGCCCTCAAGCTGGAGCGCTTGGCAGTGTGCAACCCACCGGCAACTAAGCCCTCCACAAGAACGCCTGGGGACTAGGTGCAAAGGCAAGGCAGGAGTGGAGCTGAGGCCAGGAAGGCGCCAGTAGCATCTCCCAGTCTTGCGCAGCCTGCTCCTTCCTGGACCTGAAGCCTAGCCGCGAGGCAAGTCTGGGCAAGGCTCGCCCAGGGCAGAGCAGCCTCACGCCAGCACTCTGCCAGATCGGGCCTCTGAGCAGAGCTGGAGCTCTGCCGTACTGGAGGTGCACTCGGCTCCAACAAAGCAGTGATTGCATCCGCACGCATCTGTGCTGCCTCCTCTTCTCCCAAGGAGGCTTGCTTCCCGCATGCTGTGCACTAGGCTTCCAGGCGGGGGCGCCCCGCGCCTCCTACAGGTCTTGGCTGGTAAGCTGCTTCCCTGAGCTGGGGCTGTGGACGGGAGCCCAGACACGCAGGGGCAGGCCCAAACCACCTGCACACGTCTCTGCTGGGGAGGAGAGCACTAGGGAAATGACGTCTGTCAGGCACCTTCTGGGCGCTCACCGAGTCAGCCTCCGCGTGTGTGGGGCTGCAGACCCCAGCCAGGGGCCCTGTGAGCCTTGTGCTCTCCGTGCTGTGCTGAGTCTGGGCGGTCAAGCAACCGCTGCAGGAGCCCTGCAGTTGCCCTCCCATTTCCTCTAATAGAGCCCTCACTTCTGGAGCGCTTGGCAGTGTGCAACCCACCGGCAACTAAGCCCTCCACAAGAAGGCCTGGGGACTAGGTGCAAAGGCAAGGCAGGAGTGGAGCTGAGGCCAGGAAGGCGCCAGTAGCATCTCCCAGTCTCGCACAGCCTGCTCCTTCCTTGACTGGAAGCCTAGCCTCGAGGCAAGTCTGGGCAAGGCTCGCCCAGGGCAGAGCAGCCTCACGCCAGCAACTCTGCCAGATCGGGCCTCTGAGCAGAGCTGGAGCTCTGCTGTACTGGAGGCGCACTCGGCTCCGCCAAAGCAGTGAATGCAGCCGCACACAGCAGGGCTGCCTTCTCTTCTCCCGAGGAGGCTCGCTTCCCGCATGCTGTAAACTAGGCTTCCACGCGGGTCCCCCTGCACCTCCCACAGGTCTTATTTCAGGAGCTGCTTCCCTGAGCTGGTGCTGTGGATGGGAACCCAGACACGCAGGGGCAGGGCCCAACCACCTGCACACGTCTCTGTTGGGGAGGAGAGCACTAGGGAAATGACGTCTGTCAGGCACCTTCTGGGCGCTCACCGAGTCAGCCTCCGCGTGTGTGGGGCTGCAGACCCCAGCCAGGGGCCCTGTGAGCCTTGTGCTCTCCGTGCTGTGCTGAGTCTGGGCGGTCAAGCAACCGTAAGAATAGACTTCCAGTTGCCCTCACTTTCCCTTTAATAGAGCCCTCAACCTGGAGCGCTTGGCAGTGTGCAACCCACCGGCAACTAAGCCCTCCACAAGAACGCCTGGGGACTAGGTGCAAAGGCAAGGCAGGAGTGGAGGTGAGGCCAGGAAGGCGCCAGTAGCATCTCCCAGTCTCGCGCAGCCCGCTCCTTTCTGGACTGGAAGCCTAGCCGCGAGGCAAGTCTGGGCAAGGCTCGCCCAGGGCAGAGCAGCCTCACGCAAGCACTCTGCCAGATCGGGCCTCTGAGCAGAGCTGGAGCTCTGCCGTACTGGAGGCGCACTCGGCTCCGCCCAAGCTGTGATTGCAGCCCCACGCATCTGGGCTGCCTCCTCTTCTCCCAAGGAGGCTCGCTTCCCGCATGCTTTACACGAGGCTTCCAGGCGGGGGCGCCCCGCGCCTCCTACAGGTCTTGGCTGAGGAGCTGCTTCCCTGAGCTGGGGCTGTGGACGGGAGCCCAGACACGCGGGGTCAGGAACAAACCAATTGCACACGTCTCTGCTGGGGAGGAGAGCACTAGGGAAATGACGTCTGTCAGGCACCTTCTGGGCGCTCACCGAGTCAGCCTCCGCGTGTGTGGGGCTGCAGACCCCAGCCAGGGGCCCTGTGAGCCTTGTGCTCTCCGTGCTGTGCTGGGTCTGGACGGTCAAGCAACCGTAAGAATAGGCTTCCAGTTGCCCTCACTTTGCCTCTAATAGAGCCCTCAAGCTGGAGCGCTTGGCAGTGTGCAACCCACCGGCAACTAAGCCCTCCACAAGAACGCCTGGGGACTAGGTGCAAAGGCAAGACAGGAGTGGAGCTGAGGCCAGGAAGGTGCCAGTAGCATCTCCCACTCTTGCGCAGCCTGCTCCTTCCTGGACCTGAAGCCTAGCCGCGAGGCAAGTCTGGGCAAGGCTCGCCCAGGGCAGAGCAGCCTCACGCCAGCACTCTGCCAGATCGGGCCTCTGAGCAGAGCTAGAGCTCTGCCGTACTGGAGGTGCACTCGGCTCCACCAAAGCAGTGATTGCATCAGCACGCATCTGTGCTGCCTCCTCTTCTCCCAAGGAGGCTTGCTTCCCGCATGCTGTGCACTAGGCTTCCAGGCGGGGGCGCCCCGCGCCTCCTACAGGTCTTGGCTGGTAAGCTGCTTCCCTGAGATGGGGCTGTGGACGGGAGCCCATACACGCAGGGGCAGGCCCAAACCACCTGCACACGTCTCTGCTGGGGAGGAGAGCACTAGGGAAATGACGTCTGTCAGGCACCTTCTGGGCGCTCACCGAGTCAGCCTCCGCGTGTGTGGGGCTGCAGACCCCAGCCAGGGGCCCTGTGAGCCTTGTGCTCTCCGTGCTGTGCTGAGTCTGGGCGGTCAAGCAACCGCTGCAGGAGCCCTGCAGTTGCCCTCCCATTGCCTCTAATAGAGCCCTCACTGCTGGAGCGCTTGGCAGTGTGCAACCCACCGGCAACTAAGCCCTCCACAAGAAGGCCTGGGGACTAGGTGCAAAGGCAAGGCAGGAGTGGAGCTGAGGCCAGGAAGGCGCCAGTAGCATCTCCCAGTCTCGCGCAGCCTGCTCCTTCCTTGACTGGAAGCCTAGCCTCGAGGCAAGTCTGGGCAAGGCTCGCCCAGGGCAGAGCAGCCTCACGCCAGCAACTCTGCCAGATCGGGCCTCTGAGCAGAGCTGGAGCTCTGCTGTACTGGAGGCGCACTCGGCTCCGCCAAAGCAGTGAATGCAGCCGCACACAGCAGGGCTGCCTTCTCTTCTCCCGAGGAGGCTCGCTTCCCGCATGCTGTAAACTAGGCTTCCACGCGGGTCCCCCTGCACCTCCCACAGGTCTTATTTCAGGAGCTGCTTCCCTGAGCTGGGGCTGTGGACGGGAACCCAGACACGCAGGTGCAGGCCCAAAACACCTGCACACGTCTCTGCTGGGGAGGTGAGCACTAGAGAAATGACGTCTGTCAGACACCTTCTGGGCGCTCACCGAGTCAGCCTCCGTGTGTGTGGCGCTGCAGACCCCAGCCAGGGGCCCTGTGAGCCTTGTGGTCTCCGTGCTGTGCTGAGTCTGGGCGGTCAAGCAACCGTAAGAATAGACTTCCAGTTGCCCTCACTTTGCCTCTAATAGAGCCCTCAAGCTGGAGCGCTTGGCAGTGTGCAACCCAGGGGCAACTAAGCCCTCCACAACAACGCCTGGGGACTAGGTGCAAAGGCAAGGCAGGAGTGGAGCTGAGGCCAGGAAGGCGCCAGTAGCATCTCCCAGTCTCGCGCAGCCTGCTGCTTCCTGGACTGGAAGCCTAGCCGAGAGGCAAGTCTGGGCAAGGCTCGCCCAGGGCAAAGCAGCCTCACGCCAGCAACTCTGCCAGATCGGGCCTCTGAGCAGAGCTGGAGCTCTGCCGTACTGGAGGCGCACTCGGCTCCGCCAAAGCAGTGAATGCAGCCGCACACAGCAGGGCTGCCTTCTCTTCTCCCAAGGAGGCTCGCTTCCGGCATGCTGTAAACTAGGCTTCCAGGCGGGGCCCCCTGCGCCTCCCACAGGTCTTGGCTCAGTAGCTGCTTCCCTGAGCTGGGGCTGTGGACGGGAGCCCAGACACGCAGGGGCAGGCCCCACCACCTGCACACGTCTCTGCTGGGGAGGAGAGCACTAGGGAAATGACGTCTGTCAGGCACCTTCTGGGCGCTAACCGAGTCAGCCTCCGCGGGTGTGGGGCTGCAGACCCCATCCAGGGGCCCTGTGAGCCTTGTTCTCTCCGTGCTGTGCTGAGTCTTGGCGGTCAAGCAACCGTAAGAATTGACTTCCAGTTGCCCTCACTTTGCCTCTAATTGAGCCCTCAAGCTGGAGCGCTTGGCAGTGTGCAACCTACCGGCAACTAAGCCCTCCACAAGAACGCCTGGGCACTAGGTGCAAAGGCAAGGCAGGAGTGGAGCTGAGGCCAGGAAGGCGCCAGTAGCATCTCCCAGTCTCGCACAGCCTGCTCCTTCCTGGACTGGAAGCCTAGCCATGAGGCAAGTCTGGGCAAGGCTCGCCCACGGCAGAGCAGCCTCAAGCCAGCAACTCTGCCAGATCGGGCCTCTGAGCAGTGCTTGAGCCATGCCGAACTGGAGGCGCACTCGGCTCCGCCAAAGCATTGAATACAGCCGCACGCATCTGGGCTGCCTCCTCTTCCCCCAAGGAGGCTTCCTTCCCGCATGCTGTACACTAGGCTTCCAGGCGGGGGCGCCCCGCGCCTCCTACAGGTCTTGGCTGAGGAGCTGCTTCCCTGAGCTGGGGCTGTGGACGGGAGCCCAGACACGCAGGGTCAGGAACAAACCAACTGCACACGTCTCTGCTGGGGAGGAGAGCACTAGGGAAATGACTTCTGTCAGGCACCTTCTGGGCGCTCACCGAGTCAGCCTCCGCGTGTGTGGGGTTGCAGACCCCAGCCAGGGGCCCTGTGAGCCTTGTGCTCTCCGTGCTGTGCTGAGTCTGGGCGGTCAAGCAACCGTAAGAATAGACTTCCAGTTGCCCTCACTTTGCCTCTAATAGAGCCCTCAAGCTGGAGCGTTTGGCAGTGTGCAACCCACCGGCAACTAAGCCCTCCACAAGAACGCCTGGGGACTAGGTGCAAAGGCAAGGCAGGAGTGGAGCTGAGGCCAGGAAGGCGCCAGTAGCATCTCCCAGTCTTGCGCAGCCTGCTCCTTCCTGGACTGGAAGCCTAGCCGCGAGGCAAGTCTGGGCAAGGCTCGCCCAGGGCAGAGCAGCCTCACGCCAGCACTCTGCCAGATCAGGCCTCTGAGCAGAGCTGGAGCTCTGCCGTACTGGAGGTGCACTCGGCTCCACCAAAGCAGTGATTGCAGCCGCACGCATCTGGGCTGCCTCCTCTTCTCCCAAGGAGGCTTGCTTCCCGCATGCTGTGCACTAGGCTTCCAGGCGGGGGCGCCCCGCGCCTCCTACAGGTCTTGGCTGGTAAGCTGCTTCCCTGAGCTGGGGCTGTGGACGGGAGCCCAGACACGCAGGGGCAGGCCCAAACCACCTGCACACGTCTCTGCTGGGGAGGAGAGCACTAGGGAAATGACGTCTGTCAGGCACCTTCTGGGCGCTCACCGAGTCAGCCTCCGCGTGTGTGGGGCTGCAGACCCCAGCCAGGGGCCCTGTGAGCCTTGTGCTCTCCGTGCTGTGCTGAGTCTGGGCGGTCAAGCAACCGCTGCAGGAGCCCTGCAGTTGCCCTCCCATTGCCTCTAATAGAGCCCTCACTGCTGGAGCGCTTGGCAGTGTGCAACCCACCGACAACTAAGCCCTCCACAAGAAGGCCTGGGGACTAGGTGCAAAGGCAAGGCAGGAGTGGAGCTGAGGCCAGGAAGGCGCCAGTAGCATCTCCCAGTCTCGCGCAGCCTGCTGCTTCCTGGACTGGAAGCCTAGCCGAGAGGCAAGTCTGGGCAAGGCTCGCCCAGGGCAGAGCAGCCTCACGCCAGCAACTCTGCCAGATCGGGCCTCTGAGCAGAGCTGGAGCTCTACTGTACTGGAGGCGCACTCGGCTCCGCCAAAGCAGTGAATGCAGCCGCACACAGCAGGGCTGCCTTCTCTTCTCCCGAGGAGGCTCGCTTCCCGCATGCTGTAAACTAGGCTTCCACGCGGGTCCCCCTGCACCTCCCACAGGTCTTATTTCAGGAGCTGCTTCCCTGAGCTGGGGCTGTGGACGGGAACCCAGACACGCAGGTGCAGGCCCAAAACACCTGCACACGTCTCTGGTGGGGAGGTGAGCACTAGAGAAATGACGTCTGTCAGACACCTTCTGGGCGCTCACCGAGTCAGCCTCCGTGTGTGTGGGGCTGCAGACCCCAGCCAGGGGCCCTGTGAGCCTTGTGGTCTCCGTGCTGTGCTGAGTCTGGGCGGTCAAGCAACCGTAAGAATAGACTTCCAGTTGCCCTCACTTTGCCTCTAATAGAGCCCTCAAGCTGGAGCGCTTGGCAGTGTGCAACCCAGTGGCAACTAAGCCCTCCACAACAACGCCTGGGGACTAGGTGCAAAGGCAAGGCAGGAGTGGAGCTGAGACCAGGAAGGCGCCAGTAGCATCTCCCAGTCTCGCGCAGCCTGCTGCTTCCTGGACTGGAAGCCTAGCCGAGAGGCAAGTCTGGGCAAGGCTCGCCCAGGGCAAAGCAGCCTCACGCCAGCAACTCTGCCAGATCGGGCCTCTGAGCAGAGCTGGAGCTCTGCCGTACTGGAGGCGCACTCGGCTCCGCCAAAGCAGTGAATGCAGCCGCACACAGCAGGGCTGCCTTCTCTTCTCCCAAGGAGGCTCGCTTCCGGCATGCTGTAAACTAGGCTTCCAGGCGGGGCCCCCTGCGCCTCCCACAGGTCTTGGCTCAGTAGCTGCTTCCCTGAGCTGGGGCTGTGGACGGGAGCCCAGACACGCAGGGGCAGGCCCCACCACCTGCACACGTCTCTGCTGGGGAGGAGAGCACTAGGGAAATGACGTCTGTCAGGCACCTTCTGGGCGCTCACCGAGTCAGCCTCCGCGTGTGTGGGGCTGCAGACCCCATCCAGGGGCCCTGTGAGCCTTGTTCTCTCCGTGCTGTGCTGAGTCTTGGCGGTCAAGCAACCGTAAGAATAGACTTCCAGTTGCCCTCACTTTGCCTCTAATTGAGCCCTCAAGCTGGAGCGCTTGGCAGTGTGCAACCTACCGGCAACTAAGCCCTCCACAAGAACGCCTGGGCACTAGGTGCAAAGGCAAGGCAGGAGTGGAGCTGAGGCCAGGAAGGCCCCAGTAGCATCTCCCAGTCTCGCACAGCCTGCTCCTTCCTGGACTGGAAGACTAGCCATGAGGCAAGTCTGGGCAAGGCTCGCCCACGGCAGAGCAGCCTCAAGCCAGCAACTCTGCCAGATCGGGCCTCTGAGCAGTGCTTGAGCCATGCCGAACTGGAGGCGCACTCGGCTCCGCCAAAGCATTGAATACAGCCGCACGCATCTGGGCTGCCTCCTCTTCCCCCAAGGAGGCTTCCTTCCCGCATGCTGTACACTAGGCTTCCAGGCGGGGGCGCCCCGCGCCTCCTACAGGTCTTGGCTGAGGAGCTGCTTCCCTGAGCTGGGGCTGTGGACGGGAGCCCAGACACGCAGGGTCAGGAACAAACCAACTGCACACGTCTCTGCTGGGGAGGAGAGCACTAGGGAAATGACTTCTGTCAGGCACCTTCTGGGCGCTCACCGAGTCAGCCTCCGCGTGTGTGGGGTTGCAGACCCCAGCCAGGGGCCCTGTGAGCCTTGTGCTCTCCGTGCTGTGCTGAGTCTGGGCGGTCAAGCAACCGTAAGAATAGACTTCCAGTTGCCCTCACTTTGCCTCTAATAGAGCCCTCAAGCTGGAGCGTTTGGCAGTGTGCAACCCACCGGCAACTAAGCCCTCCACAAGAACGCCTGGGGACTAGGTGCAAAGGCAAGGCAGGAGTGGAGCTGAGGCCAGGAAGGCGCCAGTAGCATCTCCCAGTCTCGCGCAGCCTGCTCCTTCCTGGACTGGAAGCCTAGCCGCGAGGCAAGTCTGGGCAAGGCTCGCCCAGGGCAGAGCAGCCTCACGCCAGCACTCTGCCAAATCGGACCTCTGAGCAGAGCTGGAGCTCTGCCGTACTGGAGGTGCACTCGGCTCCACCAAAGCAGTGATTGCAGCCGCACGCATCTGGGCTGCCTCCTCTTCTCCCAAGGAGGCTTGCTTCCCGCATGCTGTACACTAGGCTTCCAGGCGGGGGCGCCCCGCGCCTCCTACAGGTCTTGGCGGAGGAGCTACTTCCCTGAGCTGGGGCTGTGGACGGGAGCCCAGACACGCAGGGTCAGGAACAAACCAACTGCACACGTCTCTGCTGGGGAGGAGAGCACTAGGGAAATGACGTCTGTCAGGCACCTTCTGGGCGCTCACCGAGTCAGCCTCCGCGTGTGTGGGGCTGCAGACCCCAGCCAGGGGCCCTGTGAGCCTTGTGCTCTCCGTGCTGTGCTGGGTCTGGACGGTCAAGCAACCGTAAGAATAGACTTCCAGTTGTCCTCACTTTGCCTCTAATAGAGCCCTCAAGCTGGAGCGCTTGGAGGTGTGCAACCCACCGGCAACTAAGCCCTCCACAAGAACGCCTGGGGACTAGGTGCAAAGGCAAGGCAGGAGTGGAGCTGAGGCCAGGAAGGCGCCAGTAGCATCTCCCAGTCTCGCGCAGCCCGCTCCTTTCTGGACTAGAAGCCTAGCCGCGAGGCAAGTCTGGGCAAGGCTCGCCCAGGGCAGAGCAGCCTCACGCCAGCACTCTGCCAGATCAGGCCTCTGAGCAGAGCTGGAGCTCTGCCGTACTGGAGGTGCACTCGGCTCCACCAAAGCAGTGATTGCAGCCGCACGCATCTGGGCTGCCTCCTCTTCTCCCAAGGAGGCTCGCTTCCCGCATGCTGTGCACTAGGCTTCCAGGCGGGGGCGCCCCGAACCTCCTACAGGTTTTGGCTGAGAAGCTGCTTCCCTAAGCTAGGGCTGTGGACGGGAGCCCAGACACGCAGGGGCAGGCCCCAACCACCTGCACACGTCTCTGCTGGGGAGGAGAGCACTAGGGAAATGACGTCTGTCAGGCACCTTCTGGGCGCTCACCGAGTCAGCCTCCGCGTGTGTGGGGCTGCAGACCCCAGCCAGGGGCCCTGTGAGCCTTGTGCTCTCTGTGCTGTGCTGTGTCTGGGCGGTCAAGCAACCGCTGGAGAAGCCCTGCAGTTGCCCTCCCATTGCCTCTAATGGAGCCCTCACTGCTGGAGCCCTTGGCAGTGTGCAACCCACCGGCAACTAAGCCAACCACAAGAACGCCTAGGGACTAGGTGCAAAGGCAAGGCAGGAGTGGAGCTGAGGCCAGGAAGGCGCCAGTAGCATCTCCCAGTCTCGCGCAGCCTGCTCCTTCCTGGACTGGAAGCCTAGCCGCGAGGCAAGTCTGGGCAAGGCTCGCCCAGGGCAGAGCAGCCTCACGCCAGCACTCTGCCAAATCGGACCTCTGAGCAGAGCTGGAGCTCTGCCGTACTGGAGGTGCACTCGGCTCCACCAAAGCAGTGATTGCAGCCGCACGCATCTGGGCTGCCTCCTCTTCTCCCAAGGAGGCTTGCTTCCCGCATGCTGTACACTAGGCTTCCAGGCGGGGGCGCCCCGCGCCTCCTACAGGTCTTGGCAGAGGAGCTGCTTCCCTGAGCTGGGGCTGTGGACGGGAGCCCAGACACGCAGGGTCAGGAACAAACCAACTGCACACGTCTCTGCTGGGGAGGAGAGCACTAGGGAAATGACGTCTGTCAGGCACCTTCTGGGCGCTCACCGAGTCAGCCTCCGCGTGTGTGGGGCTGCAGACCCCAGCCAGGGGCCCTGTGAGCCTTGTGCTCTCCGTGCTGTGCTGGGTCTGGACGGTCAAGCAACCGTAAGAATAGACTTCCAGTTGCCCTCACTTTGCCTCTAATAGAGCCCTCAAGCTGGAGCGCTTGGAGGTGTGCAACCCACCGGCAACTAAGCCCTCCACAAGAACGCCTGGGGACTAGGTGCAAAGGCAAGGCAGGAGTGGAGCTGAGGCCAGGAAGGCGCCAGTAGCATCTCCCAGTCTCGCGCAGCCCGCTCCTTTCTGAACTAGAAGCCCAGCCGCGAGGCAAGTCGCGCAAGGCTCGCCCAGGGCAGAGCAGCCCCACGCCAGCACTCTGCCAGATCGGGCCTCTGAGCAGAGCTGGAGCTCTGCCGTACTGGAGGTGCACTCGGCTCCACCAAAGCAGTGATTGCAGCCGCACGCATCTGGGCTGCCTCCTCTTCTCCCAATAAGGCTCGCTTCCCACATGCTGTGCACTAGGCTTCCAGGCGGGGGCGCCCCGCTCCTCCTACAAGTCTTGGCTGAGAAGCTGCTTACCTGAGCTGGGGCTATGGACGGGAGCCCAGACACGCAGGGGCAGGCCCCAACCACCTGCACACGTCTCTGCTGGGGAGGAGAGCACTAGGGAAATGACGTCTGTCAGGCACCTTCTGGGCGCTCACCGAGTCAGCCTCCGCGTGTGTGGGGCTGCAGACCCCAGCCAGGGGCCCTGTGAGCCTTGTGCTCTCCGTGCTGTGCTGAGTCTGGGCGGTCAAACAACTGCTGGAGGAGCCCTGCAGTTGCCCTCCCATTGCCTCTAATAGAGCCCTCACTGCTGGAGCGCTTGGCAGTGTGCAACCCACCGGCAACTAAGCCCTCCACAAGAACGCCTGGGGACTAGGTGCAAAGGCAAGGCAGGAGTGGAGCTGAGGCCAGGAAGGCGCCAGTAGCATCTCCCAGTCTTGCGCAGCCTGCTCCTTCCTGGACCTGAAGCCTAGCCGCGAGGCAAGTCTGGGCAAGGCTCGCCCAGGGCAGAGCAGCCTCACGCCAGCACTCTGCCAGATCGGGCCTCTGAGCAGAGCTGGAGCTCTGCCGTACTGGAGGTGCACTCGGCTCCAACAAAGCAGTGATTGCATCCGCACGCATCTGTGCTGCCTCCTCTTCTCCCAAGGAGGCTTGCTTCCCGCATGCTGTGCACTAGGCTTCCAGGCGGGGGCGCCCCGCGCCTCCTACAGGTCTTGGCTGGTAAGCTGCTTCCCTGAGCTGGGGCTGTGGACGGGAGCCCAGACACGCAGGGGCAGGCCCAAACCACCTGCACACGTCTCTGCTGGGGAGGAGAGCACTAGGGAAATGACGTCTGTCAGGCACCTTCTGGGCGCTCACCGAGTCAGCCTCCGCGTGTGTGGGGCTGCAGACCCCAGCCAGGGGCCCTGTGAGCCTTGTGCTCTCCGTGCTGTGCTGAGTCTGGGCGGTCAAGCAACCGCTGCAGGAGCCCTGCAGTTGCCCTCCCATTTCCTCTAATAGAGCCCTCACTTCTGGAGCGCTTGGCAGTGTGCAACCCACCGGCAACTAAGCCCTCCACAAGAAGGCCTGGGGACTAGGTGCAAAGGCAAGGCAGGAGTGGAGCTGAGGCCAGGAAGGCGCCAGTAGCATCTCCCAGTCTCGCACAGCCTGCTCCTTCCTTGACTGGAAGCCTAGCCTCGAGGCAAGTCTGGGCAAGGCTCGCCCAGGGCAGAGCAGCCTCACGCCAGCAACTCTGCCAGATCGGGCCTCTGAGCAGAGCTGGAGCTCTGCTGTACTGGAGGCGCACTCGGCTCCGCCAAAGCAGTGAATGCAGCCGCACACAGCAGGGCTGCCTTCTCTTCTCCCGAGGAGGCTCGCTTCCCGCATGCTGTAAACTAGGCTTCCACGCGGGTCCCCCTGCACCTCCCACAGGTCTTATTTCAGGAGCTGCTTCCCTGAGCTGGTGCTGTGGATGGGAACCCAGACACGCAGGGGCAGGGCCCAACCACCTGCACACGTCTCTGTTGGGGAGGAGAGCACTAGGGAAATGACGTCTGTCAGGCACCTTCTGGGCGCTCACCGAGTCAGCCTCCGCGTGTGTGGGGCTGCAGACCCCAGCCAGGGGCCCTGTGAGCCTTGTGCTCTCCGTGCTGTGCTGAGTCTGGGCGGTCAAGCAACCGTAAGAATAGACTTCCAGTTGCCCTCACTTTCCCTTTAATAGAGCCCTCAACCTGGAGCGCTTGGCAGTGTGCAACCCACCGGCAACTAAGCCCTCCACAAGAACGCCTGGGGACTAGGTGCAAAGGCAAGGCAGGAGTGGAGGTGAGGCCAGGAAGGCGCCAGTAGCATCTCCCAGTCTCGCGCAGCCCGCTCCTTTCTGGACTGGAAGCCTAGCCGCGAGGCAAGTCTGGGCAAGGCTCGCCCAGGGCAGAGCAGCCTCACGCAAGCACTCTGCCAGATCGGGCCTCTGAGCAGAGCTGGAGCTCTGCCGTACTGGAGGCGCACTCGGCTCCGCCCAAGCTGTGATTGCAGCCCCACGCATCTGGGCTGCCTCCTCTTCTCCCAAGGAGGCTCGCTTCCCGCATGCTTTACACGAGGCTTCCAGGCGGGGGCGCCCCGCGCCTCCTACAGGTCTTGGCTGAGGAGCTGCTTCCCTGAGCTGGGGCTGTGGACGGGAGCCCAGACACGCGGGGTCAGGAACAAACCAATTGCACACGTCTCTGCTGGGGAGGAGAGCACTAGGGAAATGACGTCTGTCAGGCACCTTCTGGGCGCTCACCGAGTCAGCCTCCGCGTGTGTGGGGCTGCAGACCCCAGCCAGGGGCCCTGTGAGCCTTGTGCTCTCCGTGCTGTGCTGGGTCTGGACGGTCAAGCAACCGTAAGAATAGACTTCCAGTTGCCCTCACTTTGCCTCTAATAGAGCCCTCAAGCTGGAGCGCTTGGCAGTGTGCAACCCACCGGCAACTAAGCCCTCCACAAGAACGCCTGGGGACTAGGTGCAAAGGCAAGACAGGAGTGGAGCTGAGGCCAGGAAGGTGCCAGTAGCATCTCCCACTCTTGCGCAGCCTGCTCCTTCCTGGACCTGAAGCCTAGCCGCGAGGCAAGTCTGGGCAAGGCTCGCCCAGGGCAGAGCAGCCTCACGCCAGCACTCTGCCAGATCGGGCCTCTGAGCAGAGCTAGAGCTCTGCCGTACTGGAGGTGCACTCGGCTCCACCAAAGCAGTGATTGCATCAGCACGCATCTGTGCTGCCTCCTCTTCTCCCAAGGAGGCTTGCTTCCCGCATGCTGTGCACTAGGCTTCCAGGCGGGGGCGCCCCGCGCCTCCTACAGGTCTTGGCTGGTAAGCTGCTTCCCTGAGATGGGGCTGTGGACGGGAGCCCATACACGCAGGGGCAGGCCCAAACCACCTGCACACGTCTCTGCTGGGGAGGAGAGCACTAGGGAAATGACGTCTGTCAGGCACCTTCTGGGCGCTCACCGAGTCAGCCTCCGCGTGTGTGGGGCTGCAGACCCCAGCCAGGGGCCCTGTGAGCCTTGTGCTCTCCGTGCTGTGCTGAGTCTGGGCGGTCAAGCAACCGCTGCAGGAGCCCTGCAGTTGCCCTCCCATTGCCTCTAATAGAGCCCTCACTGCTGGAGCGCTTGGCAGTGTGCAACCCACCGGCAACTAAGCCCTCCACAAGAAGGCCTGGGGACTAGGTGCAAAGGCAAGGCAGGAGTGGAGCTGAGGCCAGGAAGGCGCCAGTAGCATCTCCCAGTCTCGCGCAGCCTGCTCCTTCCTTGACTGGAAGCCTAGCCTCGAGGCAAGTCTGGGCAAGGCTCGCCCAGGGCAGAGCAGCCTCACGCCAGCAACTCTGCCAGATCGGGCCTCTGAGCAGAGCTGGAGCTCTGCTGTACTGGAGGCGCACTCGGCTCCGCCAAAGCAGTGAATGCAGCCGCACACAGCAGGGCTGCCTTCTCTTCTCCCGAGGAGGCTCGCTTCCCGCATGCTGTAAACTAGGCTTCCACGCGGGTCCCCCTGCACCTCCCACAGGTCTTATTTCAGGAGCTGCTTCCCTGAGCTGGGGCTGTGGACGGGAACCCAGACACGCAGGTGCAGGCCCAAAACACCTGCACACGTCTCTGCTGGGGAGGTGAGCACTAGAGAAATGACGTCTGTCAGACACCTTCTGGGCGCTCACCGAGTCAGCCTCCGTGTGTGTGGCGCTGCAGACCCCAGCCAGGGGCCCTGTGAGCCTTGTGGTCTCCGTGCTGTGCTGAGTCTGGGCGGTCAAGCAACCGTAAGAATAGACTTCCAGTTGCCCTCACTTTGCCTCTAATAGAGCCCTCAAGCTGGAGCGCTTGGCAGTGTGCAACCCAGGGGCAACTAAGCCCTCCACAACAACGCCTGGGGACTAGGTGCAAAGGCAAGGCAGGAGTGGAGCTGAGGCCAGGAAGGCGCCAGTAGCATCTCCCAGTCTCGCGCAGCCTGCTGCTTCCTGGACTGGAAGCCTAGCCGAGAGGCAAGTCTGGGCAAGGCTCGCCCAGGGCAAAGCAGCCTCACGCCAGCAACTCTGCCAGATCGGGCCTCTGAGCAGAGCTGGAGCTCTGCCGTACTGGAGGCGCACTCGGCTCCGCCAAAGCAGTGAATGCAGCCGCACACAGCAGGGCTGCCTTCTCTTCTCCCAAGGAGGCTCGCTTCCGGCATGCTGTAAACTAGGCTTCCAGGCGGGGCCCCCTGCGCCTCCCACAGGTCTTGGCTCAGTAGCTGCTTCCCTGAGCTGGGGCTGTGGACGGGAGCCCAGACACGCAGGGGCAGGCCCCACCACCTGCACACGTCTCTGCTGGGGAGGAGAGCACTAGGGAAATGACGTCTGTCAGGCACCTTCTGGGCGCTAACCGAGTCAGCCTCCGCGGGTGTGGGGCTGCAGACCCCATCCAGGGGCCCTGTGAGCCTTGTTCTCTCCGTGCTGTGCTGAGTCTTGGCGGTCAAGCAACCGTAAGAATTGACTTCCAGTTGCCCTCACTTTGCCTCTAATTGAGCCCTCAAGCTGGAGCGCTTGGCAGTGTGCAACCTACCGGCAACTAAGCCCTCCACAAGAACGCCTGGGCACTAGGTGCAAAGGCAAGGCAGGAGTGGAGCTGAGGCCAGGAAGGCGCCAGTAGCATCTCCCAGTCTCGCACAGCCTGCTCCTTCCTGGACTGGAAGCCTAGCCATGAGGCAAGTCTGGGCAAGGCTCGCCCACGGCAGAGCAGCCTCAAGCCAGCAACTCTGCCAGATCGGGCCTCTGAGCAGTGCTTGAGCCATGCCGAACTGGAGGCGCACTCGGCTCCGCCAAAGCATTGAATACAGCCGCACGCATCTGGGCTGCCTCCTCTTCCCCCAAGGAGGCTTCCTTCCCGCATGCTGTACACTAGGCTTCCAGGCGGGGGCGCCCCGCGCCTCCTACAGGTCTTGGCTGAGGAGCTGCTTCCCTGAGCTGGGGCTGTGGACGGGAGCCCAGACACGCAGGGTCAGGAACAAACCAACTGCACACGTCTCTGCTGGGGAGGAGAGCACTAGGGAAATGACTTCTGTCAGGCACCTTCTGGGCGCTCACCGAGTCAGCCTCCGCGTGTGTGGGGTTGCAGACCCCAGCCAGGGGCCCTGTGAGCCTTGTGCTCTCCGTGCTGTGCTGAGTCTGGGCGGTCAAGCAACCGTAAGAATAGACTTCCAGTTGCCCTCACTTTGCCTCTAATAGAGCCCTCAAGCTGGAGCGTTTGGCAGTGTGCAACCCACCGGCAACTAAGCCCTCCACAAGAACGCCTGGGGACTAGGTGCAAAGGCAAGGCAGGAGTGGAGCTGAGGCCAGGAAGGCGCCAGTAGCATCTCCCAGTCTTGCACAGCCTGCTCCTTCCTGGACTGGAAGCCTAGCCGCGAGGCAAGTCTGGGCAAGGCTCGCCCAGGGCAGAGCAGCCTCACGCCAGCACTCTGCCAGATCGGACCTCTGAGCAGAGCTGGAGCTCTGCCGTACTGGAGGTGCACTCGGCTCCACCAAAGCAGTGATTGCAGCCGCACGCATCTGGACTGCCTCCTCTTCTCCCAAGGAGGCTTGCTTCCCGCATGCTGTACACTAGGCTTCCAGGCGGGGGCGCCCCGCGCCTCCTACAGGTCTTGGCGGAGGAGCTGCTTCCCTGAGCTGGGGCTGTGGACGGGAGCCCAGACACGCAGGGTCAGGAACAAACCACCTGCACACGTCTCTGCTGGGGAGGAGAGCACTAGGTAAATGACGTCTGTCAGGCACCTTCTGGGCGCTCACCGAGTCAGCCTCCGCGTGTGTGGGGCTGCAGACCCCAGCCAGGGGCCCTGTGAGCCTTGTGCTCTCCGTGCTGTGCTGGGTCTGGACGGTCAAGCAACCGTAAGAATAGACTTCCAGTTGCCCTCACTTTGCCTCTAATAGAGCCCTCAAGCTGGAGCGCTTGGAGGTGTGCAACCCACCGGCAACTAAGCCCTCCACAAGAACGCCTGGGGACTAGGTGCAAAGGCAAGGCAGGAGTGGAGCTGAGGCCAGGAAGGCGCCAGTAGCATCTCCCAGTCTCGCGCAGCCCGCTCCTTTCTGGACTAGAAGCCTAGCCGCGAGGCAAGTCTGGGCAAGGCTCGCCCAGGGCAGAGCAGCCTCACGCCAGCACTCTGCCAGATCAGGCCTCTGAGCAGAGCTGGAGCTCTGCCGTACTGGAGGTGCACTCGGCTCCACCAAAGCAGTGATTGCAGCCGCACGCATCTGGGCTGCCTCCTCTTCTCCCAAGGAGGCTTGCTTCCCGCATGCTGTGCACTAGGCTTCCAGGCGGGGGCGCCCCGCGCCTCCTACAGGTCTTGGCTGGTAAGCTGCTTCCCTGAGCTGGGGCTGTGGACGGGAGCCCAGACACGCAGGGGCAGGCCCAAACCACCTGCACACGTCTCTGCTGGGGAGGAGAGCACTAGGGAAATGACGTCTGTCAGGCACCTTCTGGGCGCTCACCGAGTCAGCCTCCGCGTGTGTGGGGCTGCAGACCCCAGCCAGGGGCCCTGTGAGCCTTGTGCTCTCCGTGCTGTGCTGAGTCTGGGCGGTCAAGCAACCGCTGCAGGAGCCCTGCAGTTGCCCTCCCATTGCCTCTAATAGAGCCCTCACTGCTGGAGCGCTTGGCAGTGTGCAACCCACCGACAACTAAGCCCTCCACAAGAAGGCCTGGGGACTAGGTGCAAAGGCAAGGCAGGAGTGGAGCTGAGGCCAGGAAGGCGCCAGTAGCATCTCCCAGTCTCGCGCAGCCTGCTGCTTCCTGGACTGGAAGCCTAGCCGAGAGGCAAGTCTGGGCAAGGCTCGCCCAGGGCAGAGCAGCCTCACGCCAGCAACTCTGCCAGATCGGGCCTCTGAGCAGAGCTGGAGCTCTGCTGTACTGGAGGCGCACTCGGCTCCGCCAAAGCAGTGAATGCAGCCGCACACAGCAGGGCTGCCTTCTCTTCTCCCGAGGAGGCTCGCTTCCCGCATGCTGTAAACTAGGCTTCCACGCGGGTCCCCCTGCACCTCCCACAGGTCTTATTTCAGGAGCTGCTTCCCTGAGCTGGGGCTGTGGACGGGAACCCAGACACGCAGGTGCAGGCCCAAAACACCTGCACACGTCTCTGGTGGGGAGGTGAGCACTAGAGAAATGACGTCTGTCAGACACCTTCTGGGCGCTCACCGAGTCAGCCTCCGTGTGTGTGGGGCTGCAGACCCCAGCCAGGGGCCCTGTGAGCCTTGTGGTCTCCGTGCTGTGCTGAGTCTGGGCGGTCAAGCAACCGTAAGAATAGACTTCCAGTTGCCCTCACTTTGCCTCTAATAGAGCCCTCAAGCTGGAGCGCTTGGCAGTGTGCAACCCAGTGGCAACTAAGCCCTCCACAACAACGCCTGGGGACTAGGTGCAAAGGCAAGGCAGGAGTGGAGCTGAGACCAGGAAGGCGCCAGTAGCATCTCCCAGTCTCGCGCAGCCTGCTGCTTCCTGGACTGGAAGCCTAGCCGAGAGGCAAGTCTGGGCAAGGCTCGCCCAGGGCAAAGCAGCCTCACGCCAGCAACTCTGCCAGATCGGGCCTCTGAGCAGAGCTGGAGCTCTGCCGTACTGGAGGCGCACTCGGCTCCGCCAAAGCAGTGAATGCAGCCGCACACAGCAGGGCTGCCTTCTCTTCTCCCAAGGAGGCTCGCTTCCGGCATGCTGTAAACTAGGCTTCCAGGCGGGGCCCCCTGCGCCTCCCACAGGTCTTGGCTCAGTAGCTGCTTCCCTGAGCTGGGGCTGTGGACGGGAGCCCAGACACGCAGGGGCAGGCCCCACCACCTGCACACGTCTCTGCTGGGGAGGAGAGCACTAGGGAAATGACGTCTGTCAGGCACCTTCTGGGCGCTCACCGAGTCAGCCTCCGCGTGTGTGGGGCTGCAGACCCCATCCAGGGGCCCTGTGAGCCTTGTTCTCTCCGTGCTGTGCTGAGTCTTGGCGGTCAAGCAACCGTAAGAATAGACTTCCAGTTGCCCTCACTTTGCCTCTAATTGAGCCCTCAAGCTGGAGCGCTTGGCAGTGTGCAACCTACCGGCAACTAAGCCCTCCACAAGAACGCCTGGGCACTAGGTGCAAAGGCAAGGCAGGAGTGGAGCTGAGGCCAGGAAGGCCCCAGTAGCATCTCCCAGTCTCGCACAGCCTGCTCCTTCCTGGACTGGAAGACTAGCCATGAGGCAAGTCTGGGCAAGGCTCGCCCACGGCAGAGCAGCCTCAAGCCAGCAACTCTGCCAGATCGGGCCTCTGAGCAGTGCTTGAGCCATGCCGAACTGGAGGCGCACTCGGCTCCGCCAAAGCATTGAATACAGCCGCACGCATCTGGGCTGCCTCCTCTTCCCCCAAGGAGGCTTCCTTCCCGCATGCTGTACACTAGGCTTCCAGGCGGGGGCGCCCCGCGCCTCCTACAGGTCTTGGCTGAGGAGCTGCTTCCCTGAGCTGGGGCTGTGGACGGGAGCCCAGACACGCAGGGTCAGGAACAAACCAACTGCACACGTCTCTGCTGGGGAGGAGAGCACTAGGGAAATGACTTCTGTCAGGCACCTTCTGGGCGCTCACCGAGTCAGCCTCCGCGTGTGTGGGGTTGCAGACCCCAGCCAGGGGCCCTGTGAGCCTTGTGCTCTCCGTGCTGTGCTGAGTCTGGGCGGTCAAGCAACCGTAAGAATAGACTTCCAGTTGCCCTCACTTTGCCTCTAATAGAGCCCTCAAGCTGGAGCGTTTGGCAGTGTGCAACCCACCGGCAACTAAGCCCTCCACAAGAACGCCTGGGGACTAGGTGCAAAGGCAAGGCAGGAGTGGAGCTGAGGCCAGGAAGGCGCCAGTAGCATCTCCCAGTCTCGCGCAGCCTGCTCCTTCCTGGACTGGAAGCCTAGCCGCGAGGCAAGTCTGGGCAAGGCTCGCCCAGGGCAGAGCAGCCTCACGCCAGCACTCTGCCAAATCGGACCTCTGAGCAGAGCTGGAGCTCTGCCGTACTGGAGGTGCACTCGGCTCCACCAAAGCAGTGATTGCAGCCGCACGCATCTGGGCTGCCTCCTCTTCTCCCAAGGAGGCTTGCTTCCCGCATGCTGTACACTAGGCTTCCAGGCGGGGGCGCCCCGCGCCTCCTACAGGTCTTGGCGGAGGAGCTACTTCCCTGAGCTGGGGCTGTGGACGGGAGCCCAGACACGCAGGGTCAGGAACAAACCAACTGCACACGTCTCTGCTGGGGAGGAGAGCACTAGGGAAATGACGTCTGTCAGGCACCTTCTGGGCGCTCACCGAGTCAGCCTCCGCGTGTGTGGGGCTGCAGACCCCAGCCAGGGGCCCTGTGAGCCTTGTGCTCTCCGTGCTGTGCTGGGTCTGGACGGTCAAGCAACCGTAAGAATAGACTTCCAGTTGTCCTCACTTTGCCTCTAATAGAGCCCTCAAGCTGGAGCGCTTGGAGGTGTGCAACCCACCGGCAACTAAGCCCTCCACAAGAACGCCTGGGGACTAGGTGCAAAGGCAAGGCAGGAGTGGAGCTGAGGCCAGGAAGGCGCCAGTAGCATCTCCCAGTCTCGCGCAGCCCGCTCCTTTCTGGACTAGAAGCCTAGCCGCGAGGCAAGTCTGGGCAAGGCTCGCCCAGGGCAGAGCAGCCTCACGCCAGCACTCTGCCAGATCAGGCCTCTGAGCAGAGCTGGAGCTCTGCCGTACTGGAGGTGCACTCGGCTCCACCAAAGCAGTGATTGCAGCCGCACGCATCTGGGCTGCCTCCTCTTCTCCCAAGGAGGCTCGCTTCCCGCATGCTGTGCACTAGGCTTCCAGGCGGGGGCGCCCCGAACCTCCTACAGGTTTTGGCTGAGAAGCTGCTTCCCTAAGCTAGGGCTGTGGACGGGAGCCCAGACACGCAGGGGCAGGCCCCAACCACCTGCACACGTCTCTGCTGGGGAGGAGAGCACTAGGGAAATGACGTCTGTCAGGCACCTTCTGGGCGCTCACCGAGTCAGCCTCCGCGTGTGTGGGGCTGCAGACCCCAGCCAGGGGCCCTGTGAGCCTTGTGCTCTCTGTGCTGTGCTGTGTCTGGGCGGTCAAGCAACCGCTGGAGAAGCCCTGCAGTTGCCCTCCCATTGCCTCTAATGGAGCCCTCACTGCTGGAGCCCTTGGCAGTGTGCAACCCACCGGCAACTAAGCCAACCACAAGAACGCCTAGGGACTAGGTGCAAAGGCAAGGCAGGAGTGGAGCTGAGGCCAGGAAGGCGCCAGTAGCATCTCCCAGTCTCGCGCAGCCTGCTCCTTCCTGGACTGGAAGCCTAGCCGCGAGGCAAGTCTGGGCAAGGCTCGCCCAGGGCAGAGCAGCCTCACGCCAGCACTCTGCCAAATCGGACCTCTGAGCAGAGCTGGAGCTCTGCCGTACTGGAGGTGCACTCGGCTCCACCAAAGCAGTGATTGCAGCCGCACGCATCTGGGCTGCCTCCTCTTCTCCCAAGGAGGCTTGCTTCCCGCATGCTGTACACTAGGCTTCCAGGCGGGGGCGCCCCGCGCCTCCTACAGGTCTTGGCAGAGGAGCTGCTTCCCTGAGCTGGGGCTGTGGACGGGAGCCCAGACACGCAGGGTCAGGAACAAACCAACTGCACACGTCTCTGCTGGGGAGGAGAGCACTAGGGAAATGACGTCTGTCAGGCACCTTCTGGGCGCTCACCGAGTCAGCCTCCGCGTGTGTGGGGCTGCAGACCCCAGCCAGGGGCCCTGTGAGCCTTGTGCTCTCCGTGCTGTGCTGGGTCTGGACGGTCAAGCAACCGTAAGAATAGACTTCCAGTTGCCCTCACTTTGCCTCTAATAGAGCCCTCAAGCTGGAGCGCTTGGAGGTGTGCAACCCACCGGCAACTAAGCCCTCCACAAGAACGCCTGGGGACTAGGTGCAAAGGCAAGGCAGGAGTGGAGCTGAGGCCAGGAAGGCGCCAGTAGCATCTCCCAGTCTCGCGCAGCCCGCTCCTTTCTGAACTAGAAGCCCAGCCGCGAGGCAAGTCGCGCAAGGCTCGCCCAGGGCAGAGCAGCCCCACGCCAGCACTCTGCCAGATCGGGCCTCTGAGCAGAGCTGGAGCTCTGCCGTACTGGAGGTGCACTCGGCTCCACCAAAGCAGTGATTGCAGCCGCACGCATCTGGGCTGCCTCCTCTTCTCCCAATAAGGCTCGCTTCCCACATGCTGTGCACTAGGCTTCCAGGCGGGGGCGCCCCGCTCCTCCTACAAGTCTTGGCTGAGAAGCTGCTTACCTGAGCTGGGGCTATGGACGGGAGCCCAGACACGCAGGGGCAGGCCCCAACCACCTGCACACGTCTCTGCTGGGGAGGAGAGCACTAGGGAAATGACGTCTGTCAGGCACCTTCTGGGCGCTCACCGAGTCAGCCTCCGCGTGTGTGGGGCTGCAGACCCCAGCCAGGGGCC
This sequence comes from Capricornis sumatraensis, assembly GCF_032405125.1. Classification (NCBI taxonomy): domain Eukaryota; kingdom Metazoa; phylum Chordata; class Mammalia; order Artiodactyla; family Bovidae; genus Capricornis; species Capricornis sumatraensis. The sequence goes on along the minus strand of NW_027184617.1, from coordinate 647,344 downwards.
CTGTGAGCCTTGTGCTCTCCGTGCTGTGCTGAGTCTGGGCGGTCAAACAACTGCTGGAGGAGCCCTGCAGTTGCCCTCCCATTGCCTCTAATAGAGCCCTCACTGCTGGAGCGCTTGGCAGTGTGCAACCCACCGGCAACTAAGCCCTCCACAAGAACGCCTGGGGACTAGGTGCAAAGGCAAGGCAGGAGTGGAGCTGAGGCCAGGAAGGCGCCAGTAGCATCTCCCAGTCTCGCGCAGCCCGCTCCTTTCTGAACTAGAAGCCCAGCCGCGAGGCAAGTCGCGCAAGGCTCGCCCAGGGCAGAGCAGCCCCACGCCAGCACTCTGCCAGATCGGGCCTCTGAGCAGAGCTGGAGCTCTGCCGTACTGGAGGTGCACTCGGCTCCACCAAAGCAGTGATTGCAGCCGCACGCATCTGGGCTGCCTCCTCTTCTCCCAATAAGGCTCGCTTCCCACATGCTGTGCACTAGGCTTCCAGGCGGGGGCGCCCCGCTCCTCCTACAAGTCTTGGCTGAGAAGCTGCTTACCTGAGCTGGGGCTATGGACGGGAGCCCAGACACGCAGGGGCAGGCCCCAACCACCTGCACACGTCTCTGCTGGGGAGGAGAGCACTAGGGAAATGACGTCTGTCAGGCACCTTCTGGGCGCTCACCGAGTCAGCCTCCGCGTGTGTGGGGCTGCAGACCCCAGCCAGGGGCCCTGTGAGCCTTGTGCTCTCCGTGCTGTGCTGAGTCTGGGCGGTCAAGCAACCGTAAGAATAGACTTCCAGTTGCCCTCACTTTGCCTCTAATAGAGCCCTCAAGCTGGAGCGCTTGGCAGTGTGCAACCCACCGGCAACTAAGCCCTCCACAAGAACGCCTGGGGACTAGGTGCAAAGGCAAGGCAGGAGTGGAGCTGAGGCCAGGAAGGCGCCAGTAGCATCTCCCAGTCTCGCGCAGCCTGTTCCTTCCTGGACTGGAAGCCTAGCCGCGAGGCAAGTCTGGGCAAGGCTCGCCCAGGGCAGAGCAGCCTCACGACAGCACTCTGCCAGATCGGACCTCTGAGCAGAGCTGGAGCTCTGCCGTACTGGAGGTGCACTCGGCTCCGCCAAAGCAGTGAATGCAGCCGCACACAGCAGGGCTGCCTTCTCCTCTCCCAAGGAGGCTCGCTTCCCGCATGCTGTAAACTAGGCTTCCAGGCGGGGCCCCCTGCGCCTCCCACAGGTCTTGGCTCAGGAGCTGCTTCCCTGAGCTAGGGCTGTGGACGGGAGCCCAGACACGCAGGGGCAGGCCCCAACCACCTGCGGAAGTCTCTGCTGGGGAGGAGAGCACTAGGGAAATGACGTCTCTCAGGCACCTTCTGGGCGCACACCGAGTCAGCCTCCGCGTGTGTGGGGCTGCAGACCCCAGCCAGGGGCCCTGTGAGCCTTGTGCTCTCTGTGCTGTGCTGAGTCTGGGCGGTCAACTGACCGTAAGAATAGACTTCCAGTTGCCCTCACTTTGCCTCTAATAGAGCCCTCAAGCTGGAGCGCTTGGCAGTGTGCAACCCACCGGCAGCTAAGCCTTCCACAAGAAGGCCTGGGGACTAGGTGCAAAGGCAAGGCAGGAGTGGAGCTGAGGCCAGGAAGGCGCCAGTAGCATCTCCCAGTCTCGCGCAGCCTGCTCCTTCCTGCACTGGAAGCCTAGCCGCGAGGCAAGTCTGGGCAAGGCTCGCCCAGGGCAGAGCAGCCTCACGCCAGCAACTCTGCCAGATCGGGCTTCTGAGCAGAGCTGGAGCTCTGCCGTACTGGAGGGACACTCGGCTCCGCCAAAGCAGTGAATGCAGCCGCACACAGCAGGGCTGCCTTCTCTTCTCCCGAGGAGGCTCGCTTCCCGCATGCTGTAAACTAGGCTTCCAGGCGGGGCCCCCTGCGCCTCGCACAGGTCTTGGCTGAGAAGCTGCTTCCCTGAGCTGGGGCTGTGGACGGGAGCCCAGACACGCAGGGGCAGGCCCAAACCACCTGCACACGTCTCTGCTGGGGAGGAGAGCACTAGGGAAATGACGTCTGTCAGGCACCTTCTGGGCGCTCACCGAGTCAGCCTCCGTGTGTGTGGGGCTGCAGACCCCAGCCAGGGGCCCTGTGAGCCTTGTGCTCTCCGTGCTGTGCTGAGTCTGGGCGGTCAAGCAACCGCTGGAGGAGCCCTGCAGTTGCCCTCCCATTGCCTCTAATAGAGCCCTCACTTCTGGAGCGCTTGGCAGTGTGCAACCCACCGGCAACTAAGCCCTCCACAAGAAGGCCTGGGGACTAGGTGCAAAGGCAAGGCAGGAGTGGAGCTGAGGCCAGGAAGGCGCCAGTAGCATCTCCCAGTCTCGTGCATCCCGCTCCTTTCTGGACTAGAAGCCTAGCCGTGAGGCAAGTCTGGGCAAGGCTCGCCCAGGGCAGAGCAGCCTCACGCCAGCACTCTGCCAGATCGGGCCTCTGAGCAGAGCTGGAGCTCTGCCGTACTGGAGGTGCACTCGGCTCCACCAAAGCAGTGATTGCAGCCGCACGCATCTGGGCTGCCTCCTGTTCTCCCAAGGAGGCTCGATTCCCGCATGCTGTGCACTAGGATTCCAGGCGGGGGCGCCCCGCGCCTCCTACAGGTTTTGGCTGAGAAGCTGCTTACCTGAGCTGGGGCTGTGGACGGGAGCCCAGACACGCAGGGGCAGGCCCCAACCACCTGCACACGTCTCTGCTGGGGAGGAGAGCACTAGGAAAATGACGTCTGTCAGGCACCTTCTGGGCGCTCACCGAGTCAGCCTCCGCGTGTGTGGGGCTGCAGACCCCAGCCAGGGGCCCTGTGAGCCTTGTCCTCTCCGTGCTGTGCTGAGTCTGGGCGGTCAAACAACCGCTGGAGGAGCCCTGCAGTTGCCCTCCCATTGCCTCTAATAGAGCCCTCACTGCTGGAGCGCTTGGCAGTGTGCAACCCACCGGCAACTAAGCCCTCCACAAGAACGCCTGGGGACTAGGTGCAAAGGCAAGGCAGGAGTGGAGCTGAGGCCAGGAAGGCGCCAGTAGCATCTCCCAGTCTCGCGCAGCCCGCTCCTTTCTGGACTAGAAGCCTAGCCGCGAGGCAAGTCTCGGCAAGGCTCACCCAGGGCAAAGCAGCCTCACGCCAGCAACTCTGCCAGATCGGGCCTCTGAGCAGAGCTGGAGCTCTGCCGTACTGGAGGCGCACTCGGCTCCGCCAAAGCAGTGAATGCAGCCGCACACAGCAGGGCTGCCTTCTCTTCTCCCAAGGAGGCTCGCTTCCCGCATGCTGTAAACTAGGCTTCCAGGCGGGGCCACCTGCGCATCCCACAGGTCTTGGCTCAGGAGCTGCTTCCCTGAGCTGGGGCTGTGGACGGGAGCCCAGACACGCAGGGGCAGGCCGCAAACACCTGCACACGTCTCTGCTGGGGAGGAGAGCACTAGGGAAATGACGTCTGTCAGGCACCTTCTGGGCGCTCACTGAGTCAGCCTCCGCGTGTGTGGGGCTGCAGACCCCAGCCAGGGGCCCTGTGAGCCTTGTGCTCTCCGTGCTGTGCTGAGTCTCGGCGGTCAAGCAACCGCTGGAGGAGCCCTGCAGTTGCCCTCCCATTGCCTCTAATAGAGCCCTCACTTCTGGAGCGCTTGGCAGTGTGCAACCCACCGGCAACTAAGCCCTCCACAAGAAGGCCTGGGGACTAGGTGCAAAGGCAAGGCAGGAGTGGAGCTGAGGCCAGGAAGGCGCCAGTAGCATCTCCCAGTCTCGCGCATCCCGCTCCTTTCTGGACTCGAAGCCTAGCCGTGAGGCAAGTCTGGGCAAGGCTCGCCCAGGGAAGAGCAGCCTCACGCCAGCACTCTGCCAGATCGGGCCTCTGAGCAGAGCTGGAGCTCTGCCGTACTGGAGGGGCTCTCGGCTCCACCAAAGCAGTGATTGCAGCCGCACGCATCTGGGCTGCCTCCTGTTCTCCCAAGGAGGCTCGTTTCCCGCATGCTGTGCACTAGGATTCCAGGCGGGGGCGCCCCGCGCCTCCTACAGGTTTTGGCTGAGAAGCTGCTTACCTGAGCTGGGGCTGTGGACGGGAGCCCAGACACGCAGGGGCAGGCCCCAACCACCTGCACACGTCTCTGCTGGGGAGGAGAGCACTAGGGAAATGACGTCTGTCAGGCACCTTCTGGGCGCTCACCGAGTCAGCCTCCGCGTGTGTGGGGCTGCAGACCCCAGACAGGGGCCCTGTGAGCCTTGTGCTCTCCGTGCTGTGCTGAGTCTGGGCGGTCAAACAACCGCTGGAGGAGCCCTGCAGTTGCCCTCCCATTGCCTCTAATAGAGCCCTCACTGCTGGAGCGCTTGGCAGTGTGCAACCCACCGGCAACTAAGCCCTCCACAAGAAGGCCTGGGGACTAGGTGCAAAGGCAAGGCAGGAGTGGAGCTGAGGCCAGGAAGGCGCCAGTAGCATCTACCAGTCTCGCGCAGCCCGCTCCTTTCTGGACTAGAAGCCTAGACGCGAGGCAAGTCTGGGCAAGGCTCGCCCAGGGCAGAGCAGCCTCACGCCAGCACTCTGCCAGATCGGGCCTCTGAGCAGAGCTGGAGCTCTACCGTACTGGAGGGGCACTCGGCTCCGCCAAAGCAGTGAATGCAGCCGCACACAGCAGGGCTGCCTTCTCTTCTCCCAAGGAGGCTCGCTTCCCGCATGCTGTAAACTAGGCTTACCGGCGGGGCCCCCTGCGCCTCCCACAGGTCTTGGCTCAGGAGCTGCTTGCCTGCGCTGGGGCTGTGGACGGGAGACCAGACACGCAGGGGCCGGCCCCAACCACCTGCACACGTCTCTGCTGGGGAGGAGAGCACTAGGGAAATGACGTCTGTCAGGCACCTTCTGGGCGCTCACCGAGTCAGCCTCCGCGTGTGTGGGGCTGCAGACCCCAGCCAGGGGCCCTGTGAGCCTTGTGCTCTCCGTGCTGTGCTGAGTCGGGACGGTCAAGCAACCGTAAGAATAGACTTCCAGTTGCCCTCACTTTGCCTCTAATAGAGCCCTCAAGCTGGAGCGCTTGGCAGTGTGCAACCCACCGGCAACTAAGCCCTCCACAAAAACGCCTGGGGACTAGGTGCAAAGGCAAGGCAGGAGTGGAGCTGAGGCCAGGAAGGCGCCAGTAGCATCTCCCAGTCTCGCGCAGCCCGCTCCTTTCTGGACTAGAAGCCTACCCGCGAGGCAAGTCTGGGCAAGGCTCGCCCAGGGCAGAGTAGCCTCACGCCAGCACTCTGCCAGATCGGGCCTCTGAGCAGAGCTGGAGCTCTGCCGTACTGGAGGTGCACTCGGCTCCACCAAAGCAGTGATTGCAGCCGCACGCATCTGGGCTGCCTCCTCTTCTCCCAAGGAGGCTTGCTTCCCGTATGCTGTCCACTAGGCTTCCAGGCTGGGGCGCCCCGCGCCTCCTACAGGTCTTGGCTGAGAAGCTGCTTCCCTGAGCTGGGGCTGTGGACTGGAGCCCAGACACGCAGGGGCAGACCCAAACCACCTGCACACGTCTCTGCTGGGGAGGAGAGCACTAGGGAAATGACGTCTGTCAGGCACCTTCTGGGCGCTCACCGAGTCAGCCTCCGCGTGTGTGGGGCTGCAGACCCCAGCCAGGGGCCCTGTGAGCCTTGTGCTCTCCGTGCTGTGCTGAGTCTGGGCGGTCAAACAACTGCTGGAGGAGCGCTGCAGTTGCCCTCCCATTGCCTCTAATAGAGCCCTCACTGCTGGAGCGCTTGGCAGTGTGCAACCCACCGGCAACTAAGCCCTCCACAAGAACGCCTGGGGACTAGGTGCAAAGGCAAGGCAGGAGTGGAGCTGAGGCCAGGAAGGCGCCAGTAGCATCTCCCAGTCTCGCGCAGCCCGCTCCTTTCTGAACTAGAAGCCCAGCCGCGAGGCAAGTCGGGCAAGGCTCGCCAAGGGCAGAGCAGCCTCACGCCAGCACTCTGCCAGATCGGGCCTCTGAGCAGAGCTGGAGCTCTGACGTACTGGAGGTGCACTCGGCTCCACCAAAGCAGTGATTGCAGCCGCACGCATCTGGGCTGCCTCCTCTTCTCCCAATAAGGCTCGCTTCCCACATGCTGTGCACTAGGCTTCCAGGCGGGGGCGCCCCGCTCCTCCTACAAGTCTTGGCTGAGAAGCTGCTTACCTGAGCTGGGGCTGTGGACGGGAGCCCAGACACGCAGGGGCAGGCCCCAACCACCTGCACACGTCTCTGCTGGGGAGGAGAGCACTAGGGAAATGACGTCTGTCAGGCACCTTCTGGGCGCTCACCGAGTCAGCCTCCGCGTGTGTGGGGCTGCAGACCCCAGCCAGGGGCCCTGTGAGCCTTGTGCTCTCCGTGCTGTGCTGAGTGTGGGCGGTCAAGCAACCGTAAGAATAGACTTCCAGTTGCCCTCACTTTGCCTCTAATAGAGCCCTCAAGCTGGAGCGCTTGGCAGTGTGCAACCCACCGGCAACTAAGCCCTCCACAAGAACGCCTGGGGACTAGGTGCAAAGGCAAGGCAGGAGTGGAGCTGAGGCCAGGAAGGCGCCAGTAGCATCTCCCAGTCTCGCGCAGCCTGTTCCTTCCTGGACTGGAAGCCTAGCCGCGAGGCAAGTCTGGGCAAGGCTCGCCCAGGGCAGAGCAGCCTCACGACAGCACTCTGCCAGATCGGACCTCTGAGCAGAGCTGGAGCTCTGCCGTACTGGAGGTGCACTCGGCTCCGCCAAAGCAGTGAATGCAGCCGCACACAGCAGGGCTGCCTTCTCCTCTCCCAAGGAGGCTCGCTTCCCGCATGCTGTAAACTAGGCTTCCAGGCGGGGCCCCCTGCGCCTCCCACAGGTCTTGGCTCAGGAGCTGCTTCCCTGAGCTAGGGCTGTGGACGGGAGCCCAGACACGCAGGGGCAGGCCCCAACCACCTGCGGAAGTCTCTGCTGGGGAGGAGAGCACTAGGGAAATGACGTCTCTCAGGCACCTTCTGGGCGCACACCGAGTCAGCCTCCGCGTGTGTGGGGCTGCAGACCCCAGCCAGGGGCCCTGTGAGCCTTGTGCTCTCTGTGCTGTGCTGAGTCTGGGCGGTCAAGTGACCGTAAGAATAGACTTCCAGTTGCCCTCACTTTGCCTCTAATAGAGCCCTCAAGCTGGAGCGCTTGGCAGTGTGCAACCCACCGGCAGCTAAGCCTTCCACAAGAAGGCCTGGGGACTAGGTGCAAAGGCAAGGCAGGAGTGGAGCTGAGGCCAGGAAGGCGCCAGTAGCATCTCCCAGTCTCGCGCAGCCTGCTCCTTCCTGCACTGGAAGCCTAGCCGCGAGGCAAGTCTGGGCAAGGCTCGCCCAGGGCAGAGCAGCCTCACGCAAGCAACTCTGCCAGATCGGGCTTCTGAGCAGAGCTGGAGCTCTGCCGTACTGGAGGGACACTCGGCTCCGCCAAAGCAGTGAATGCAGCCGCACACAGCAGGGCTGCCTTCTCTTCTCCCAAGGAGGCTCGCTTCCCGCATGCTGTAAACTAGGCTTCCAGGCGGGGCCCCCTGCGCCTCGCACAGGTCTTGGCTGAGAAGCTGCTTCCCTGAGCTGGGGCTGTGGACGGGAGCCCAGACACGCAGGGGCAGGCCCAAACCACCTGCACACGTCTCTGCTGGGGAGGAGAGCACTAGGGAAATGACGTCTGTCAGGCACCTTCTGGGCGCTCACCGAGTCAGCCTCCGCGTGTGTGGGGCTGCAGACCCCAGCCAGGGGCCCTGTGAGCCTTGTGCTCTCCGTGCTGTGCTGAGTCTGGGCGGTCAAGCAACCGCTGGAGGAGCCCTGCAGTTGCCCTCCCATTGCCTCTAATAGAGCCCTCACTTCTGGAGCGCTTGGCAGTGTGCAACCCACCGGCAACTAAGCCCTCCACAAGAAGGCCTGGGGACTAGGTGCAAAGGCAAGGCAGGAGTGGAGCTGAGGCCAGGAAGGCGCCAGTAGCATCTCCCAGTCTCGTGCATCCCGCTCCTTTCTGGACTAGAAGCCTAGCCGTGAGGCAAGTCTGGGCAAGGCTCGCCCAGGGCAGAGCAGCCTCACGCCAGCACTCTGCCAGATCGGGCCTCTGAGCAGAGCTGGAGCTCTGCCGTACTGGAGGTGCACTCGGCTCCACCAAAGCAGTGATTGCAGCCGCACGCATCTGGGCTGCCTCCTGTTCTCCCAAGGAGGCTCGATTCCCGCATGCTGTGCACTAGGATTCCAGGCGGGGGCGCCCCGCGCCTCCTACAGGTTTTGGCTGAGAAGCTGCTTACCTGAGCTGGGGCTGTGGACGGGAGCCCAGACACGCAGGGGCAGGCCCCAACCACCTGCACACGTCTCTGCTGGGGAGGAGAGCACTAGGGAAATGACGTCTGTCAGGCACCTTCTGGGCGCTCACCGAGTCAGCCTCCGCGTGTGTGGGGCTGCAGACCCCAGCCAGGGGCCCTGTGAGCCTTGTGCTCTCCGTGCTGTGCTGAGTCTGGGCGGTCAAACAACCGCTGGAGGAGCCCTGCAGTTGCCCTCCCATTGCCTCTAATAGAGCCCTCACTGCTGGAGCGCTTGGCAGTGTGCAACCCACCGGCAACTAAGCCCTCCACAAGAACGCCTGGGGACTAGGTGCAAAGGCAAGGCAGGAGTGGAGCTGAGGCCAGGAAGGCGCCAGTAGCATCTCCCAGTCTCGCGCAGCCCGCTCCTTTCTGGACTAGAAGCCTAGCCGCGAGGCAAGTCTGGGCAAGGCTCACCCAGGGCAAAGCAGCCTCACGCCAGCAACTCTGCCAGATCGGGCCTCTGAGCAGAGCTGGAGCTCTGCCGTACTGGAGGCGCACTCGGCTCCGCCAAAGCAGTGAATGCAGCCGCACACAGCAGGGCTGCCTTCTCTTCTCCCAAGGAGGCTCGCTTCCCGCATGCTGTAAACTAGGCTTCCAGGCGGGGCCACCTGCGCATCCCACAGGTCTTGGCTCAGGAGCTGCTTCCCTGAGCTGGGGCTGTGGACGGGAGCCCAGACACGCAGGGGCAGGCCGCAAACACCTGCACACGTCTCTGCTGGGGAGGAGAGCACTAGGGAAATGACGTCTGTCAGGCACCTTCTGGGCGCTCACCGAGTCAGCCTCCGCGTGTGTGGGGCTGCAGACCCCAGCCAGGGGCCCTGTGAGCCTTGTGCTCTCCGTGCTGTGCTGAGTCTGGGCGGTCAAGAAACTGTAAGAATAGACTTCCAGTTGCCCTCACTTTGCATCTAATAGAGCCCTCAAGCTGGAGCGCTTGGCAGTGTGCAACCCACCGGCAACTAAGCCCTCCACAAGAACGCCTGGGGACTAGGTGCAAAGGCAAGGCAGGAGTGGAGCTGAGGCCAGGAAGGCGCCAGTAGCATCTCCCAGTCTCGCGCAGCCTGTTCCTTCCTGGACTGGAAGCCTAGCCGCGAGGCAAGTCTGGGCAAGGCTCGCCCAGGGCAGAGCAGCCTCACGCCAGCACTCTGCCAGATCGGACCTCTGAGCAGAGCTGGAGCTCTGCCGTACTGGAGGTGCACTCGGCTCCGCCAAAGCAGTGAATGCAGCCGCACACAGCAGGGCTGCCTTCTCCTCTCCTAAGGAGGCTCGCTTCCCGCATGCTGTAAACTAGGCTTCCAGGCGGGGCCCCCTGCGCCTCCCACAGGTCTTGGCTCAGGAGCTGCTTCCCTGAGCTAGGGCTGTGGACGGGAGCCCAGACACGCAGGGGCAGGCCCCAACCACCTGCAGACGTCTCTGCTGGGGAGGAGAGCACTAGGGAAATGACGTCTCTCAGGCACCTTCTGGGCGCACACCGAGTCAGCCTCCGCGTGTGTGGGGCTGCAGACCCCAGCCAGGGGCCCTGTGAGCCTTGTGCTCTCTGTGCTGTGCTGAGTTTTGGCGGTCAAGCAACCGTTGGAGGAGCCCTGCAGTTGCCCTCCCATTGCCTCTAATGGAGCCCTCACTGCTGGAGCGCTTGGCAGTGTGCAACCCACCGACAACTAAGCCCTCCACAAGAAGGCCTGGGGACTAGGTGCAAAGGCAAGGCAGGAGTGGAGCTGAGGCCAGGAAGGCGCCAGTAGCATCTCCCAGTCTCGCGCAGCCCGCTCCTTTCTGGACTAGAAGCCTAGCCGCGAGGCAAGTCTGGGCAAGGCTCGCCCAGGGCAGAGCAGCCTAACGCCAGCAACTCTGCCAGATCGGACCTCTGAGCAGAGCTGGAGCTCTGCCGTACTGGAGGTGCACTCGGCTCCACCAAAGCAGTGATTGCAGCCGCACGCATCTGGGCTGCCTCCTCTTCTCCCAAGGAGGCTTGCTTCCCGCATGCTGTGCACTAGGCTTCCAGGCGGGGGCGCCCCGCGCCTCCTACAGGTCTTGGCTGAGAAGCTGCTTCCGTGAGCTGGGGCTGTGGACGGGAGCCCAGACACGCAGGGGCAGGCCCAAACCACCTGCACACGTCTCTGCTGGGGAGGAGAGCACTAGGGAAATGACGTCTGTCAGGCACCTTCTGGGCGCTCACCGAGTCAGCCTCCGCGTGTGTGGGGCTGCAGACCCCAGCCAGTGGCCCTGTGAGCCTTGTGCTCTTCGTGCTGTGCTGAGTCTGGGCGGTCAAGCAACCGCTGGAGGAGCCATGCAGTTGCCCTCCCATTGCCTCTAATAGAGCCCTCACTGCTGGAGCGCTTGGCAGTGTGCAACCCACCGGCAACTAAGCCCTCCACAAGAAGGCCTGGGGACTAGGTGCAAAGGCAAGGCAGGAGTGGAGCTGAGGCCAGGAAGTTGCCAGTAGCATCTCCCAGTCTCGCGCAGCCCGCTCCTTTCTGGACTAGAAGCCTAGCCGCGAGGCAAGTCTGGGCAAGGCTCGCCCAGGGCAGAGCAGCCTCACGCCAGCACTCTGCCAGATCGGGCCTCTGAGCAGAGCTGGAGCTCTACCGTACTGGAGGGGCACTCGGCTCCGCCAAAGCAGTGAATGCAGCCGCACACAGCAGGGCTGCCTTCTCTTCTCCCAAGGAGGCTCGCTTCCCGCATGCTGTAAATTAGGCTTCCCGGCGGGGCCCCCTGCGCCTCCCACAGGTCTTGGCTCAGGAGCTGCTTGCCTGCGTTGGGGCTCTGGACGGGAGCCCAGACACGCAGGGGCAGGCCCCAACCACCTGCACACGTCTCTGCTGGGGAGGAGAGCACTAGGGAAATGACGTCTGTCAGGCACCTTCTGGGCGCTCACCGAGTCAGCCTCCGCGTGTGTGGGGCTGCAGACCCCAGCCAGGGGCCCTGTGAGCCTTGTGCTCTCCGTGCTGTGCTGAGTCTGGGCGGTCAAACAACCGCTGGAGGAGCCCTGCAGTTGCCCTCCCATTGCCTCTAATAGAGCCCTCACTTCTGGAGCGCTTGGCAGTGTGCAACCCACCGGCAACTAAGCCCTCCACAAGAAGGCCTGGGGACTAGGTGCAAAGGCAAGGCAGGAGTGGAGCTGAGGCCAGGAAGGCGCCAGTAGCATCTCCCAGTCTCGCGCATCCCGCTCCTTTCTGGACTAGAAGCCTAGCCGTGAGGCAAGTCTGGGCAAGGCTCGCCCAGGGCAGAGCAGCCTCATGCCAGCACTCTGCCAGATCGGGCCTCTGAGCAGAGCTGGAGCTCTGCCGTACTGGAGGTGCACTCGGCTCCACCAAAGCAGTGATTGCAGCCGCACGCATCTGGGCTGCCTCCTGTTCTCCCAAGGAGGCTCGATTCCCGCATGCTGTGCACTAGGATTCCAGGCGGGGGCGCCCCGCGCCTCCTACAGGTTTTGGCTGAGAAGCTGCTTACCTGAGCTGGGGCTGTGGACGGGAGCCCAGACACGCAGGGGCAGGCCCCAACCACCTGCACACGTCTCTGCTGGGGAGGAGAGCACTAGGGAAATGACGTCTGTCAGGCACCTTCTGGGCGCTCACCGAGTCAGCCTCCGCGTGTGTGGGGCTGCAGACCCCAGCCAGGGGCCCTGTGAGCCTTGTGTTCTCCGTGCTGTGCTGAGTCTGGGCGGTCAAGCAACCGCTGGAGGAGCCCTGCAGTTGCCCTCCCATTGCCTCTAATAGAGCCCTCACTTCTGGAGCGCTTGGCAGTGTGCAACCCACCGGCAACTAAGCCCTCCACAAGAAGGCCTGGGGACTAGGTGCAAAGGCAAGGCAGGAGTGGAGCTGAGGCCAGTAAAGCGCCAGTAGCATCTCCCAGTCTCGCGCATCCCGCTCCTTTCTGGACTCGAAGCCTAGCCGTGAGGCAAGTCTGGGCAAGGCTCGCCCAGGGAAGAGCAGCCTCACGCCAGCACTCTGCCAGATCGGGCCTCTGAGCAGAGCTGGAGCTCTGCCGTACTGGAGGGGCTCTCGGCTCCACCAAAGCAGTGATTGCAGCCGCACGCATCTGGGCTGCCTCCTGTTCTCCCAAGGAGGCTCGTTTCCCGCATGCTGTGCACTAGGATTCCAGGCGGGGGCGCCCCGCGCCTCCTACAGGTTTTGGCTGAGACGCTGCTTACCTGAGCTGGGGCTGTGGACGGGAGCCCAGACACGCAGGGGCAGGCCCCAACCACCTGCACACGTCTCTGCTGGGGAGGAGAGCACTAGGGAAATGACGTCTGTCAGGCACCTTCTGGGCGCTCACCGAGTCAGCCTCCGCGTGTGTGGGGCTGCAGACCCCAGCCAGGGGCCCTGTGAGCCTTGTGCTCTCCGTGCTGTGCTGAGTCTGGGCGGTCAAACAACCGCTGGAGGAGCCCTGCAGTTGCCCTCCCATTGCCTCTAATAGAGCCCTCACTGCTGGAGCGCTTGGCAGTGTGCAACCCACCGGCAACTAAGCCCTCCACAAGAAGGCCTGGGGACTAGGTGCAAAGGCAAGGCAGGAGTGGAGCTGAGGCCAGGAAGGCGCCAGTAGCATCTCCCAGTCTCGCGCAGCCCGCTCCTTTCTGGACTAGAAACCTAGCCGCGAGGCAAGTCTGGGCAAGCTCACCCAGGGCAAAGCAGCCTCACGCCAGGAACTCTGCCAGATCGGGCCTCTGAGCAGAGCTGGAGCTCTGCCGTACTGGAGGCGCACTCGGCTCCGCCAAAGCAGTGAATGCAGCCGCACACAGCAGGGCTGCCTTCTCTTCTCCCAAGGAGGCTCGCTTCCCGCATGCTGTAAACTAGGCTTCCAGGCGGGGCCACCTGCGCATCCCACAGGTCTTGGCTCAGGAGCTGCTTCCCTGAGCTGGGGCTGTGGACGGGAGCCCAGACACGCAGGGGCAGGCCGCAAACACCTGCACACGTCTCTGCTGGGGAGGAGAGCACTAGGGAAATGACGTCTGTCAGGCACCTTCTGGGCGCTCACCGAGTCAGCCTCCGCGTGTGTGGGGCTGCAGACCCCAGCCAGGGGCCCTGTGAGCCTTGTGCTCTCCGTGCTGTGCTGAGTCTGGGCGGTCAAGAAACTGTAAGAATAGACTTCCAGTTGCCCTCACTTTGCATCTAATAGAGCCCTCAAGCTGGAGCGCTTGGCAGTGTGCAACCCACCGGCAACTAAGCCCTCCACAAGAACGCCTGGGGACTAGGTGCAAAGGCAAGGCAGGAGTGGAGCTGAGGCCAGGAAGGCGCCAGTAGCATCTCCCAGTCTCGCGCAGCCTGTTCCTTCCTGGACTGGAAGCCTAGCCGCGAGGCAAGTCTGGGCAAGGCTCGCCCAGGGCAGAGCAGCCTCACGCCAGCACTCTGCCAGATCGGACCTCTGAGCAGAGCTGGAGCTCTGCCGTACTGGAGGTGCACTCGGCTCCGCCAAAGCAGTGAATGCAGCCGCACACAGCAGGGCTGCCTTCTCCTCTCCCAAGGAGGCTCGCTTCCCGCATGCTGTAAACTAGGCTTCCAGGCGGGGCCCCCTGCGCCTCCCACAGGTCTTGGCTCAGGAGCTGCTTCCCTGAGCTAGGGCTGTGGACGGGAGCCCAGACACGCAGGGGCAGGCCCCAACCACCTGCAGACGTCTCTGCTGGGGAGGAGAGCACTAGGGAAATGACGTCTCTCAGGCACCTTCTGGGCGCACACCGAGTCAGCCTCCGCGTGTGTGGGGCTGCAGACCCCAGCCAGGGGCCCTGTGAGCCTTGTGCTCTCTGTGCTGTGCTGAGTTTTGGCGGTCAAGCAACCGTTGGAGGAGCCCTGCAGTTGCCCTCCCATTGCCTCTAATGGAGCCCTCACTGCTGGAGCGCTTGGCAGTGTGCAACCCACCGACAACTAAGCCCTCCACAAGAAGGCCTGGGGACTAGGTGCAAAGGCAAGGCAGGAGTGGAGCTGAGGCCAGGAAGGCGCCAGTAGCATCTCCCAGTCTCGCGCAGCCCGCTCCTTTCTGGACTAGAAGCCTAGCCGCGAGGCAAGTCTGGGCAAGGCTCGCCCAGGGCAGAGCAGCCTAACGCCAGCAACTCTGCCAGATCGGACCTCTGAGCAGAGCTGGAGCTCTGCCGTACTGGAGGTGCACTCGGCTCCACCAAAGCAGTGATTGCAGCCGCACGCATCTGGGCTGCCTCCTCTTCTCCCAAGGAGGCTTGCTTCCCGCATGCTGTGCACTAGGCTTCCAGGCGGGGGCGCCCCGCGCCTCCTACAGGTCTTGGCTGAGAAGCTGCTTCCGTGAGCTGGGGCTGTGGACGGGAGCCCAGACACGCAGGGGCAGGCCCAAACCACCTGCACACGTCTCTGCTGGGGAGGAGAGCACTAGGGAAATGACGTCTGTCAGGCACCTTCTGGGCGCTCACCGAGTCAGCCTCCGCGTGTGTGGGGCTGCAGACCCCAGCCAGTGGCCCTGTGAGCCTTGTGCTCTTCGTGCTGTGCTGAGTCTGGGCGGTCAAGCAACCGCTGGAGGAGCCATGCAGTTGCCCTCCCATTGCCTCTAATAGAGCCCTCACTGCTGGAGCGCTTGGCAGTGTGCAACCCACCGGCAACTAAGCCCTCCACAAGAAGGCCTGGGGACTAGGTGCAAAGGCAAGGCAGGAGTGGAGCTGAGGCCAGGAAGTTGCCAGTAGCATCTCCCAGTCTCGCGCAGCCCGCTCCTTTCTGGACTAGAAGCCTAGCCGCGAGGCAAGTCTGGGCAAGGCTCGCCCAGGGCAGAGCAGCCTCACGCCAGCACTCTGCCAGATCGGGCCTCTGAGCAGAGCTGGAGCTCTACCGTACTGGAGGGGCACTCGGCTCCGCCAAAGCAGTGAATGCAGCCGCACACAGCAGGGCTGCCTTCTCTTCTCCCAAGGAGGCTCGCTTCCCGCATGCTGTAAATTAGGCTTCCCGGCGGGGCCCCCTGCGCCTCCCACAGGTCTTGGCTCAGGAGCTGCTTGCCTGCGTTGGGGCTGTGGACGGGAGCCCAGACACGCAGGGGCAGGCCCCAACCACCTGCACACGTCTCTGCTGGGGAGGAGAGCACTAGGGAAATGACGTCTGTCAGGCACCTTCTGGGCGCTCACCGAGTCAGCCTCCGCGTGTGTGGGGCTGCAGACCCCAGCCAGGGGCCCTGTGAGCCTTGTGCTCTCCGTGCTGTGCTGAGTCTGGGCGGTCAAGCAACCGCTGGAGGAGCCCTGCAGTTGCCCTCCCATTGCCTCTAATAGAGCCCTCACTTCTGGAGCGCTTGGCAGTGTGCAACCCACCGGCAACTAAGCCCTCCACAAGAAGGCCTGGGGACTAGGTGCAAAGGCAAGGCAGGAGTGGAGCTGAGGCCAGGAAGGCGCCAGTAGCATCTCCCAGTCTCGCGCATCCCGCTCCTTTCTGGACTCGAAGCCTAGCCGTGAGGCAAGTCTGGGCAAGGCTCGCCCAGGGAAGAGCAGCCTCACGCCAGCACTCTGCCAGATCGGGCCTCTGAGCAGAGCTGGAGCTCTGCCGTACTGGAGGGGCTCTCGGCTCCACCAAAGCAGTGATTGCAGCCGCACGCATCTGGGCTGCCTCCTGTTCTCCCAAGGAGGCTCGTTTCCCGCATGCTGTGCACTAGGATTCCAGGCGGGGGCGCCCCGCGCCTCCTACAGGTTTTGGCTGAGAAGCTGCTTACCTGAGCTGGGGCTGTGGACGGGAGCCCAGACACGCAGGGGCAGGCCCCAACCACCTGCACACGTCTCTGCTGGGGAGGAGAGCACTAGGGAAATGACGTCTGTCAGGCACCTTCTGGGCGCTCACCGAGTCAGCCTCCGCGTGTGTGGGGCTGCAGACCCCAGACAGGGGCCCTGTGAGCCTTGTGCTCTCCGTGCTGTGCTGAGTCTGGGCGGTCAAACAACCGCTGGAGGAGCCCTGCAGTTGCCCTCCCATTGCCTCTAATAGAGCCCTCACTGCTGGAGCGCTTGGCAGTGTGCAACCCACCGGCAACTAAGCCCTCCACAAGAAGGCCTGGGGACTAGGTGCAAAGGCAAGGCAGGAGTGGAGCTGAGGCCAGGAAGGCGCCAGTAGCATCTACCAGTCTCGCGCAGCCCGCTCCTTTCTGGACTAGAAGCCTAGACGCGAGGCAAGTCTGGGCAAGGCTCGCCCAGGGCAGAGCAGCCTCACGCCAGCACTCTGCCAGATCGGGCCTCTGAGCAGAGCTGGAGCTCTACCGTACTGGAGGGGCACTCGGCTCCGCCAAAGCAGTGAATGCAGCCGCACACAGCAGGGCTGCCTTCTCTTCTCCCAAGGAGGCTCGCTTCCCGCATGCTGTAAACTAGGCTTACCGGCGGGGCCCCCTGCGCCTCCCACAGGTCTTGGCTCAGGAGCTGCTTGCCTGCGCTGGGGCTGTGGACGGGAGACCAGACACGCAGGGGCCGGCCCCAACCACCTGCACACGTCTCTGCTGGGGAGGAGAGCACTAGGGAAATGACGTCTGTCAGGCACCTTCTGGGCGCTCACCGAGTCAGCCTCCGCGTGTGTGGGGCTGCAGACCCCAGCCAGGGGCCCTGTGAGCCTTGTGCTCTCCGTGCTGTGCTGAGTCGGGACGGTCAAGCAACCGTAAGAATAGACTTCCAGTTGCCCTCACTTTGCCTCTAATAGAGCCCTCAAGCTGGAGCGCTTGGCAGTGTGCAACCCACCGGCAACTAAGCCCTCCACAAAAACGCCTGGGGACTAGGTGCAAAGGCAAGGCAGGAGTGGAGCTGAGGCCAGGAAGGCGCCAGTAGCATCTCCCAGTCTCGCGCAGCCCGCTCCTTTCTGGACTAGAAGCCTACCCGCGAGGCAAGTCTGGGCAAGGCTCGCCCAGGGCAGAGTAGCCTCACGCCAGCACTCTGCCAGATCGGGCCTCTGAGCAGAGCTGGAGCTCTGCCGTACTGGAGGTGCACTCGGCTCCACCAAAGCAGTGATTGCAGCCGCACGCATCTGGGCTGCCTCCTCTTCTCCCAAGGAGGCTTGCTTCCCGTATGCTGTCCACTAGGCTTCCAGGCTGGGGCGCCCCGCGCCTCCTACAGGTCTTGGCTGAGAAGCTGCTTCCCTGAGCTGGGGCTGTGGACTGGAGCCCAGACACGCAGGGGCAGACCCAAACCACCTGCACACGTCTCTGCTGGGGAGGAGAGCACTAGGGAAATGACGTCTGTCAGGCACCTTCTGGGCGCTCACCGAGTCAGCCTCCGCGTGTGTGGGGCTGCAGACCCCAGCCAGGGGCCCTGTGAGCCTTGTGCTCTCCGTGCTGTGCTGAGTCTGGGCGGTCAAACAACTGCTGGAGGAGCGCTGCAGTTGCCCTCCCATTGCCTCTAATAGAGCCCTCACTGCTGGAGCGCTTGGCAGTGTGCAACCCACCGGCAACTAAGCCCTCCACAAGAACGCCTGGGGACTAGGTGCAAAGGCAAGGCAGGAGTGGAGCTGAGGCCAGGAAGGCGCCAGTAGCATCTCCCAGTCTCGCGCAGCCCGCTCCTTTCTGAACTAGAAGCCCAGCCGCGAGGCAAGTCGGGCAAGGCTCGCCAAGGGCAGAGCAGCCTCACGCCAGCACTCTGCCAGATCGGGCCTCTGAGCAGAGCTGGAGCTCTGACGTACTGGAGGTGCACTCGGCTCCACCAAAGCAGTGATTGCAGCCGCACGCATCTGGGCTGCCTCCTCTTCTCCCAATAAGGCTCGCTTCCCACATGCTGTGCACTAGGCTTCCAGGCGGGGGCGCCCCGCTCCTCCTACAAGTCTTGGCTGAGAAGCTGCTTACCTGAGCTGGGGCTGTGGACGGGAGCCCAGACACGCAGGGGCAGGCCCCAACCACCTGCACACGTCTCTGCTGGGGAGGAGAGCACTAGGGAAATGACGTCTGTCAGGCACCTTCTGGGCGCTCACCGAGTCAGCCTCCGCGTGTGTGGGGCTGCAGACCCCAGCCAGGGGCCCTGTGAGCCTTGTGCTCTCCGTGCTGTGCTGAGTGTGGGCGGTCAAGCAACCGTAAGAATAGACTTCCAGTTGCCCTCACTTTGCCTCTAATAGAGCCCTCAAGCTGGAGCGCTTGGCAGTGTGCAACCCACCGGCAACTAAGCCCTCCACAAGAACGCCTGGGGACTAGGTGCAAAGGCAAGGCAGGAGTGGAGCTGAGGCCAGGAAGGCGCCAGTAGCATCTCCCAGTCTCGCGCAGCCTGTTCCTTCCTGGACTGGAAGCCTAGCCGCGAGGCAAGTCTGGGCAAGGCTCGCCCAGGGCAGAGCAGCCTCACGACAGCACTCTGCCAGATCGGACCTCTGAGCAGAGCTGGAGCTCTGCCGTACTGGAGGTGCACTCGGCTCCGCCAAAGCAGTGAATGCAGCCGCACACAGCAGGGCTGCCTTCTCCTCTCCCAAGGAGGCTCGCTTCCCGCATGCTGTAAACTAGGCTTCCAGGCGGGGCCCCCTGCGCCTCCCACAGGTCTTGGCTCAGGAGCTGCTTCCCTGAGCTAGGGCTGTGGACGGGAGCCCAGACACGCAGGGGCAGGCCCCAACCACCTGCGGAAGTCTCTGCTGGGGAGGAGAGCACTAGGGAAATGACGTCTCTCAGGCACCTTCTGGGCGCACACCGAGTCAGCCTCCGCGTGTGTGGGGCTGCAGACCCCAGCCAGGGGCCCTGTGAGCCTTGTGCTCTCTGTGCTGTGCTGAGTCTGGGCGGTCAAGTGACCGTAAGAATAGACTTCCAGTTGCCCTCACTTTGCCTCTAATAGAGCCCTCAAGCTGGAGCGCTTGGCAGTGTGCAACCCACCGGCAGCTAAGCCTTCCACAAGAAGGCCTGGGGACTAGGTGCAAAGGCAAGGCAGGAGTGGAGCTGAGGCCAGGAAGGCGCCAGTAGCATCTCCCAGTCTCGCGCAGCCTGCTCCTTCCTGCACTGGAAGCCTAGCCGCGAGGCAAGTCTGGGCAAGGCTCGCCCAGGGCAGAGCAGCCTCACGCCAGCACTCTGCCAGATCGGGCCTCTGAGCAGAGCTGGAGCTCTGCCGTACTGGAGGTGCACTCGGCTCCACCAAAGCAGTGATTGCAGCCGCAGGCATCTGGGCTGCCTCCTGTTCTCCCAAGGAGGCTCGATTCCCGCATGCTGTGCACTAGGATTCCAGGCGGGGGCGCCCCGCGCCTCCTACAGGTTTTGGCTGAGAAGCTGCTTACCTGAGCTGGGGCTGTGGACGGGAGCCTAGACACGCAGGGGCAGGCCCCAACCACCTGCACACGTCTCTGCTGGGGAGGAGAGCACTAGGGAAATGACGTCTGTCAGGCACCTTCTGGGCGCTCACCGAGTCAGCCTCCGCGTGTGTGGGGCTGCAGACCCCAGCCAGGGGCCCTGTGAGCCTTGTGCTCTCCGTGCTGTGCTGAGTCTGGGCGGTCAAGCAACCGCTGGAGGAGCCCTGCAGTTGCCCTCCCATTGCCTCTAATAGAGCCCTCACTTCTGGAGCGCTTGGCAGTGTGCAACCCACCGGCAACTAAGCCCTCCACAAGAAGGCCTGGGGACTAGGTGCAAAGGCAAGGCAGGAGTGGAGCTGAGGCCAGGAAGGCGCCAGTAGCATCTCCCAGTCTCGTGCATCCCGCTCCTTTCTGGACTAGAAGCCTAGCCGTGAGGCAAGTCTGGGCAAGGCTCGCCCAGGGCAGAGCAGCCTCACGCCAGCACTCTGCCAGATCGGGCCTCTGAGCAGAGCTGGAGCTCTGCCGTACTGGAGGTGCACTCGGCTCCACCAAAGCAGTGATTGCAGCCGCAGGCATCTGGGCTGCCTCCTGTTCTCCCAAGGAGGCTCGATTCCCGCATGCTGTGCACTAGGATTCCAGGCGGGGGCGCCCCGCGCCTCCTACAGGTTTTGGCTGAGAAGCTGCTTACCTGAGCTGGGGCTGTGGACGGGAGCCCAGACACGCAGGGGCAGGCCCCAACCACCTGCACACGTCTCTGCTGGGGAGGAGAGCACTAGGGAAATGACGTCTGTCAGGCACCTTCTGGGCGCTCACCGAGTCAGCCTCCGCGTGTGTGGGGCTGCAGACCCCAGCCAGGGGCCCTGTGAGCCTTGTGCTCTCCGTGCTGTGCTGAGTCTGGGCGGTCAAACAACCGCTGGAGGAGCCCTGCAGTTGCCCTCCCATTGCCTCTAATAGAGCCCTCACTGCTGGAGCGCTTGGCAGTGTGCAACCCACCGGCAACTAAGCCCTCCACAAGAAGGCCTGGGGACTAGGTGCAAAGGCAAGGCAGGAGTGGAGCTGAGGCCAGGAAGGCGCCAGTAGCATCTCCCAGTCTCGCGCAGCCCGCTCCTTTCTGGACTAGAAGCCTAGCCGCGAGGCAAGTCTGGGCAAGGCTCACCCAGGGCAAAGCAGCCTCACGCCAGCAACTCTGCCAGATCGGGCCTCTGAGCAGAGCTGGAGCTCTGCCGTACTGGAGGCGCACTCGGCTCCGCCAAAGCAGTGAATGCAGCCGCACACAGCAGGGCTGCCTTCTCTTCTCCCAAGGAGGCTCGCTTCCCGCATGCTGTAAACTAGGCTTCCAGGCGGGGCCACCTGCGCATCCCACAGGTCTTGGCTCAGGAGCTGCTTCCCTGAGCTGGGGCTGTGGACGGGAGCCCAGACACGCAGGGGCAGGCCGCAAACACCTGCACACGTCTCTGCTGGGGAGGAGAGCACTAGGGAAATGACGTCTGTCAGGCACCTTCTGGGCGCTCACCGAGTCAGCCTCCGCGTGTGTGGGGCTGCAGACCCCAGCCAGGGGCCCTGTGAGCCTTGTGCTCTCCGTGCTGTGCTGAGTCTGGGCGGTCAAGAAACTGTAAGAATAGACTTCCAGTTGCCCTCACTTTGCATCTAATAGAGCCCTCAAGCTGGAGCGCTTGGCAGTGTGCAACCCACCGGCAACTAAGCCCTCCACAAGAACGCCTGGGGACTAGGTGCAAAGGCAAGGCAGGAGTGGAGCTGAGGCCAGGAAGGCGCCAGTAGCATCTCCCAGTCTCGCGCAGCCTGTTCCTTCCTGGACTGGAAGCCTAGCCGCGAGGCAAGTCTGGGCAAGGCTCGCCCAGGGCAGAGCAGCCTCACGCCAGCACTCTGCCAGATCGGACCTCTGAGCAGAGCTGGAGCTCTGCCGTACTGGAGGTGCACTCGGCTCCGCCAAAGCAGTGAATGCAGCCGCACACAGCAGGGCTGCCTTCTCCTCTCCCAAGGAGGCTCGCTTCCCGCATGCTGTAAACTAGGCTTCCAGGCGGGGCCCCCTGCGCCTCCCACAGGTCTTGGCTCAGGAGCTGCTTCCCTGAGCTAGGGCTGTGGACGGGAGCCCAGACACGCAGGGGCAGGCCCCAACCACCTGCACACGTCTCTGCTGGGGAGGAGAGCACTAGGGAAATGACGTCTGTCAGGCACCTTCTGGGCGCTCACCGAGTCAGCCTCCGCGTGTGTGGGGCTGCAGACCCCAGCCAGGGGCCCTGTGAGCCTTGTGCTCTCCGTGCTGTGCTGAGTCTGGGCGGTCAAGCAACCGCTGGAGGAGCCCTGCAGTTGCCCTCCCATTGCCTCTAATAGAGCCCTCACTTCTGGAGCGCTTGGCAGTGTGCAACCCACCGGCAACTAAGCCCTCCACAAGAAGGCCTGGGGACTAGGTGCAAAGGCAAGGCAGGAGTGGAGCTGAGGCCAGGAAGGCGCCAGTAGCATCTCCCAGTCTCGTGCATCCCGCTCCTTTCTGGACTAGAAGCCTAGCCGTGAGGCAAGTCTGGGCAAGGCTCGCCCAGGGCAGAGCAGCCTCACGCCAGCACTCTGCCAGATCGGGCCTCTGAGCAGAGCTGGAGCTCTGCCGTACTGGAGGTGCACTCGGCTCCACCAAAGCAGTGATTGCAGCCGCAGGCATCTGGGCTGCCTCCTGTCTCCCAAGGAGGCTCGATTCCCGCATGCTGTGCACTAGGATTCCAGGCGGGGGCGCCCCGCGCCTCCTACAGGTTTTGGCTGAGAAGCTGCTTACCTGAGCTGGGGCTGTGGACGGGAGCCCAGACACGCAGGGGCAGGCCCCAACCACCTGCACACGTCTCTGCTGGGGAGGAGAGCACTAGGGAAATGACGTCTGTCAGGCACCTTCTGGGCGCTCACCGAGTCAGCCTCCGCGTGTGTGGGGCTGCAGACCCCAGCCAGGGGCCCTGTGAGCCTTGTGCTCTCCGTGCTGTGCTGAGTCTGGGCGGTCAAACAACCGCTGGAGGAGCCCTGCAGTTGCCCTCCCATTGCCTCTAATAGAGCCCTCACTGCTGGAGCGCTTGGCAGTGTGCAACCCACCGGCAACTAAGCCCTCCACAAGAACGCCTGGGGACTAGGTGCAAAGGCAAGGCAGGAGTGGAGCTGAGGCCAGGAAGGCGCCAGTAGCATCTCCCAGTCTCGCGCAGCCCGCTCCTTTCTGGACTAGAAGCCTAGCCGCGAGGCAAGTCTGGGCAAGGCTCACCCAGGGCAAAGCAGCCTCACGCCAGCAACTCTGCCAGATCGGGCCTCTGAGCAGAGCTGGAGCTCTGCCGTACTGGAGGCGCACTCGGCTCCGCCAAAGCAGTGAATGCAGCCGCACACAGCAGGGCTGCCTTCTCTTCTCCTGAGGAGGCTCGCTTCCCGCATGCTGTAAACTAGGCTTCCAGGCGGGGCCACCTGCGCATCCCACAGGTCTTGGCTCAGGAGCTGCTTCCCTGAGCTGGGGCTGTGGACGGGAGCCCAGACACGCAGGGGCAGGCCGCAAACACCTGCACACGTCTCTGCTGGGGAGGAGAGCACTAGGGAAATGACGTCTGTCAGGCACCTTCTGGGCGCTCACCGAGTCAGCCTCCGCGTGTGTGGGGCTGCAGACCCCAGCCAGGGGCCCTGTGAGCCTTGTGCTCTCCGTGCTGTGCTGAGTCTGGGCGGTCAAGAAACTGTAAGAATAGACTTCCAGTTGCCCTCACTTTGCATCTAATAGAGCCCTCAAGCTGGAGCGCTTGGCAGTGTGCAACCCACCGGCAACTAAGCCCTCCACAAGAACGCCTGGGGACTAGGTGCAAAGGCAAGGCAGGAGTGGAGCTGAGGCCAGGAAGGCGCCAGTAGCATCTCCCAGTCTCGCGCAGCCTGTTCCTTCCTGGACTGGAAGCCTAGCCGCGAGGCAAGTCTGGGCAAGGCTCGCCCAGGGCAGAGCAGCCTCACGCCAGCACTCTGCCAGATCGGACCTCTGAGCAGAGCTGGAGCTCTGCCGTACTGGAGGTGCACTCGGCTCCGCCAAAGCAGTGAATGCAGCCGCACACAGCAGGGCTGCCTTCTCCTCTCCCAAGGAGGCTCGCTTCCCGCATGCTGTAAACTAGGCTTCCAGGCGGGGCCCCCTGCGCCTCCCACAGGTCTTGGCTCAGGAGCTGCTTCCCTGAGCTAGGGCTGTGGACGGGAGCCCAGACACGCAGGGGCAGGCCCCAACCACCTGCAGACGTCTCTGCTGGGGAGGAGAGCACTAGGGAAATGACGTCTGTCAGGCACCTTCTGGGCGCTCACCGAGTCAGCCTCCGCGTGTGTGGGGCTGCAGACCCCAGCCAGTGGCCCTGTGAGCCTTGTGCTCTTCGTGCTGTGCTGAGTCTGGGCGGTCAAGCAACCGCTGGAGGAGCCATGCAGTTGCCCTCCCATTGCCTCTAATAGAGCCCTCACTGCTGGAGCGCTTGGCAGTGTGCAACCCACCGGCAACTAAGCCCTCCACAAGAAAGCCTGGGGACTAGGTGCAAAGGCAAGGCAGGAGTGGAGCTGAGGCCAGGAAGTTGCCAGTAGCATCTCCCAGTCTCGCGCAGCCCGCTCCTTTCTGGACTAGAAGCCTAGCCGCGAGGCAAGTCTGGGCAAGGCTCGCCCAGGGCAGAGCAGCCTCACGCCAGCACTCTGCCAGATCGGGCCTCTGAGCAGAGCTGGAGCTCTACCGTACTGGAGGGGCACTCGGCTCCGCCAAAGCAGTGAATGCAGCCGCACACAGCAGGGCTGCCTTCTCTTCTCCCAAGGAGGCTCGCTTCCCGCATGCTGTAAATTAGGCTTCCCGGCGGGGCCCCCTGCGCCTCCCACAGGTCTTGGCTCAGGAGCTGCTTGCCTGCGTTGGGGCTGTGGACGGGAGCCCAGACACGCAGGGGCAGGCCCCAACCACCTGCACACGTCTCTGCTGGGGAGGAGAGCACTAGGGAAATGACGTCTGTCAGGCACCTTCTGGGCGCTCACCGAGTCAGCCTCCGCGTGTGTGGGGCTGCAGACCCCAGCCAGGGGCCCTGTGAGCCTTGTGCTCTCCGTGCTGTGCTGAGTCTGGGCGGTCAAGCAACCGCTGGAGGAGCCCTGCAGTTGCCCTCCCATTGCCTCTAATAGAGCCCTCACTTCTGGAGCGCTTGGCAGTGTGCAACCCACCGGCAACTAAGCCCTCCACAAGAAGGCCTGGGGACTAGGTGCAAAGGCAAGGCAGGAGTGGAGCTGAGGCCAGGAAGGCGCCAGTAGCATCTCCCAGTCTCGCGCATCCCGCTCCTTTCTGGACTAGAAGCCTAGCCGTGAGGCAAGTCTGGGCAAGGCTCGCCCAGGGCAGAGCAGCCTCATGCCAGCACTCTGCCAGATCGGGCCTCTGAGCAGAGCTGGAGCTCTGCCGTACTGGAGGTGCACTCGGCTCCACCAAAGCAGTGATTGCAGCCGCACGCATCTGGGCTGCCTCCTGTTCTCCCAAGGAGGCTCGATTCCCGCATGCTGTGCACTAGGATTCCAGGCGGGGGCGCCCCGCGCCTCCTACAGGTTTTGGCTGAGAAGCTGCTTACCTGAGCTGGGGCTGTGGACGGGAGCCCAGACACGCAGGGGCAGGCCCCAACCACCTGCACACGTCTCTGCTGGGGAGGAGAGCACTAGGGAAATGACGTCTGTCAGGCACCTTCTGGGCGCTCACCGAGTCAGCCTCCGCGTGTGTGGGGCTGCAGACCCCAGCCAGGGGCCCTGTGAGCCTTGTGCTCTCCGTGCTGTGCTGAGTCTGGGCGGTCAAGCAACCGCTGGAGGAGCCCTGCAGTTGCCCTCCCATTGCCTCTAATAGAGCCCTCACTTCTGGAGCGCTTGGCAGTGTGCAACCCACCGGCAACTAAGCCCTCCACAAGAAGGCCTGGGGACTAGGTGCAAAGGCAAGGCAGGAGTGGAGCTGAGGCCAGTAAGGCGCCAGTAGCATCTCCCAGTCTCGCGCATCCCGCTCCTTTCTGGACTCGAAGCCTAGCCGTGAGGCAAGTCTGGGCAAGGCTCGCCCAGGGAAGAGCAGCCTCACGCCAGCACTCTGCCAGATCGGGCCTCTGAGCAGAGCTGGAGCTCTGCCGTACTGGAGGGGCTCTCGGCTCCACCAAAGCAGTGATTGCAGCCGCACGCATCTGGGCTGCCTCCTGTTCTCCCAAGGAGGCTCGTTTCCCGCATGCTGTGCACTAGGATTCCAGGCGGGGGCGCCCCGCGCCTCCTACAGGTTTTGGCTGAGACGCTGCTTACCTGAGCTGGGGCTGTGGACGGGAGCCCAGACACGCAGGGGCAGGCCCCAACCACCTGCACACGTCTCTGCTGGGGAGGAGAGCACTAGGGAAATGACGTCTGTCAGGCACCTTCTGGGCGCTCACCGAGTCAGCCTCCGCGTGTGTGGGGCTGCAGACCCCAGCCAGGGGCCCTGTGAGCCTTGTGCTCTCCGTGCTGTGCTGAGTCTGGGCGGTCAAACAACCGCTGGAGGAGCCCTGCAGTTGCCCTCCCATTGCCTCTAATAGAGCCCTCACTGCTGGAGCGCTTGGCAGTGTGCAACCCACCGGCAACTAAGCCCTCCACAAGAAGGCCTGGGGACTAGGTGCAAAGGCAAGGCAGGAGTGGAGCTGAGGCCAGGAAGGCGCCAGTAGCATCTCCCAGTCTCGCGCAGCCCGCTCCTTTCTGGACTAGAAACCTAGCCGCGAGGCAAGTCTGGGCAAGGCTCACCCAGGGCAAAGCAGCCTCACGCCAGGAACTCTGCCAGATCGGGCCTCTGAGCAGAGCTGGAGCTCTGCCGTACTGGAGGCGCACTCGGCTCCGCCAAAGCAGTGAATGCAGCCGCACACAGCAGGGCTGCCTTCTCTTCTCCCAAGGAGGCTCGCTTCCCGCATGCTGTAAACTAGGCTTCCAGGCGGGGCCACCTGCGCATCCCACAGGTCTTGGCTCAGGAGCTGCTTCCCTGAGCTGGGGCTGTGGACGGGAGCCCAGACACGCAGGGGCAGGCCGCAAACACCTGCACACGTCTCTGCTGGGGAGGAGAGCACTAGGGAAATGACGTCTGTCAGGCACCTTCTGGGCGCTCACCGAGTCAGCCTCCGCGTGTGTGGGGCTGCAGACCCCAGCCAGGGGCCCTGTGAGCCTTGTGCTCTCCGTGCTGTGCTGAGTCTGGGCGGTCAAGAAACTGTAAGAATAGACTTCCAGTTGCCCTCACTTTGCATCTAATAGAGCCCTCAAGCTGGAGCGCTTGGCAGTGTGCAACCCACCGGCAACTAAGCCCTCCGCAAGAACGCCTGGGGACTAGGTGCAAAGGCAAGGCAGGAGTGGAGCTGAGGCCAGGAAGGCGCCAGTAGCATCTCCCAGTCTCGCGCAGCCTGTTCCTTCCTGGACTGGAAGCCTAGCCGCGAGGCAAGTCTGGGCAAGGCTCGCCCAGGGCAGAGCAGCCTCACGCCAGCACTCTGCCAGATCGGACCTCTGAGCAGAGCTGGAGCTCTGCCGTACTGGAGGTGCACTCGGCTCCGCCAAAGCAGTGAATGCAGCCGCACACAGCAGGGCTGCCTTCTCCTCTCCCAAGGAGGCTCGCTTCCCGCATGCTGTAAACTAGGCTTCCAGGCGGGGCCCCCTGCGCCTCCCACAGGTCTTGGCTCAGGAGCTGCTTCCCTGAGCTAGGGCTGTGGACGGGAGCCCAGACACGCAGGGGCAGGCCCCAACCACCTGCAGACGTCTCTGCTGGGGAGGAGAGCACTAGGGAAATGACGTCTCTCAGGCACCTTCTGGGCGCACACCGAGTCAGCCTCCGCGTGTGTGGGGCTGCAGACCCCAGCCAGGGGCCCTGTGAGCCTTGTGCTCTCTGTGCTGTGCTGAGTTTTGGCGGTCAAGCAACCGTTGGAGGAGCCCTGCAGTTGCCCTCCCATTGCCTCTAATGGAGCCCTCACTGCTGGAGCGCTTGGCAGTGTGCAACCCACCGACAACTAAGCCCTCCACAAGAAGGCCTGGGGACTAGGTGCAAAGGCAAGGCAGGAGTGGAGCTGAGGCCAGGAAGGCGCCAGTAGCATCTCCCAGTCTCGCGCAGCCCGCTCCTTTCTGGACTAGAAGCCTAGCCGCGAGGCAAGTCTGGGCAAGGCTCGCCCAGGGCAGAGCAGCCTAACGCCAGCAACTCTGCCAGATCGGACCTCTGAGCAGAGCTGGAGCTCTGCCGTACTGGAGGTGCACTCGGCTCCACCAAAGCAGTGATTGCAGCCGCACGCATCTGGGCTGCCTCCTCTTCTCCCAAGGAGGCTTGCTTCCCGCATGCTGTGCACTAGGCTTCCAGGCGGGGGCGCCCCGCGCCTCCTACAGGTCTTGGCTGAGAAGCTGCTTCCGTGAGCTGGGGCTGTGGACGGGAGCCCAGACACGCAGGGGCAGGCCCAAACCACCTGCACACGTCTCTGCTGGGGAGGAGAGCACTAGGGAAATGACGTCTGTCAGGCACCTTCTGGGCGCTCACCGAGTCAGCCTCCGCGTGTGTGGGGCTGCAGACCCCAGCCAGTGGCCCTGTGAGCCTTGTGCTCTTCGTGCTGTGCTGAGTCTGGGCGGTCAAGCAACCGCTGGAGGAGCCATGCAGTTGCCCTCCCATTGCCTCTAATAGAGCCCTCACTGCTGGAGCGCTTGGCAGTGTGCAACCCACCGGCAACTAAGCCCTCCACAAGAAGGCCTGGGGACTAGGTGCAAAGGCAAGGCAGGAGTGGAGCTGAGGCCAGGAAGTTGCCAGTAGCATCTCCCAGTCTCGCGCAGCCCGCTCCTTTCTGGACTAGAAGCCTAGCCGCGAGGCAAGTCTGGGCAAGGCTCGCCCAGGGCAGAGCAGCCTCACGCCAGCACTCTGCCAGATCGGGCCTCTGAGCAGAGCTGGAGCTCTACCGTACTGGAGGGGCACTCGGCTCCGCCAAAGCAGTGAATGCAGCCGCACACAGCAGGGCTGCCTTCTCTTCTCCCAAGGAGGCTCGCTTCCCGCATGCTGTAAATTAGGCTTCCCGGCGGGGCCCCCTGCGCCTCCCACAGGTCTTGGCTCTGGAGCTGCTTGCCTGCGTTGGGGCTGTGGACGGGAGCCCAGACACGCAGGGGCAGGCCCCAACCACCTGCACACGTCTCTGCTGGGGAGGAGAGCACTAGGGAAATGACGTCTGTCAGGCACCTTCTGGGCGCTCACCGAGTCAGCCTCCGCGTGTGTGGGGCTGCAGACCCCAGCCAGGGGCCCTGTGAGCCTTGTGCTCTCCGTGCTGTGCTGAGTCTGGGCGGTCAAGCAACCGCTGGAGGAGCCCTGCAGTTGCCCTCCCATTGCCTCTAATAGAGCCCTCACTTCTGGAGCGCTTGGCAGTGTGCAACCCACCGGCAACTAAGCCCTCCACAAGAAGGCCTGGGGACTAGGTGCAAAGGCAAGGCAGGAGTGGAGCTGTGGCCAGGAAGGCGCCAGTAGCATCTCCCAGTCTCGCGCATCCCGCTCCTTTCTGGACTAGAAGCCTAGCCGTGAGGCAAGTCTGGGCAAGGCTCGCCCAGGGCAGAGCAGCCTCATGCCAGCACTCTGCCAGATCGGGCCTCTGAGCAGAGCTGGAGCTCTGCCGTACTGGAGGTGCACTCGGCTCCACCA